>NC_091469.1:160079061-160447543 GCF_036971445.1 Narcine bancroftii
CGATGTGCTTTGTTACATCCTCAGAGAATTCAATCACGACCTTCCCCTGAAGAATCCCCAGTCAGATTTTGCCTCTCTAAATGGTCATACACCCTGTTGCTCAGGATCTCCTCCAATACCTTTCCCACCACTGAAGTAGGGCTCGCTAGTCTATAATTTCCTGGGTTATCTCCACTCCCTTTCTTGAACAAAGGGACAACATTTGCAGCCCTCCGATCCTCATCTCACCTTTCTTCGCTCCGAAGGGAAAAGCTCTTTCCTGGCCAACTTGTAATTCTCATGTGCTCAAAACAGTTTCCTTCAACCAGCACAGTTTGTGCAATGCTGCCGGACCGGGGTTCGAATCCCACGCTGTCTGTAAGGAGTTTGTGCATTCTCCCTGTGTCTGCGTGGGGTTTCTTCCCAGGCGGGGGGAGGCTTCAGTGCCCCCCCCCTTCAAACGTACCAGTGGTTGTAGGTTAATTGGATGTAATTGGGCGGTAAGGACTCGGGCCAAAAGGGCCTGTCACTGTGCTGTATGTTTAAATTTAAATTTACATTTTCTTCTTGACTAGAATTTCAACATCTTGTGACTCTTTCACCTCTCCGTCCATTCCCTGCCTCAATGCAGAGCACCATGCAAATGTTCCCTGAACATTTGCCACATTTCTGCCGTACATTTCCCCCGAGCCCGTCTGCTCCCAATTGATGCTCCCAAGGTCCTGCCTAACAACATGATATTTTCCCCTACCCCAATTAAATGTTTTCCCACACTGTCTATACCTGCCCTCCTCCAGTGCTGTGGTAATAGAGAGGAGGGGGTGATCACTTCCTCTGAAATGTTCACCCACTGAGAGATCTGGCACCTGATCTGGTTCATTTCCTCTTCTCTCACTGGTCTATCTCCATATTAAGGGTGTACGACCCTGTGAGTGAGTACAGAAAAACCGTGAGAATACGTACAACTTTGTGTATTAGGTGGCTGTGTATGCAAACCTGTGTGTAAAGAATAGAATGCTGGAGAAACTCAGCAGGTCAGTGTACTTTATATAATAAAAATAAAGATATATCACCAATGTCTCCCTCACACCCTGATGAAAGGCTCAAGTCTGAAATGTCGGTTCTGTATCTTTATCTTTCCTGTATAAAGAACACTGTTTGACTTGTTGAGTTTCTCCAGCTTTGTGTGTTTTACTTCAACCATGGTCAATGAATCTCACCTTCTTAACATAGGATATGGAACTCTACAGCACAGTACAGGCTCTTCGGCCTTTGATGCTGTGCTGACCCATATATTCCTAAAAATAAAGTACCCCGTAACCTTCCACTTTTCTTCCATCCACGTGCCTGCCTCAGACTGTCTTAATTGCCCCTTATGTTCCAGCCTCCACCACCATCCCTGGCAAGGCATTCCAGGCCCCCACAACTCTCTGTGTAAAATACCTTAGCCCTGATGTCTCCCCAAAACTTCCCTCTCTTCACTTTATACACGTGTCCTCTAGTGTTTGCTGATCCTGCCCTGGGAAACAGGTGCTGGCCATCCACCCTATCTCTGCCTTTCATAATCTTGACAACCTCTATTAACTCTACTCTCATCCTTCTTCGCTCCAAAGAGAAAAGTCCCAGCTCTGCTAACTTTGCCTTATAAGACTTGTTTCCCAACCCAGGCAACATCCTGGTGAATCTCCTCTGCACCCTCTCCGTAGCTTCCACATCCTTCCCGTAATGTGGTGATCAGAACTGAACACAACACTCCAAGTGTGATCTCACCAGAGATTTGTAGCATTGTAACATGACCTCTCTAATCCTGAACTCAATCCCCCAGTTAATGAAGCCCAGCATCCCAAAGGCCTTCTTAACCATCCTATTAATTTGTGTGGCGACTTTGAGGGATGTATGGATTTGGACCCCAAGGTTCATCCACACTCTTAAGTAACCGACCATTAACCTTGTACTCAGCCTTCTGGTTTGTCTTTTCAAAATGCATCACCTCGCTCTTATCTGGATTGAACTCCATCTGCAACTTTTCTGTCCAACTCTGCATCCTGTCTATATCCTTTTGTAACCTTAAACAACCTGCAGCTGCATCCACAACTCCTCCAACCTTCATATCATCCACAAACTTACTGACCCATCCTTCCGCCTTTTCATCCAGGCCATTTATAAAAATCACAAAGAGCAGGGGGGTCCCAGAACAGATCTTTCCGGAACGCCACTAGTCACCAACCTCCAAGCAGAGTACTTCCCTTCCACTACTACTCTCTGCTTTCTTTGTGCAAGCCAAATTCTTATCCACACAGCGAAGGTTCCGTGGATCCCATGCCTCAAGACTTTCTGAACAAGTCTCTCATGGGGAAACTTGTCAAATGCCTTGCTAAAACCATGTAGACAATGTCTACTGCCCTACCCTCATCAATTTCTTTAGTTACCTTCAAAAAACTCAATTAGACTTAGATCTTCCCTTCACAAAGCCACGCTCACTATCCTTGAGTAGACTGGACTTCTCCAAATGGTCATAGATCCTGTCCTTAAGAATCCTCTCTAATAGTCTCACTGATGTGAGACTTCAACGGTCTATAATTCCCAGGATTCTCCCCGATACCTTTTTTAAATTAGGGGACTTCACCACCTCCCCTGTGGCCAAATAGGACTCAAAGATCATAGCTACTGCCCCAGCTATCTCTTCCCTCACTTCCTACAGCAACCTGGGGTCTATCGCATCCAGTCCCGGTGACTTACCAATTTTTAAGAAAATCCAACACTTCCTCTTCCTTAGTCTCCACATTGTCCAGCACATAGGCCTGTTCAATTTCAACCTTACCATAATCAAGGTCATTTTCTTGTGTGAATACTGAAGAAAAGTATTCCTTTAGGACCTCCCCAACCGCCTCCACCTTCAGGCACACGTTGCCTCCTTTATCCTTTAGCAGCTCCACCTTCATTCTTGTCATCCTCCTGTTCTTCACATATGCATAGAACGTCTTGGGGTTCTCCTTAATCCTACATGACAAGGCCTTCTCATGTCCCCTTCGAGCTCTCCTAAATCTTTTCTTAAATTCCTTCCTGGCTCCCATATACAAGCTCTTCCTGTTTCCTGCTTCCTATATCTAATAAATGGTTCCTTCTTCCTCTTGACTAGTTGCCTGACCTGTTTCCTCAGCCACGGTTCCCTTTTCCTACCATCTTTTCCTTGTCCCAGTGGGACAAACCTATCCTGAACCCAGGGCAAGTGGTCCCTAAACTTCCTCCACATTAGCTCTGTTCTTTCACCCTTGAACATCTATTTCTAATTTACTCTCGCTAGTTCCTGCACTTTATACAGGGCTATACACTTGTGTGTTTTACTACAAACCTGTGTGTGTGTGTGTGTGTGTGTGTAAACCTGTGCAAGTACAAACCTGCATGCGCATGCACACACAATGGGTGTATGCAGACATGCCTGCATGCATGCTTTTAGACTCTGTGCCTGCCTCTCTGTTGCAGTGAAGGGTCATCAGGGAAGTTGACGGTCGATGACTATGGAGCGAAAACAGGGAGGTCCCCGGGAAAGATGCGACAACTCAACATCAACGGGCCACTCTATGTGGGTAAGGAGGGGCCACAGACAGGTTGTGGGCACCATTGACCTCAGAACCCACAGTTCACAGGGCTCCGGCACCCATACTGACACCGGGTCACTGCTCGCAACGGGTCTGCACAGGAAACAGGTCCCTCCACAGGAAAAGGGTCCCCACATGCAGGAAACAGGTCCCTACATGCAGGAAGCAGGCTGTTACATGAAGGAAACAGGTTCATACACACAGAAAACAGGTCCCTACATTCAGGAAACTGGTCCCTACAACCTAGAAATTGATCCCTACATGCAGGAAAAGGGTCTTCGCATGCAGGAAGATGGTCCCTCCACAGGAAGTGGCTCCCCACATGCAGGAAACAGGTCCCTACAAACAGGAAACAGATTCCTACATGCAGGAAACATGTTTCTAGATGCAAGAAACAGTTACCTACATGTAGGAAATGGGTCCTTACATGCAGGAAATATGCCTCTGCACAGAAAATGGGTCTCAACACGTAGGAAACAGGTCCCTACATTGCAAGTAACAGGTCCCTACACATAGGAAACAGTTCCCTACACACAGGAAACAGTTCTACCTCCATCAATCAGAATTCTGCACAGTTCAACACAAACCCTGGGGAAGCTGCTGTGTTTATGGGAAGAGCAGCCAGCGTTATACAGGGCGGTTCTCTGCATGCAGTCCCCTCCGTCCCCACTCCCCCCACCCACTCTCATGCCCTGTGCTGTCTGACACGCTGTCCTCTCTCCCCTCAGGGGGCATGAAGGAGATCGCGCTCCACACTCAACGACAGTACATGTGGGGATTCATCGGGTGCATCTCACACCTCACGCTGGCCACCGACGTCCATGTACCCCTGGTGGGGCAGGCATCTAGTGGCAAGAACATCAACACTTGTGGGATCAAGTAGTCCGCACCGGCCCGCCGAGGGGTGGGCGGGGGGGGGGGGGGAGAGGGGAAGGGGAGAGGAAAGGGTAGGGAAGGGGAAGAGGAAAGGAAGGTTGGAGTGGAGTGGAGGGAGATAGAAGAGGGTGGGTAAGGGGGAGGGGAAAGTGGTTTAAGAGGGGGACAGGAAGGAGGAGAGGATTATGGAGAGGGAGAGGAGAGGGAAAAAGGATGGGGAGGTACAGAGGGGGAGATCATGAGGTGGAAGGGAGGGGAGCGGATGGGGAGAGTGAGATGAGAGTGGAAGATAGGGGGTGGGGGATAGGGAGAGAGGGGAGAGGGGAAGAGGGGGAGAGAGAGGAGATGGAAGGGAAGGTAGGGGATAGGAAAAGAGGGGAGGGGAGAGAGAGGTGGGAGGGGAGGGTGTAGGGAGAGGGACAGAAAAGGGGAGTGAGGAGGTGGTAGGGAGGGGAGGGAATAGGGAGAAGGAGGAGGTGGAAGATAGGGTAGTGGATAGGGAGAGGGAGGAGAGGGATGGGGAGGTGGAAAGAAGAGGAGGGATAGGGAGAGAGGGAGAGTGGAGGTGGGAGGGAGGGAGGGAAAGGAAGAGGGAAGAGGGAGAGGAAGGAAGGGCAGGGGAGGTGGAAGGAACGGTGGGGATAGGGACAGAGGGGAGGGGGAGAGTGAGTAGGAAGGGAGGGGAGGGGAAAGGGAGAGAGGGGAGTGGGACGAGGAGGTAGAAGAGAGGGGAGGGTTTAGGGAGAGGGAGGAGAGGGAAAGGCAGAGAGTAAGAGAATAGGGAGAGGGGAGGAGTGGGTATAGGGAAGGAGGGGGTGAGGGAGAGGGAGAGGAGTGAGGGAGTGGGGAAGGTTAGGGGGAGGTGTGGGGAGTGGGAGCAGAGAAAGAGAAGGGAGGTGGGAGCGAGAGGGGAAAATGAGGGGAGGGAAAGAGGAGGGCTTGTTTCTGTGCCCTATGACCTTGTGACTATCAGCTCAGGTCCAATCGAAATCGGAGGCGGTGTTATAGAGCTGAGGGCCTCTTGCTACTTACTTTGCCCAGAGGAAGAAGGTGTTGCCTTTCTCTAGCTCCTGGCACAACCACAAGGCAACTTGCAGACCCATTAACTACTCCTGAGCGGCAGGAGACATTGGTGCACAGCAAGATACCATGAACTCTGAAAGTGCCCAGGCACCTGTTCCTTTCAGTTATGGTGATTGTGAAGTGGAGGTCACTAACATGTTGAGGGAGCTTCCTGACCACAGGGTCAGGCATTGATGGAGGTCCCTGTCCACAACGATAAGCATTGAGGGAGCTTCCCCACCATGGGTTCAGGCATCGAAGGAGCTTCCCGACCAGAGGGTCAGGCATTAAGGGATCTTCCCTACCCTGGGGTCAAGCATTGGGGGAGCTTCCTGTCCACAGGGTCAGGTATTGAGGGAGCTCCCATCCATCAGATCATGTTGAGGGAGCTCCATGTTCATGGAGTAAGGCATTGAAGGAGCTTCATGACCATGGGGTCAGGCATTGAGGGAGCTCCCTGTCCATGGGATCATATTGAGGAAGCTCCCCATCCATGGGGTCAGGCATCCATGTATCTTCCCATTCAGGGATCAGGCTCTGAGGGAGCTCCCCATCCGGGGAGATCGGGAGAAGCTGCAGAAGGTGGTGAATGCAGGTCATAGTAAGCCTTCCTCCCCTCCACGGATTCCATCCACATCTCCTGCTGCCCGGGAAAGGCAGCCGGCCCATTGCGCCCCAGTTACACTCTCTCCTCCCCCTCCCATCGGGGAGAAGGATCAAGAGTGTGAAAGCACGCATCAACAGGCTAAAGGACACTTTCTCCCCCACAGATATCAGGCTCCTGAATGAACCCCACCACAGTGCTCCCACTGCTGCCCTTGCCTGGTGCTAACTGATCTTCCTTTTCATGTAACCTTTTACATGGGTGTATGAATGTTGGAAATAACCTGTTGGACTGCTCGCTGAAAAACTCTTCTCACTGTACCCTCTTCTTTGTGTCCAATAAACTTCAGCATGCATCAATGTGCAGCGGCAGTTTGTTTAACGAGCAGACCAGAAGACAAGTCAGAAGCCCCTTTCACACTTGCCAGTGATCCCAGGAATCGAACGCCAATTGACCTTTAAAGTGGCAAGCGTGAAAGCAAAATCTGCTCAATGCTGGTGACAGATATAAACTATATAACAATTACCATATGGAGACAGGCTATGTCAGCCCCTCTAGTCCGCACCGATTTAAGTGATCTCCTCTTGTCCCACTTACCTGCTTCCTGTCCATAACCCTCCAAACCCTTCACATCCATGCCCTCATCCATCCTCTTAAATGACAAAATTGACCCTGCTGCAACCATCTCTTCCAGAAGGTCATTCCTCTCAGCCACCACTCTCTGAGTGAAGAAATTTTCTCTCATGTTACTTCAAAACTTTTGCCCCTAACCCTTAACTTATGACCCCTCGTTCCAATCTCTCCTACCCTCAAGGGGAAGAGCCTATTCAGATCTACTCTATCTATCCCCCTCATAATCTTAAATATCAAATCCCGCCCTCAACCTTTTACGCTCCAATGAATAAAGACCCAGTCTACTCAATCTTTCTCCATATTCTAGATACTGCAATCCAGGCAACATTCTAGTAAATCTTCTCTGCACCCTCTCTACCTTATTGATAGCCTTTCAATAATTTGGAGACCAGAACTGCACACAATATTCCAAACTTGGCCTCACTAATGCCTTGAACAGTCTCAACATCACCTCCCAGCTCCTATATTCTATGCTTTGATTTATAAAGGCCAGCACACCAAAAGCCTTCTTCACCACCCTATCCACATGAGAATCCACTTTCAAAGAACGATGAACCATTATTCCAAGATCTCTCTGTTCCTCTGCATTCCTCAATCCCCTCCCCTTCACTGCATATGCCCTGTATTGATTATTCTTCCCAAAATGAAGCACTTCACACTATCAATATTAAACTCCATCTGGCATCTTTCAGCCCACTTTTCTATGCAGTCCAAATCCTTCTGGAGTCCCTGAAAACCATCTTCACTATCCACAACTCCCCCTTTTTCTGTATCGTCCACATATTTACTGACCCAATTGACCACTCCATCATCCAAATCATTAATGTACATGACAAACAACAAGGGACCCAACAACGATCCCTGAGGCACACCGCTCGTCACCGGCCTCCATCCTGACAGACAGTTATCCACCATGACTCTCTGGCATTTACCATCTTGCCACCATTGAACCTATCTGACTATCTCAACATTAAAAGCGAGCACCTGAACCTTCCTTATCAACCTTCCATGTGGAACCTTATCAAAGGCCTTACTGAAATCCATATGGACAACATCTCTACCCTCATTAACCTTCCAAGTCAGCTCCTCAAAAATTCAACAAGATTTGTCAAACATGACCTTCCCCGCACAAACCCATGCTGGGTGTCCCTGCCTCTCTAGATACTTATACAGGTACATAATCCTTTATCCGAACCCTTGGGGGATAAAGTTCCAAATTGCGG
Organism: Narcine bancroftii; assembly: GCF_036971445.1. NCBI lineage: Eukaryota > Metazoa > Chordata > Chondrichthyes > Torpediniformes > Narcinidae > Narcine > Narcine bancroftii. Next base: position 160,087,038 of record NC_091469.1, read on the forward strand.
ATTTTTCCGGATTTTGGAAAGCCAGATTTAAACCCACCCGAATTGTGCAGCCGTATCCACACCCACCCCCTTCCATTCGCGCTGTCGTCTCCACCCCCCTCGACCGCCTGACTCGTGCTGTTGGTCTCCCGCCCACCCTACTTGCGCCACCGGTCTCTCCCCCTCGCCTGCCAAACTCACGCTGCCGGTCTCTCCCCCTCGCCTGCCCAACTTGTGCTGCTGTCTCTCTCCCCACTTGCCAGTTTTTGGAGTTTTCCAGATTTTAGATGTCCGGATAAAGGATTGTGTACCTGTATATATTATCTCTGTCATCTCACGCCAGGGATTTCCGGCTTCGACCCCTAGTACAATCCCTGTCGTCTTCAGATGTTGAGATCAGGGAGAAACTTTTCAGGCACTTCCAATTTAAGGTAGAATAGACCAAACGCCATTGCAAAATGCAAGTACGAAAGTGTTCAGTGTCCCAGTTAGAAGTGGTCTAGTGTGAAAGGCCAAACCCCCATTCCTATCCTGGGACACTGAATGGCCGATTTACTGGGATGCAAGTGTGAAAGGGTCCGTACATAGTACAGTGAAAGTGCAGAGTTACGGAGATGAGTCAATCCCATCACAAAGATGATGTATAGGAGGCACAGTAGTGTAGCAGTTAGCACAAAGCTGTTACAGCGTCAATGGCCAGGGTTCAAATCCCGCACTGCCTGCAAGTAGTTTATATGTTCTCCCCATGTCTGTGTGGGTTTCTTCCCATTGATCAAAATTTAAATTTAAAATTTAGACATATGGGCCCTGTGCCAATTCCCCCCCTCCCCCCACCTGGGGAAACCCCATGCAGACATGGGGAGAACTTTTACAGACAACGCAGAATTCAAACTTGGTCCCAGTCGCTGGTGGTGTACTTGTGTTAACCGCTACGCCAACCGTGCCGCCCTAAACCTCTGTATGCTAAACATTATGGGGGTTGTAGGTTAATTGGGTGTAATTAGGTGGCATGGGTTTCAAAATCTGGAATCAACTTCTCCCGTGTTGTAAATAAATTTTTTAATTTAATTTGATATTATAACGAGAGTGAGGTTCATTCAAGAGTCTGATAACAGCAGAAAATAGACGTTCCTTAGATCTGCTGGTGCATGATCTCACGCTTGTAAATGTTCCTCCTGATGGGAAGGGGGTGAAGAGAGTGTGGCCGGGGTGGGATGAGGCTTTTAATTCAGATTTATTCCGATTTCAAATTTATTGTCAGAGAATATACGTAATATCACATACAACCCTAGAGATTCTTTTTCTTTTAGGCGAGGCAGCATTACCACTCATTGGTAGTTTAAAAAAAACTGTACACAGGATAAACATGTAAACAGATAAAGAAATGTAAACAAACTGCTAAAGAAAGAGAAAAAAATCAATAAAGTGCACAGGTAAGAGACCTTAAATGAGTCCCTGATTGAGTTTGTTGTTGAGGAGTCTGATGGTGGAGGGGGAGCAGTTGTTCCTGAACCTGGTGGGGCGAGTCTTGTGGCCCCGACACCTCTTTCCTGATGGCAGCAGTGAGAACAGAGCATGTGCTGGGTGATGTGGATCCTTGATGACTGCTGCTGCTCTCCAATGGCAGCGTTCTCCATAGATGTTCTCGATAGTGAGGAGGGCTTTGCTTGTGCTGCCCTGGGCTGTGTCCACTACCTTTTGTAGAGCTATACACTCAGGGATGTTGGTGCCCCTATACCACACTATGATGCAGCCGGTCAGCACACTTTCCACCACACCCCTACAGAAATTTGCTAGTGTTTTCTGGTGTTGTACCAAACCTCCACAAACTCCTGAAGGAGTAGAGGCACTGGCGTGCTTTCTTCACGATGCCATTAGGGTGTTGGGTCCAGGAAAGATCTCCGAGATAGTGATTCCCATGAACTTAAATTTGCTCGCCTCTCCACCTCAGATCCCCCCATAATCACTGGATCGTCCACTTCTGGCTTTCCCTTCCTGAAGCCAACAATCATCTCCTTGGTTTTGTTGACATTGAGGGCGAGGTTGTTGTTGGTGCCCCATTCGACCAAGTTTCACCTCCGCCTCCTTCATTCCTGCGACCCCTGTAGCCACACAGCCCTCTGTCTGGGACAGCTGTGATCCCAAGCTTCAGGAGTTTGAGTCCCCCCTCTTACAGTCCCCCAGTTCCCAGTCCCCGATACGATTTGGAAGCTGTCAGCACCCGAGGCCCTTCAGATGCCCTGCTCAGTGGTGGTTCCTGGACAGTTCCCAGCAGCCGGTCTCCAGCAGTGTGTTGGCTGCTCAAATCCCAAACACAGTGGCAGGGAGTGAATTAAAGGAATATGGTTCTCCAGTTAGCTCCAACCCCAGTTTGACCGTCGCTACGATTAATCTCGTCACTTTGCATTTAGAACCATAGGAAAATACAGCATAGAAATGGGCCCATCGAGTCTGTGCTGAACTAGTATCTATTTTAAATTTAGACATACAGGCCCGTGCAGCCCCAATTACACCCAATTGACCTACAACTCCCGGTATATTTCAAATGGTGGGAGGAAACCTGATCCCCTGGAGGTAACCCGCACTGACACGGGGAGAACATACAAACTCCTTACAAACAGCACAGGATTCGAATGCTGGTCTCAATCGCTGGCACTGTACCAGCATTGCACTAACCGCTACGCCAACCGTGCTGCCCCACAGTATTATAACCTGTTTTAAGCTTCATTCTACTTTTGATACAGTTACATAGGGGGTTCCCATCGGGGTCAATTTCTGCTTTCCGGCATTTTCTGAGGTGTGGCAATGGCCGGGTCCCAATGTCTCTGGATTAAAGAGATACAGCCTGTTCCTGTCGAGAGTCCACGGCCACAACCTCAGCTGGAAGCTCGTTCCACACCCAAACTGTTTCATCTTGTATTCGAGTGTGTCAGTTTTTTAGACAACACATGGATGAAGGCTCTTTAGTGTAAAGTTGATATGAACAGCACCATGAGGCCATGAGGCTGCAAGTCTCCATTACAGCTCCAACATCCTGTGTGTCTCCTGCTCTGTGCCAACCCCTGCTGGCAGCCAAGTCTAATCAATCAGTAAGGCATTGCTAATTACCTTGCAAACATGATCACTGTCATTATATCTCCCTTCCTTAAAACAAAAGTAGCTTACTTTTAACTAACATGTGTTCTTTGTAGAACTCTGCAATTTTAACTTTAACACCAAGCACTTACATTTTCATTATTATCAACATTGTTAACATTTTTTAAACTTGTTTTGTGCATTCACATTTACATCCACTAAAACTTGAAGACCGAATTAGATAGAGATATTTCATTCTATAATAAGAGTCTTTAAATTTGCTCCATGAGTCTCTTAGGAGGATTCACATGTCTTGACAATCTTCTGATTGATTGGCCTTGAATCTGAGTTGTTGCCTCAGACGATGTCTTCTCAGATGTGTATTCAGGTTCTTCAACAGTATCCATCTTCCCATCTACTGTGGCTGGTCCCATTTGAAGGTCTCGATGATTTCTTCGCAGAACAGCATCTTCATCTGGCTGAATGGTGTATGATCTTGGCTGGACTTCACTAAAGACAGTTCCCTTCTGAGTCCATAAGTTCAGTTTGTCTTTTCGCCTAACTTGGACAGCAGTATGGAGTTCCAGTAGGCTTTTTGTTCCTCTGTCAAAGTAACACTTTTGCTTTTCTTTCTGCTGTTCTTTGAACTTTCTCACTTTCTCCCCCTCTTTTATTTTTAGGAGGTTCTCCTGAATGGGTAGGTTTGATCTTAGCCAACGTCCCATCGGGAGTTGTGCTGGTGACATTCCACACTCGAGTGGCGTTGTGCGGTATACTAGCAAGCTCTGGTAGAAGTCTGTTCCACTGTCTTTTGCCTTGTTCATCAGTCTTTTCACTGTCTGTACTGATTTTTTCACTAGACCATTGGACTGTTGAAAATGGGGACTTGGCATGGTGTGTATAAAATTCCATTCTTTGGCAAATTGTTAGAACTTTAAATTGAAAAACTGGGGTCCATTGTCTGTGATGACCTCGCTTGCCACGCCATGTCTGGAGAATATGGCTTTCACACCTGTTATTACCACATCTGCAGTGGTGGTGTTCAGTTTACACACCTCTGGATACAAGGAGTAAAAGTCTGTGGCTACAAGATATTCCTTCCCTTGACATTTGAATAGGTCAGCACTTACCTTCTGGTAAGGTCCGTATGGTGCTGAATGTAGCTTCAGTCGTTCTGCAGGATTACTTGCTTGATATTTCTGGCATGTTTGACATTTCATTTGTTATATCTTTGTTGATTCTTGGCCAGTTCATCACCTCTCGTCCTCTTTCCTTACACTTCTCGATTCCGAGATATCCTCCATGGATCCTTTTTAGCATCTCTTTTCTCAGACTCTTTGGGATGAGGATTTTACTTCCTTTGTAGATGATGTCTTCAACCACTGATAGTTCCGCCCTGCACTTCCAGTACTCTGTAACGTCAGGTGAGTAGTCCTGCTTCCTGCTTCATGTTGGGCCATCCATCCAACATGTTTTTTCTCAGTTGTCTCAGTATTTCATCTTTGTTTGTCTCTGACATTATAAGCTCCATTTTTGCATCTGATATGGGCCATGCACTGATGACCATGTCCACCAAGGCATTCACATCTTCATCCATTTTGGTGTTTGTGGGTTCTCTCGTTTCATCAGCTCTAGACAGCATGTCTGTTGTGTACATTAGCTTAGCTGGAGCATACACCACATTGAGTGTAGAGCGTTGCAGCCTAATCATTATTCTTTGTATTCTCAGTGGACATTCATTTAATGGCTTTTGGAACAATAGAATCTCTACTTTTACACAGTTCTGTGTTGTGCATTGGTCTATGTGTTGTGTGGTTTTATGTTAAAAAGTGACAGTTTGCCTTAGAGAGCCAAGGTGAAGGTGGACTGCTGAAAGAGTGGGAGACGGACTGAGCATGTGCAGAAAATTATCTAAAAATTTCTGGATTGGAATGATAAACCTGTGGAATGGAAGGAGGTCCAGAGCATGAGTCATGGTCTGGAGGACAATTTAGAATGTTGGGATTTCAAAAAGGGAGGAACATTCCGAAGGCAGCCAGAAGGATCCGGACCAAGCCCTTGTTCCTCTCTCTGCAAGCAACACAAGAAAACAACTTCGAATTTTGCGCTCTCTCTCTCTCTCAAAGATCTTTTGGCTTCAGTTTACCAAACAAGCTGAATTTTGTTTATGATCTTTGCTTCAGTTGAGATCAAAGTTTTGTGTTTGTTTTGTGTCTAAATTTTTCTGTGGGCTGGTTGGAAATATAACTTAGACTTTAATTACACATGTTATATTTAGGCTGGGGTATGTATTAGTTTTACACTGTTATAGAAATTTGCATAGTAACTAGGGGGGGATTTTGGATTAAAGTTTGAAGGTGAATTTTTGTTAATAAAGTAATTGTTCATCTTTACCCCTGTGTGATCTGCCTTCTTTGTGATTACTGGTTTGATCTTGTAACATAATTTGGGGAAATCGTCCGGGATCAAACCAATTTGGGAGCTTTAGGGGCGATTGACTTGTGCTTAGTTATCAGTCTGAGTTAAACTCAACCTCCAGCTTGAAATTAAAAATAAACAGTGAGTGTATAAATGACCAGCAGAAAGCCCAGCAACTGTGAATATTGACCAGTTCATCGCGAACTCTTCAGTGGTTAATTTAAAAATGGCTAAAATGTCAGAACTGATGGTTATAGTTGGCAAGTTCAAACTTCTTACAGTAAAAACTGGGATGAAAAAGAAGGAAATTGCTCGAAAGATTGTTAAGCACCATGTAGGAAAGGGGGTATTTGAAGAAGGTGCATTAGAACAGTTTCCAAAGGAGAAAACTTCAGAGGAAGTAAAGTTGACTTTACTTAGAGGAAAAAAGAGAGGCAGAAAGGAATGCCAAACGGGAAGCAGTAAGGCAGGCAGAAATGGAGGAAAGGGCAGCGGCAAGGGAGGAGAGAGAAAGAATGGAAACATGAGCTAGAACTAGCTAAATTGAGGCAGTCCCTAACCCAAGGAGAGGGAGAAGCCCAAAACCCATGTGCTGGTCAGGAGGAGAGGTTTCTGGTCAGTAGAGAAGTGAGGTTAGTTCCTCAATTTGAGGAAGCTGAAATAGACCAGTATTTTCAGCATTTTGAGAAAGTAGCTGTAAATTTAAAATGGCCACCAGACCAGTGGTCACTCCTGCTACAAAGTGTTCTTAAAAGGAAAGCCCAACAGGTGTATTCATGTCTCACTGTACAACAAGCAGCTGATTGTGAATTTGTAAAGCAGGCTATACTCCAATCTTATGAACTAGTCCTAGAGGCTTATAGACAAAAGTTCAGGAGTTTACAAAAAGCAGCAATCCAATCTTACCTGGATTTTACTCATATGAAGGTTGTGTGTTTTGATCGGTGGTGTACCGCTATGAAAGTAGAAAATAACTTTGATTTATTGAGGGAAATCATTCTGATTGAGGAGATTAAAAATTGTGTTCCTGACGATATTCAAGTGTACTTGGGAGAGAAAAATATAAAAACTTGGCAAGAATTGGCTAAATTCGCAGAGAAATATGCTTTAACCCATAAGCCTAAGTGGACACCAGAGAAAACCTTTCAAAGGAATACTGCTGATAATCCAAGTAGAGCAGAAAGAAAAGCTAGAAGTGAGGTTAAAGGAAGAGAGGAAGAGAAATGGGTGAATGAATATTTTTTGAGTGTTATTTGTCACTATTGGAAGAAGCCTGGGCTCAAAATAGTAAATTGTTCTGTACTGAAAAGGAAGAAAGAGAAAAGGATGCCTGTGTTCAAAGTGAGAAAGTTAGGGATATTTTTAAGCCATTCATGACTGAAGGTTTCATTTTAGTTAAAGGAGGATCTAATCAAGTGCCAGTTAAAATCCTGCGGGATACTGGAGCAGCCTAATTGTTCATATTAAGCAATGTTTTGAATTTTGGTGAGGAGACCGATACTGGAGATGTGAATTTAATTAAACGGATTGGTGGTGAAGCAGAGCCTATACCTTTACATAAAATAGTGATGAAATTAGACTTAGTTAATGGCCCAGTTATGATAGGGATAAGATCAAGTCTGCCAGTGGATGGAGTTTCTCTTTTGTTAGGGAATGATTAATGCAACTCAGGAGACTCTTGGCTTTAGTCCATTTGAGTTGGTGTTTGGTCATGAAGTCAGGGATCCATTACTATTGTTGAAGGAACAGTGGATACATAATGATATACAATCAAATCTGTTGGATTATGTTTTCAAATTTTAAAACAGATTACATCAGGCTTGCAAGATGGCAAGGAAAAATTTAAAAACTGCTCAGGGAAAAATAAAAATTCGGTATGATCAAAAAGCAAAAATTAGGGACATTAAACCTGGAGACAAAGTATTGGTTTTGTTTCCAATGCAGTCAAACCCTTTGAGAGCTCAGTTTTCAGGACCATATAAGGTGTATTCAAAAATTAAGCAGCATCCTTACCAAGTTAATCAGGAAAAGAGCAGATTGTTGGATCAAGAGGTGGATTATATGCTCAAAAATGACATCATCCAAAAATCAAGTTCAAATTGGAGTTCACCCTGTGTTCTGGTGCCTAAGACAGATGGCTCAATTAGGTTTTGTACAGATTATCGAAAGGTAAACATGGTGACAAAGACTGATGAGCTCCCTATTCCCAGAATAGATGATTGTATAGATAAGGTGGGGAAGGCTAAATTTCTTACAAAGATTGATCTCTTAAAAGGATACTGGAAAGGCAGGAAAATTTCTGTATTTGTTACACCTTCGGAATTGTATGAGTATAATGTTATGCCTTTCAGAATGAAAAATGCACCTGGCACATTTCAGAGAATGATTAATGCAGTAATTCAGGGTTTAGAGCACACAGGAGCCTTTATCGATGATTTAGTAATTAGTACGGATACATGGGAAGAACACATGCTTGAATTAGAGCAGTTATTTCAGAGACTGGTGGAAGCACACCTCACAGTGAATTTGCACAAGAGCGAGTTTGGACATGCCACTGTAATTTATCTGGGTTAAGTGATAGGACAGAGCAGCAGTTCGAGTGAAAGTATTGGCTATCACTGTATTCCCTATCCCCGGTAATAAGAAAGCTCTTTGGAGATTTCTAGATATGATTGGCTAGTATCCTAGATTTTGTAAAAACTTTCCAGAAATTGCACTCCCATTAACAAAACTACTTGGAAAGAAAGAAAAATTTATCTGGTCAGATGCATGCGAGGAAGCTTTTCTGAAGTTAAAGGCCATTTTATGCCATCAGCCTGTACTTGTGTCCCCTAACTTTGAAAAGACATTCTCTTTAGTCGTGGATGCCAGTGACGAAGCGGTTGGTGCTGTACTGTTACAGAAGAAAAATGGTGATGGAGTAGAACATTTTATTTCATACTTCTCGAAAAAGTTTAACGACCATCAACAAAATTACTCAACCATTGAGGAGTTATTCGTGCTTGCTTTAGCATTGCAACATTTTGATGTGTATATTTGTACGGCTCAAAACCATTAATAATATATACTGATCATAATCCATTAGTTTTTCTGTCTAAAATGAAAAATAAGAACAGACGGTTATTGAAGTGGAGCTTACTATGACAAAAGTATGATTTAATTATTACACACGTAAAGGGGATGGATAATGTAATAGCAGATTGTTTGTCAAAATGTTAATCTGGGTAGATATGAATCTAATCATATACTAATTGTTAAAAAATTGTGTTTATTTTATTTTACTTATGTAATACTTCCATTAATTGTTAAAAAATTTGTTATTGTAGACCAATTTTTTTTAGCTGGGCAGGTGTTACAGAGTTTTGTGTTGTGTATTGGCCTATGTGTTGTGTGGTTTTATGTTAAAAAGTGACAGTTTGCCTTAGAGAGCCATGGTAAAGGTGGACTGCTGAGAGAGTGGGAGACTGACTGAACATGTGCAGAAAATGATCTAAATATTTCTGGACTTGGACGATAAACCACTGTGGAGTGGAAGGAGGCCCAGAGCATGAGTCATGGTCTGGAGGACAGTTGAGAATGTTGGGATTTCAAAAAGGGAGGTACATTCCGAAGGCAGCCAGAAGGATCCAGACCAAGCAACAACTCTGCAAGCAACACAAGACAACTTCGAATTTTGTGTTTTCTCTCTCTCTCGCTCTCTCTCGCTCTCTCTCGCTCTCTCTCTCTCTCTCTCTCTCTCTCTCTCTCTCTCTCTCTCTCTCTCTCTCTCTCTCTCTCTCTCTCTAAGATCTTTTGGCTTCAGTTTACCAAACGAATTGAATTTTGTTTATGTTCTTTGCTTCAGTTGAGATCGAAGTTTTGCGTTTGTTTTGTGTCTAAGTTTTTCTGTGGGCTGGTTGGCAATATAACTTAGACTTTAATTACACATGGTATATTTAGGTTGGGGTAAGTATTAGTTTTACACTGTTAAAGAAATTTGCATAGTAACCAGTGGGCATTGTTATAAAAGTGGGGATTTTGAAGGTGAATTTTTGTTAATAAAGTAATTGTTCATCTTTACCCCTGTGTGATCTGCCTTCTTTGTGGTTGCTGGTTTCATCTTGTAACATTACACTGATTGGTTGTCCTGAAACAAACTGATGAAATCTTTTACAGGCGTATGTGATGCTAAGCAGCTCCTTTTCAATTTGAGCATATCGCATCTCCACTTCTGTCATCGAGCATGATGCACTAGTCATCATATTTTTGCAGAAGAACCGCACCGAGCCCACCAAGTGACGCATCTGATGATATCTTGATGGTTCTCGCTGGGCCGTAAAACCTCAGAACTGGTTCCTCTGTGAGCAGTTTCTTGAGTTCGCTCCATGACTTTTCATGTTCATGATCGCACTCCCATTCAATGTTCTTTTCTGTTGGTCTTCTCAATGGAGACATCTTTTCTGTGAGGTTGGATATGAATTTACCCATATAGTTGACCATTCCATTTTTGCATTGTGGCCTTGGCGTGTTCCCAATGGTGGACACCTTTCTGGGATCTGGTCTGATGCCCTGACAGCCAATTATATATTACAAATGTTAGTTCTGTCAACCTGGGCTGGCATTTCTCTCTATTCAGCTTCAGGTTTCTTTCCTTGTTGCTTCCAGCACTTTCCTTAGTCTCTCATCATGCTCCATTCTCATGGCTCCCCAGACTATGATGTCATCCATTGAGGTATCAACTCCATCCAGGTGTTCATAGACCACATGGATAGTTTTGTGATACACGTCAGGAGCGGAGGCAATTCCGAATGGTCACCTTAGGAATCTGTATCTGCCAAATGGACTGTTGAACATGCACAGTCTTGAACTTGCGTCATCCAATTTCAACTGCCAAAATCTTGATGATGCATCTAATTTGCTGAAAGACTTTGCATTTACAAACTGTGACATGATTTCTTCACGCATCAGAAGCTTAAAGTGTGCTCTCTTTATTGCTCTGTTTCGATCTCTTGGATCCAGGCTTTTCATTCTTTTTGTCCACAATGACGAGTGAACTCACCCAGTCTGTTGGCTCGTCTATCTTCTGAATCATGTTCAGGGTTTCCATCCTGTCCAACTCTGCTTTTAGTTGCTTTTGAAGTGCAAATGGAACTTTTCTGCATGGATGTATTATCAGTGGGACACGTTTATCCACTCTGATCATGTGTTCTCCTGGAAGGCAGCCTAGGCCCTGAAATAGGTCATTGTACTCCTTCATGAGTTCAATTTTAATTTTCCACATATAGATTGGGAAACACATTCTGTGAAAGGACTGGATGGGTTAGAGTTTGTGAAATGTGTGCAAGATAGTTTTTTACAACAATATGTGGAGGTGCCGACCAGAGAAGGAGCAGTGTTAGATCTACTGTTGGCAAATGGGATGGGTCAAGTGACGGAGGTTAGTGTTGGCGAGCACTTCGGGTCCAGTGATCATAATGCCATCAGCTTCAATGTCATTATGGAAAGAGAGAAATCAGGGCCAAGGATTGAGGTTTTTGATTGGGGAAAAGCTAGATTTGAGGAGATGCGAAAGGACTTGCAGGGTGTGCATTGGGACAATTTGTTTTATGGGCAGGATGTAGTAGAGAGATGGAAGTCTTTTAAAGATCAGATTTTGAGAGTGCAAAAGCTTTATGTTCCTGTTAGGTTAAAAGGAGGGGCAAAAGGTTGGAGAGAGCCGTGGTTTTCAAGGAATATTGGAAACTTGGTTCGAAGAAAAAGGGAGGCGTACATTAGATATAAGAAGCATGGAGTTAAGGAGATGTTTGAAAGATACATTGAATGTAAGAGGAATCTTAAGAGAGGAATTAGGAAAGCTAAAAGAAGGTACGAGAAAACTATGGCAAGCAGGGTGAAAACTAATCCAAAAGAGTTCTACAAATATGTTAATGGTAAGAGGAAAGCTAGAGACAAAATTGGTCCCTTAGAAAATCAGAGCGGAAAACTGTGTGTGGAGCCTAGAGAAATGGGGGAGATATTGAACAGTTTCTTTTCTTCGGTATTCACTAAGGAGAAGGATATTGGGAGATGTGAGATAAAAAAAGCAAATTGGGTAAATATGGGGAATATAGAGATTACAAAAGGTGTAGTTTTAAGGCTTTTGAAGAATATAAAGGTGGATAAGTCTCCGGGACCAGACGGGATCTTCCCCAGGACATTGAGAGAAGTGAAGGAGGAAATAGCAGAGGCTGTGGCAGTAATTTTCTAAATGTCATTAGATATGGGGATAGAGCCGGAGGATTGGCGCATTGCGCATGTGGTTCCGTTATTTAAAAAGGGTTCAAGGAGGAAGCCTGGCAACTATCGGCCTGTAAGTTTGACGTCTGTGGTAGGTAAATTAATGGAGAAAATTCTTAGAGATAGTACTTATAAACATCTGGATAGAAAGGGTCTGATCAGGAGCACTCAACATGGATTTGTGGGAGGAAGGTCATGTTTGACCAATCTGATTGAATTTTTTGAAGAGGTGACTAGGAATGTGGATGAGGGTAGCGCAGTGGATGTTGTCTATATGGACTTCAGTAAGGCCTTCGATAAGGTACCACATGGAAGGTTAGTTAGGAAGGTGCAGTCTTTAGGTATAAATTTTAAGATAGTCAAATGGATTGAACATTGGCTGAAAGGTAGAGGCCAGAGAGTGGTAGTGGATAATTGTCTGTCAGGTTGGAGGCCGGTGACCAGTGGTGTGCCTCAAGGATCTGTATTGGGCCCATTGTTGTTCGTTATATACATTAATGATCTAGATGATGGGGTGGTGAATTGGATTAGTAAATATGCAGACGATACTAAGATAGGTGGAATAGTGGATAATGAAGAAGGTTTTCAAGGATTGCAGAGGGATTTGGGCTGCTTAGAAAAGTGGGCTGAAAAATGGCAGATGGAATTTAATGCTGATAAGTGTGAGGTGCTTCATTTTGGTAAGAAGAATCAGAACAGGACATACGTGGTAAATGGGAGAGCATTGAGGAATACAGAAGAGCAGAAAGATTTAGGAGTAACGGTACATCGTTCCCTGAAGGTAGAAACTCGCGTGAATAGGGTGGTGAAGAAGGCTTTTAGTATGCTGGCCTTTATCAATCATTGCATGGAATATAGGAGTTGGGAGGTGATTTTGAGACGTTGGTGCAGCCTAATTTGGAGTTCTGTGTGCAGTTCTGGTCGCCTAATCATAGGAAGGATATAAACAGAGTGGAGAGAGTGCAGAGAAGGTTTACCAGAATGTTGCCTGGGTTTAAGCATCTGGAGTATGGGGAGAGATTGGACAGATTAGGTCTTTATTCTTTGGAGCGTAGAAGGTTGAGAGGGGATTTGATAGAAGTATTTAAGATTATGAAAGGGATAGACAGAGTGGATGTGGATAGCCTATTTCCGTTAAGAGGAGGAAAGATTAAAACAAGAGGACATGAGTTAAGAATTAAGGGGCAGAGGTTTAGAGGTAACATGAGGGGGAACTTCTTTACTCAGAGAGTGGTAGCCGTGTGGAATGATCTTCCGGGAGAAATAGTGGCGGCGGAGTCAATTGTATTATTTAAGAAAAGGTTGGACAGGTATATGGATGAGAAGAAGATGGAGGGTTATGGGCATTGTGCAGGGAGGTGGGACTAGAAAGGGGTGTTTGGTTCGGTGCGGACTAGAAGGGCCTAATGGCCTGTTTCCGTGCTGTAATTGTTATGTTATGTTATGTTATCACAGACCATCTCTCCTTCGCTTTCCACAACGAGAACTCTTTTTACGAAGTTCAGTTTCTCACAGGCTGTTAAACCTAGTATGGCCTGTACATCCTTTGGTACCACGATGTCCTTGTGTTTCACTTTGACCCTGCATTCTCCTTGCACTGGTATATCAGTACCTGAATATCCTGTCACCTTCACTTTTGTTCCATACATCTTTGGTCTGGGTCTAATCTTCTTAAAGTCAGTCTCTGGTATTACATTAATTTCTGCTCTAGTATCTAATTTAACTAAAATGTGTATGTCAGTCAATTTTAATCTCAACATCCAGGCTCTGTTTTCTTTCTTGTTTTAAGTCACAACATCGACATAGAATTCCTTTCTCTCCCTTTCATCTACTGCATGAACCTTGCTTTGTTGCACTTGGTTCCTACAGCAACGGGCATAATGGTTGCTTTTGTTGCACTCATTGCATGTTTTACTATATGCTGGTCACTTTTATGGTAGGTGTTGTGCACCGCATTGACGACATGGCTTTCAATTGTCCCGTTCATTTTTGTTTGCTGGCCGCGCCTCGATTTCCACTTTGGAGCACTTTTTGTTAAACGGTTTATGTCTGTTCTTGCTTACTGAATCTACGTTGCAGCTAGTTTCACTGAACAGCTCTTTTGCCTGCAATTTTACAGTTTCTACAGCCTTACAGAGTGCTATGGCTTTTTTCCCGGGTCTAGATTTTGCTCTCTTAGCACACTTTCCCTTAAACTATTATTTGGAATATCCCACACAAGTCTGTCTTTTATCAGCGAGTCAGTCAGTCCACCAAATTCAAATGTTTTGTTTCTGTTTCTCAATTCAGTCACATATTGATCAATACTTTCTTCTGTTTTCTGTCCACATTTGAAAAATCTGTGCCTCTCAAACATCACATTATGTTCAGGTGTGCAGCATGCCTCAAACTGTTCCATTATTTTTTCCAGTTTAATTTTGTCTCCTTCAGCAGCAAATGTGAAGCTATTATACACGTCCAGGGCTTCATCACCCACAACGTGTAAGGAAACGGATGCTTTCACTTTATCACTTTTCTCATCAGCTCTGACTGCCGCTATGTACAATCCAAAATGTTGTTTAAATCTGTTCCAACTTTCAGCCACATTACCTGTCAGCTGAAGTTTTGCTGGTGGATGTAACCTTTCCATTTTTCACTGTGTTAGCTTCTCTTCACTAATTTTAGATTTTACCTTATAAAGTATTTAATTTGAGTTCCTTCATCTCACTTCTGACACCATGTTTTATCTTGTATATGTGAGCTCTTAGACAACAGATGGGCGAAGGAAAAGTTTCTTAACTTTAAAGTTGATATAAACTGCACCATGAAGCAGGCCATGAGGCTGCAAGTCTCCTTTACAGCTCCAGCATCCTGTGTGTCTCCTGCTCTGTGTCAGCCCCCTGCTGGCAGCCATATGATCATACAGTAAGGCATTGCTAGTTGCTTTGCAACCACAATCATTATCATTGCACCCACCACTCTCTACATGAAGAATTCCCTCCCAAGTGTTTGCCTGAAACACTACACCTTTCACCCTGCTTTCTGTGAATTTTTGAATTCAAGATGGCACCAGACTGTGGAAACTGTTCTGTCATGCTGTCTGGATAGTGCGCCAAACTAAGATATTCTCTCTCTGCCCACGTGACCATGAGGTGATGCAAATGAAGGAGTGTGTGGCTCACTACTGGCCTGTGCTGATATCTCTCTTTACTCCACCCAATCGTCAGAGGCTTGACACTCAAGGACTCGAGATGTACAGGAAGATGTTTGTAAAAATGTAATATTTTATTGATAATTTCTTTGACAAACTTATCAATGATGGATCACCAGGGTGGATGCAGTCAATGGCGGACTGGTTTGTGTTCTGGGATTACGTATGTACATTCCCAAATTATCACGTTTACCCTCCCAATAGTCTCAGACCATGAACCTGAGAGGGCAAGGAATTTCTGGAGATGGGATGAGTGGAGTGGGGTGGGGGAAGAGACAAAATCTAATGCAGGGTGTGGGTGAGGGGGATCTCATTGAGGGTGTGAGAGAGGACCAAGCAGCCTGAGTTGAAATACTGAAAGGACATTTGGTGAGGTGCAGAAATGGGCGAGGTTGGAGGGGTATGGGGCAAAGGGCATAGGCTCCGATAGACAGCTGGGTTGGCGGGGTGTCATTGGGCCAAAGGACCTGCTTCTATGTTGTAACTCCTCACTTCTGTTTTTTTGTTCATCCATTTTCTCAGCACCTTGTTGTCAGGGTCCACGCAAAGCTTCCACGACCCCTTGTTGATGCTGTGGGGAGAAATTGGACACAATCCACGGTGTAAGGACATTTGGATCACAGGCCCTCAACTCATAAGAGAAGGATAAGGCCATTTAGCCCATTGAGATTCTTCAAAAAGTGTGCTGTAGTTTCCTCCCACCGTTTGAAATGTATTGGGAGTTGTAGGTTAATTAGGTGTAAATAGGGTGCCACGGCCTCGTGGACCGAAAGGGCCTGCTATAGGTCTAAATTTAAATTTATAAATTGTCAGTTAATTGGGTGTAATTGAGTAGCTCAGGTTTAAGTGGCCGGAATTGGCTTCTACCAATGCTGTAAATAAAATTTAAATTAAAAAAGCTCATGGCCCATGTATTTGCACCAAACCTGTCTCACCCAAGTCTTGTGCAGAAGACAAGTTCAAGTTCCTTGTCACTTGTACCCCAAGGCGGTGATCGAGGTTGCTCTGTGAGCAGCTCATCGAGTCCGCTATGCCCTTCAGATCATGACCAATGTATCCTCCCTTTCAACCCCATTCTCCTGCATTCTCCCCATGGCTTTCAGCCCCCTGACTGATCAAGAACCTCTACTATGGCCTGAACACCATAGCCACCTGTGGCAGCAAATTCCATGGATTCAGATGAAGAAATTTCTCCTTATTCTAAAGGGACGTCCTTTGGGTCAGCTAGGATTGGGAGGGAGATGCTGTTCTTCATAATGGCATCACAGGTGGATAGGGTTTATAGAGAGCTTTTAGCACATTGGCCTTCATAAATCAAAGTATTGAGTAAAGGAGCTGGGATGTTATGGAAAAGTTGTATAAGACATTGGTGAGGCCAAATTTGGAGTATTGTGTGCAGTTTTGGTCACCGAACTACAGGAAAGATATGAATAAGAGAAAGATTTACCAGGATGTTGCCCGGATTTCAGGAACTGAGTTACAGGGGAAGGGTAAACAGGTTAGGACTTTATTCCCTGGAGCGTAGAAGAATGAGGAGAGATTTGATAGAGGTATTTAAAATGATGAAGGGAATAGACAGAGTAAATTAAGGTAGGCTTTTTTCCACTGAGGGTGGGTGAGATACAAACCAGAGGACATGGGTTAAGGGTGAAAGGGGAAAAGTTTAGGGGGAACTTCTTTTTCACAGAGAGCGATGAGGATGTAGGACGACTTTACAGCTGAGATGGTAAACGTGGGCTCAATTTTAACATTAAAAAAAATAATTCAGACATACATGGATGGGAGGACTAGGCATAAAAATGGTTCCACCTGGATTAGAAAGGCTGAAGGGGCCTGTTTCTGTGCTGTAATGGTCTATGGTTCTAGAGGACTATGGGTCAAATCCATAACCATCTCAAACCATAGAACATTAAAATAGAGTCCAAACGCTAGCTGGTGGGACCTATGTGGGTGGACCTTTGGGTCAGCATGGGCAAGTTGGCCTAAAGGGGCCTGTTTCCTTATTGTACATGTCTTCTTCTACCTTCATTGAGTGAACATAAAATTCCGGGGTGATACTCACATCACTGCCCTGATGGGGAAAAACTTGTTATCCTGAATATCGAAGTGTTTCACTTTTCTCAGCAATCTTCTGGGGACCCTGCGGGACACTTGGGTGCAGCAGCTGATCACGTGTCTGGTGGGTGTAACTAGGGGGGGAAGGGGGTTGAATGAACAAGCATCAGACAAGGATTTTCGCAGATCATTGCACATTACTGTCTCAGAAAATGAGGGAAGTTCGCCAGGTCCTCAAAGACTTACATAGGTGCACCATCAAGTCATAATGATACAGCCTTGTGGTGCCAAGATAACAACCCCCTCCCTCAACATTATTTATACAAAGGAGATAATCAGTGGCTTCAAGAGAATAAATGCAGGCAGGTTTTTTTCCCACTGAGGTACAAACTGGAAGACATAGGTTAAGGGAGAAAGGGGAAAAGTTTAAGGGGGAACATGAGAGGGGAAACTTCTTCACACAGAGAGTGGTGGGAGTGTGGAATGAGCTGCTGGCTGAGGTGGTGAACGCAGGTTCAGTTTTAACACTTAAGAATTTGGACAGGTCCATGGGTGGGAGAGGTACGGATTGGGTGCAGGTCAATGGGACAAGGCAGAATAATAGTTTGGCACAGACTAGAAGGGCCAAAGGGCCTGTTCTCTGGGGGCAGAGTCCACATCGCTGTCCACATCGATGGTAAAGAAGGTAGATTGTGCCCGTTTTCAAGATCTCTGGAATAAATATTTCCATTGACCTGAGCTGGGTCTCACATGCTGAGGGGACAGTCAAGAAACCCCAAACAGGGGCAGAGCAATGCTGTTACGCTGCCAGCGATGGGAATGGAGTTCGAATCCCATGCTGTCTGTAAGGAGTTTGTACATACTCCCCTTGTCCCCGTGGGGTTTCCCCAGGGGCCCTGGTTTCATCCCACTATTCGAAATGAACCAGGTGTTTTGTAGGTTAATAGGGTGTAATTGGACGGCATGGACTCATTGTCCAAAAGGACCTGCCCCTATACTGTACGCCTACATTTATAATTTAAAAATTAAATATCCCTACTTTCTAACATCTAAGGAGCTTCGGCAAGTTATCTTTCTCCTTCAACAACATCTACAGGTGCTCCATCGAGAGCGGATTTGCTGGGTACATCTCAGTGTGTGATGGGAGCTGCTCTGCTCGAGGTTAGAACTTGCAGGGGGTGACAAGCGCAACTCAGAGCATCTCGAAACCTTCCTCGCCTCCACGGACTTCGTCACCATCTCCCGCTGCCCGGGAAAGGCAGCCGATGCACCGTAGGGCCCATCACATCCCAGACACCCAATGGGGAGATGGTCGTTCCCTGGGTCACAAGCACCTTATGCATGCGATTGCCTGTTTGGAGGACAGGCACGGTGGATGGGGACTGGGGGCATTGAGTGGTCCATGCTGTGTGACTCTACAACAGTGAACAGAACAGTGGTGGGACACGGCCAGAGCCACAGCAGTGGCAGGGAAGCTGGCGTGGGGCAGTCAGACCTCAGCTAATGAGTAAACCTGTCCACGGTCATGCAGAAGAGCAGAGGGCCTTTCGACCCATTGTCCCGTGCTAGATCTACCTCAGAACCGAGGAAACCTCAGTTGGTGGGAGGGGGAGGGGGAGGGTGAATGCTGGGCCCCCACCAGAGTCTCAGAGTGATGCACAAGACCGCTAGGCCAGCGCAGCCAGTGACCACGGAGGAGCCAGCAAAGAGTCGGCAGGCCAAATGGCCTCCCCCACACATCCCTTGCCCAGCGACAGAGCATGGCACAGCACCCAGCTGAGACAGCGCAGAGCAGGAGAGTGATGGCGTAGAGGAGCGCTCCGATCAGTTTGCAGTCCATCGCTGGCTCAGCAGGAGAATCTGGGATGATGTCTGTGACCCCAGCATTCAAGCATTCCTTATATCCTCAGCTGGCTGTCCCTGGAAGCTGCTGAACGAGGAGGAGGAGGAGTGTTGGACTGGCTATGTCATTCATCACACTGTTTCCAAGGAAAAACCTCACACTGGGCTTTTCCACCCACATCTGAGAGTTATGTTGTAAATAAACAGCGCTGGAATTTGAACGTGTGAATTCATGTTGGATTATAGAGTCTGAGAGTGATTCATCTTGCCCGCACACATCTACAGAGCATTTTAAATTTTACATTCATTTTTTTAAATTCAGGCATACAGTGTGGTAAGAGGCCATTTCGGCCAACGCACCCGTGCTGTAACACCCCATTAACCTGGAAATCCCCCTGTGTTTTGAAGAGTGGGAGGAAACCAGAGCCCCAAGAGGAAACCCACACAGACACTGGGAGAATGTACAAACTCCACACAGACACCGCGGGATCCAAACCCTCGGTCAGTGCAGCACAAAAACAGAGCCCTTTGGCACATCAAGACTCTGGGGAAGTGGCGGGGGGTGGGGGTGGTGACTGGTGCAGGGAGCCAGAAAACAGGGAGAATACCCCCCCCAGACCGCATACCCCCCATCCCCGGCGGAGGAGAAGTGGACGAGACAACACACGGGAGGGTGACCACGGCGGCGGACCAGCGAGGGTCCCCGAGGCCGAAGAGCGCACAGATGGGCGGGCGGGCTGCTGGTGACCATGAGCAAGTGGTCACCAAGCTGCGGGCTGTCGGAAACTGGCTCAAGGCTGGCGGAAGGGGTACCAGGCTCCAGAACGGGGACGTGAGAGGGTGCTGAGGGTGCAGGAGGTTTCCAGCCTGTGGCAGAGTTTTGGATCTGGAGCTCGGGCTGCCAATGGTTTGCACTGAAGACCATGCGGCTTCAGATGCTGTGGAAGCACTAGAGGCAAATCCACAGACACTTGGTGGCTCGGTGGGGTTGGTGGGGGGGGGGGGGGGGAAGGGAGTGGACTCTCCTTTGCTTCTCTATCTCTGATTGTAAGGAGTGCCAGCAAATTTATGCAGATGATTAATCTGTCTAAAGGAAAAAGGAAGTTAGTATCACATTTTCTGTTTTATAACCTGACAATAAAAGGATCTTGGAAAAGTCAGGGCTGGTTCCTGGGCAGAGGCCACCCCACTTCCCATCACACAGCCTGGTTTCCACCATCCCTGTACAGAGGGAGCTCTGGTCATCTCTGGGTTCTCAACTTCAAGGTCGTTGCCACGTGTACCAAGGTGCGCTGAGAAGGTTTGCTCTGCGACCAATCCAGATCGACCATCAACAGCGCCTCGACTTCCTCAGGAGTTTGCGGGGGTTCGGTATGACACCAGAAGCCCTGGCTAATTTATAGAGAGGTGCAGTGGAACATGTGCTGATATGAGGGACACCAATACTCCCGAGCATAAAGCCTTCCAAAAGGTAGTGGTCACAGCCCAGGACACCACAGGTAAAACCCTCCTCGCCAATGATGAGTTGGGGGTGGGTGGGGGGGGGGAAGGGGGGAGCTTAAAGGAGATGCACTGTTAAGTATTTTACAGAGAGTGGTGGGTTCCTGGAGTGAGCGGACACAGTCACCGTATTAGAGATGTGAAAATGCAGGGAATAAGGGATCGTGTGCAAGGCGCGGAGTTTTAGTTCGATTCGGGAATCATGACCAGCGGAGACACGAGGGGCCAAAGGGCCCTGTTCCTCCACTGAGCTGTTCCTGTGCCCACAAGAGAGGTGAGCTAGCATCCGTACTGAAGTTGCAACTTCCTGGGAGCGGAGTGGGGGGGGGGGGGGCGGAATTGACATGATAGAGGAATTAGGGGATATGGGGAGAAGGCAGGTAGGTGGAGTTAGGTCATAAATTAGATCAGCCATGATCGTATTGAATGGCGGAGCAGGCTCGATGGGCCGAATGAGGTGATAGAGGAATTAGGGGATATGGGGAGAAGGCAGGTAGGTGGAGTTAGGTCATAAATTAGATCAGCCATGATCGTATTGAATGGCGGAGCAGGCTCGATGGGCCGAATGAGGTGATAGAGGAATTAGGGGATATGGGGAGAAGGCAGGTAGGTGGAGTTAGGTCATAAATTAGATGAGCCATGATCGTATTGAATGGCGGAGCAGGCTCGATGGGCCGAATGAGGTGATAGAGGAATTAGGGGATATGGGGAGAAGGCAGGTAGGTGGAGTTAGGTCATAAATTAGATCAGCCATGATCGTATTGAATGGCGGAGCAGGCTCGATGGGCCATTTTTGGCCGACTCCTGTTCCTACTTCCTATGTTCCTATGTTCCTATGACATATATTTCTTGGTAGAGAGAAATCCCTGCTCCCTCTCCACCCACGGAACCTTCTCACAGGGTGGACTCAGACGTGGAGTTTTGAATCTCGTCAGCATGGAAAGAAAGATGCAATATGAATGGGCTCGTTGAAGTCAAACCACGGTGCTGGTTAAACTCAGCAAGTTAAACAGTGTCCTTTATACAGCAAAGATAAAGATACGGAACCGACATTTCGGGCTTAAGCCCTCCATCGAGATATGAACAAACAGCAGGTAGGCACATGAGTTAAAATGGTGGGGGGAGAGGGGCTGGGGGAGCAGTGCGGTCCCACTAGCCAGGAGGTAATAGGTCTCCAGGTAATAGGGAGGGAGGGAGGTCGCAGCAGCGAACAGTTGCCTCTGTGTATGGAGAGGGAAGGAGGTGAAGAGCTGGAGGACACATGGGGTATGGAGGGGGAGGAAGAACGGGGAATGGGCTAGCAGAAGCCGATGTTAATGCCATCCGGTTGGAGAGAGCCCAGATGGAATATTAGGTGTTGTTCCTCCAATTTACAACTGGTCTTAGTTTGGCAGAGCACGAAGCCACGGGCAGATGGGATTGGCTGAAATATTGGCGACTGGTAGATCTGTGTAACCGATACGGACAGAGGTGAGGTGCTCAGTGAAATTATATCTCCCAGTCTGCGCCAAGTCTCTCCAACGTAGAGGAGGCCACAACGGGAGCACTGGATGCAGTCGATCACTCCTGCAGATATGCAAGAGAAGTGTTCCTTCACTGGGAAGGACTGGTTGGGGCCCTGATCGGTGGTGAGGGGGGAGGTGTGGGCATGAGTGTGGAATTTCCTGCGATTACAGGGCAAGGTGCCAAGGGAGCGATTGGGGGAACAGTCGCTTGTTCTGCAAAGGGAGCTGCCAAGACCCACACAGGCAGGTCTCTCAGATTATAGAGGGGGGTCAACACAATGTGGCTGACCTCATGTTACCTCACCTGCTTCCACCTGTCCATTCACCCTCTCTTCATCCATCTAGCCTTTGTCTCACCCTTCCCCTCTTTACCGTGTCAGCGACTCGGGTTCGAATCCCACACTGTCTCGGAGGAGTTTGCATGTTCTCCCCGTGTCTGCGTGGGTTTCTTCTGGGCACTACGGTTACCTCCCACACTCCAGAAGCAAAGGGGGTTGCGAGGTTAATTGGTCACATGGGTGCATTTGGGCAGAGCAGGGTTGCAACCCAAAAAGGTCTGTTACCGCACTGCAAATTAAAAATGGCGGCCTGCCACAGCTGCTATACTGCGGCTGGTGAAGACCCAGGGAGAGTGGGGAGTGGAGACACAGTGCTGCTCCACAGGGTCCTACTTCCCGCTACTAATGCCGATGGCTGTCCCCAAGACAGTGGCGCCTATGCACATCTGCGGACCACGTGGTCCGTACATGGTTGGCCCACTTCTGCTTGCGATCGACACTGGCTGGCGCTGGGCTGAGTCCAGAGTTCTGACCAGTTCGCTAGCCTTTTTGAGATGGAGTGGGTCTTCCTCGAGGAGTCTTTGCCAAATGCAGTTCGACCTCAACCCTGACACTCAGGTGTCTCTGATCAGTTCTTCCATGCACTGGTTCAGTGATATTGTGCCCGGGCCCGTGAGATCCCCCAAACAGTCTTTTCCTAGTGTGACCAAGGACCGGACAAACTCATCGGCAGACTCACCAGGCTGTTGTTTCTGGGTCGCCAGGAGGTAACGGAAGTAAACTGAGTTCACCTTGGGTTTATAGAGTGCCCGCAGCTCAGCCATCGCCTTGGTGTAGGTCGCGCAGTCTAGGATGGTCAGGTAGGGCTTCTGGCCGACTTATGCTTGAAGAATCTTGAACTTCTTCTCGTCCAAATCGACCACCTCCGCAGCAGCGTCGAAGAAATTATTGAAACAGATCACCCACTGCTCGAAGAGTACCAATGCACCCGGGACTTGGGGGTCTACTTACAGACGTTCGGGGCAAAGCAATTTTCCAAAATCTTGCTCAATAAATTGTTGGGCGCTATCGGTCACCCCAATAATGACACAGACACAAGACTGAGGGGAACGATAGGCTTTATTAAGCAAGAGACTGCTGGCCCGGGTCCAGGCTAGGAAAATAAGCGGGAAGGAGAGGGGACTCGACCTTTATGACCAGGGGTCACATGGGAAGAATCAAGCCCAGCCTGTACATACAGCCATAGCTCCACAACAACCATAAATCAAAAACACAAGGTTTTAACGTCTACACCCCGGGGACGGCTCCTTGCAAGTGTGAAAGGGTTCAGTGTCCCAGTTAGGAGTGGTCAAGTGTGAAAAGCCAAATCCCCATTCCTATCCCAGGACACTAAATGGCTGATTAAGTGGGCTGCAAGAGTGAAATGGGCTACTCACTCTCTCTCCCTTTCTCCCCCTCTCCCTCTCCCCTCCCCCTCCTTCTTTCCCTCTCTCTCCCTCTCCCTTTCCCTCTCTCTCCCTCTCCTCTCCCTTTCTCTATCCCTCTCTCCTTTTCTCTCCTTCTCCCTCTCCCTCTCCCTCCCCCTCTCTCCCTCCCTCCTTTCTCCACCTATCATCTCCTGCCTTTGCCACTCCCCTCCCCCCCTATCCTTTCGTTCGGACACTTGCCATCATTTTCTCCTACTTTGTTGAAGGGCTCGAGCCCAAAATGTCGTTCTGTATCTTCACCTTTGCCTCATAAAGACACTGACCTGCTGAGCTTCTCCAGCAGTGATTTTTTTGGATTTACTTCCAGTTGGTTCAGATCCTTCTGCAAGCTTTGAAAGCCTTCATCGCTGACCACACCTCCAATCTTAGTGTCATCTGCAAACTGGCTGATCCAGTTTCCATTATCATCCAGATCATTGATATAGACCAGAAAAAAAATGGTCCCAGCGACTGAGGACAAAAATGGAAGGTTAAGAAAAATGAATGTGTGGCTGAGGGGTTGGTGTAAAGGACAGGGTTTTGGCTTCTTGGATCATTGGGATCTCTTTTGGGGAAGGCATGACCTCTACAAGAAGGATGGGTTACACCTAAACCCAAAAGGGGTCAATATATTGGCAGCTAGGTTTGGTACAGCCGTCGGGTGTAAACTAATTTGGCAGGGGGGTTGGAACCTGTATGATAGGGCAAAGGACAGAAAAGATAAAACAGGAAAAGTTAGGTTAGGCAGCGAAAGTAAAAAATCAGAAAGAGCAAGGAGGATTAAAAAAGCAAATCTGAAGGCTTTATATCTTAATGCAAGAAGCATTCGGAACAAGGTAGATGAATTGGCTGTGGAAATTGAGATAAACAAATATGATTTGATTGGGATTACAGAAACATGGCTGCAAGGTGGGCAAGCCTGGGAACTTAACATCCCGGGGTATACGATATTTAGGAGGGATCGGCAAGAAAGAAAAGGGGGTGGGGTAGTATTGATGGTGAGAGAAGGGACCGACACGATTGACAGGAAGGATATTAACTCAGAAGATGCGGAATCTATATGGGTAGAACTGAGGAATAGCAAGGGGCGGAAAACGTTAGTGGGGGTGGTATATAGGCCTCCAAATAGTGTAGAGGTGAGGGAAGGCATTAAAAGAGAAATTAGAAAAGCGTGCAATAAGGGAACAGCCGTCATCATGGGAGACTTTAATTTGCATATAGATTGGACTAGTCAAATTGGTAAAAATACAGATGAGGAGGAATTCCTTGAATGTTTACGGGACGGTTATCAAGACCAATATGTCGAGGAACCAACTCGGGAGCAGGCCATTTTAGACTGGGTATTATGCAATGATAAGGGGCTAATCAACAATCTTGTTGTGCGAGGCCCTTTGGGTAGGAGCGATCACAATATGATCGAATTCTCACTCGACATGGAGAGTGATGAAATTAAAACCGAGACTAAGGTCCTGAATTTAAATAAAGGGAATTATGATGGTATGAGACGGGAGTTGAGTAAGATTGATTGGGTGGTGTTTATGGGGGAGTTGATGGTGGAGAGACAATGGAAAGCATTCACAGATCTAATGGAGAAATTGCAAAAATCGTTTATACCGGTTTGGCATAAAAATAAACCAAAAAAGGTGATTCAACCGTGGATAACAAGGGAAATTAGAGACAGCATTAGGTCCAAAGAGAGACCATATCAATTGGCCAAAAAAAGTACCGCAACCGAAGACTGGGAGCAGTTCAAGATGCACCAAAGGAGGACAAAGGGATTAATCAAGAGAGCAAAAATAAATTACGAAAGTAAGCTTGCGGCAAATATAAAAACCGACTACAAAAGCTTTTATAAATATGTCAAGAGGAAAAGATTGGTGAAATCCAGAGTAGGTCCTTTGCAGTCGGAATCAGGGGAATATATAATGGGGAATAAGGAAATGGCAGACCAATTAAATTCTTACTTTAGTTCAGTTTTCACAAGAGAGGATACAAATATCCTCCCAAGGATGTTGGGAAACATAGAGACTAATGCAAGGGAGGAACTGAAAGAAATCAGTATCTCTAAGGACATGGTCTTGGGGAAATTGAAGGGATTGAAGGCAGATAAATCCCAAAGGCCTGATAATCTACATCCTAGGGTACTCAAGGAAGTGGCCATTCAGATAGCAGATGCTTTAAGAATTATTTTCCAGAACTCGATAGACTCAGGATCAGTACCCATGGATTGGAGGGTAGCTAATGTTACCCCACTATTTAAAAAGGGGGGTAGAGAAAAAGCGGGGAATTATAGGCTGGTGAGCCTTACATCAGTAGTGGGCAAAATGATGGAATCCATTATTAAGGATGTAATAGCGGAGCATATGACTAGCAGAGAAGGGATCGGACGGAGTCAACATGGATTTACAAAAGGTAAATCGTGCTTGACAAATCTATTGGAATTCTTTGAGATGGTGACAGGTAAAATAGATGGGAGAGAGCCAGTGGATGTGGTGTACCTGGACTTCCAAAAGGCCTTCGATAAGGTCCCACATAAACGAATGGCTTCCAAAATCAAGGTTCATGGGATTGGGGGCAAAGTATTGATGTGGATTGAGAACTGGCTGGCAGGTAGAAGACAGAGAGTTGGGATAAATGGTTCATTCTCTGAGTGGCAGGCGATGACCAGTGGGGTACCACAGGGATCTGTACTGGAACCCTAGCTGTTCACAATTTACATTAATGATCTGGATGAGGGGATTGGATGTAATATCTCCAAATTTGCAGATGACACTAAGCTAGGAGGGATTGTGTGCACGGAAGAGGGGGTCAGGAAGCTCCAGTGTGATTTGGATAAATTGGGGGTCTGGGCAGATCCATGGCAAATGCACTACAATGTGGATCAATGTGAGGTTATCCACTTTGGTAATACAAACCGGAGAGCAGATTACTATTTGAATGGCAATAGATTAAGAGATGGGGAAGTGCAGAGAGACCTAGGGGTACTTGTACACCAGTCTCTGAAGGCGAGCATTCAGGTACAGCAGGCGGTTAAAAAGGCAAATGGCATGTTGGCCTTCATATCAAGAGGGTTCGAGTATAGGAACAAGGATACCTTACTGCAGCTGTACAGGGCCTTGGTGAGACGACCCCACCTGGAGTATTGTGTGCATTTTTGGTCACCTTATCTAAGGAAGGATGTTCTTGCAATGGAGGGAGAGCAGAGGCGATTCACCAGGCTGATACCTGGAATGGCAGGAATGACTTAGGAGGAAAGATTGCGCAAATTCGGATTGTACTCCCTGGAGTTTAGAAGATTGAGAGGGGATCTCATAGAGACCTATAAAATTCTGGCAGGTCTGGATAGAATGGATGCAGATGGGATGTTTCAATGGTGGGAAAATCCAGAACCCTGGGCCATGGTTTGAGGATAATAGGCAAACCATTTAGGACCGAGATGAGGAGGAATTTCTTGACCCAGAGGGTGGTGAATTTATGGAATTCATTGCCACAGAGGGCAGTAGAGGCAGGCTCATTAAATCTATTTAAGAGGGAATTATATCTATTTCTTCAGTATAAGGGTATTAAAGGTTACGGAGAGAAGGCGGGACGGGGTACTGAACTTTAAGATCAGCCATGATCTCGTTGAATGGCGGAGCAGGCTCGAAGGGTCGAATGACCTACTCCTGCTCCTATCTTCTATGTTTCTATGTTTCTATGTTTAATCCCTGAGGCACACCACTAATCATAGGTGTTACCATCAGAGGTTTTAATAAACACTCAGAGAAGCTTGTAAGTTTACAGCACAAACCTTTACTCACATCTCAGGCTGCTGGTCAGGTATGAATACACTGTCGCACTGAGCATGCTCACCACTCAGTGTGATGCGGCTCTTGCAGTCTTGCAGTGTTCATACTCCAGCATAAAATAGTCCCAAGTTTCCACTGTATAACATCCCTCCTTCTTTAAAAAAAGTCTAAAAATTAAAAGATTTATTAAGATTTAAATTTCTTAAAAATAAATTGTTACTGTTTCTTTACCTGCACTTGCCATTATGAATTCATTATTTTAATTATACAATTGCAGTTCTATATTCTTCTCAGAGGAATCGCACTAGTGGTAGGATGTTGCTTCTCCACCTTGTAGACCTTGTTGTGGCTGTTTGGTTCGGTGGTGTTAGTACGGTTGTGGGTGGTGGTGGTGGTGTTTGCCTCGGTTCTCCTGTTGCCTGCTGTTCAGTTGTTACGGTGTTGTTGGTTGGGGTTTCTCCTCGCACTCCCTCACATTGTTGGATTTTTAGAAGCCGCTGGTACTTCTGGCCCTTTCCGTGTCAGATCTGGGGTTGGGCGAATGTGGGTCCTGTTTCGTCTCCGCTGCCTGCCAGATTCTGTCTCGATGATGTGTGTATGACCTTGGCATCTCAGCTTCTCTAACAATCTTTGCTGGACTCCAGGTTTTTATTTATTGACTCATCAGGCTTTTGTTTTAATCCCTGGAACTCATTTCGCTTTATTCTATGGTTGGATTTCGGTTCCAGATGAGAGGAAAATTTTTCTAATATCCTTTCTGGGTTATTTTCTCCCCCTTCAGCTAGCTCCCAGCTATTAAACAGGTCTAGTCCTCGCTCCCCCGTCCAAAGAAGGATGTAACTAATCTTTTCCTCTGGTGTGATTCCCTTGAAGAGACTTTTGAAAGCCAGGTTTCACTTCTGCTTGAACTTTCTAAAAGCCTCTATGATGTGGTCGGCTTCCCCATCCATGACTGGGTGCAATGTTGTGGCTGCTGTGGCCATTTTCTTCTCCAGCTCTGGTCGTCAGGTCATGCTGCTTTTTTTTTCCTTTGTTCCTTCTCCGTTTATTTTGGTTTAGAGGGCTTTTTTTTTCCATATGATGTGGGTTTCTGTCAATCCCACCGCTGCCACCATGTTATGTCCTCGGATGTATCATCGGAGGTCTTAATAAACACTCTGAGAAGCTTGTAAGTTTACAGCACAAACCTTTACTCATATCTCAGGCTGCTGGTCAGGTATGAATACAACGTCGCACTGAGCATGCTCACCACTCAGGTGTGATGCGGCTCTTACAGTCTTGCAGTGTTCATGCTCCAGCATAAAATAGTCCCAAGTTTCCACTGTATATAACAATAGGCCTCCAGTCTGAGAAGCAACCATCCACCACTACTCTGTCTTCTCCTATTCAGCTAATCTCAAATCCAATTTACTACCTTCTCCATAGCTACCTAGTGTCTGATTCTTCTGAACTAATCTCCCATGTGGGACTTTGTCAAAGGCTTTACTAAAGTCCATGTAGACAACATCCACAGACTTTCTTTCATCTACTTTCTTGGTAACCTCCTCAAAAAACTCTATAAGATTGGTTAAACACCACCTACCAATCAGACTATCCTTAATCAGCCCTTGGCTGTCCAAATACTTGTATATCCAATCTCTCAGAACATCCTCCAATAATTTACTGACATTAGGCTCACCGGCCTCTAATTTCCTGGTTTCCTTTTGGAGCCTTTTTTTTAAACAGTGGAACAACATGAGCTACCCTCCAATCCTCTGGCACCTCACCTCAGGCTAAGGACATTTTAAATATTTCTCCAGGGCCCCATGTAATTTCTACACTAATCTCCCTCAAGGTCCAAGGGAATATCATGTCAGGCCCAGGGGATTTGTCTACCTTTATTCGCTATAAGACAGCAAACACCTCCTACTCTTTAATTTCCATTTGTTCCATGTCACTACTGCTTGTTTCCTTTCCTCTGTACACCATCCGTTTCCTGAGTAAATACTGATGCAAAAATATGTTCAGGATCTCCCGCATCCCGTTAGCCTCCACGGATAGATGATCACTCAGATCTTCTAGGGAACCAATTTTGTCCATTACTTTCCTTTTACTCTTAACATGCTTGTGGAAACCCTTTGGGTTTACCTTCACATTATTTGCCAAAGCAACCTCATGTCTTCTTTTTGCCTTCCTGATTTCTTTCTTAAGTATTTTCTTACATTTTCTATACTCTTCTAGTACCTCATTTGCTCCTTGTTGCTTATACCTGCTCTATACCTCTCTCTTCCCTTTTACCAGATTGCTAATATCCTTTGCCTTTAATCCTGACTGGAACGTGCGAGCTCTGCGCTCTCAAAATTTCGCCTTTGAAGGCCTTCCACTTACTGAACACACCCTTGCCAGAAAAACAACTTATCCCATTCTACTCTGTTATGTCTCTTGAGTTACTTGGGAGGCTTCTTAAATAACTTAGAGATGCGAGATTTCATTACCAGAAAAGACTTTACTTACTCATGCTTTCCACTATTCTTGGAAAATGTTCACACACTCTCATATACATATACATGCGCCACACAGCAGTGAGAAGGGTGTATTCTTTCGCGGTTACAAAATAGTTCACATTATTCTGACAATATAACAACACTTCTTCTCAGTTAAAGAAAAATTTAGTGTCCTTTATCACTTTCTTTCCAGTGCAACTTAAGTAACTGAACTTGTACACTAGTTTATTTACACAACTATTTTTAAATAGTTCTTATCTCTATACCCACTGGTGGCAGTACGTTCCTTCACCATCTTGTGGATTTAGCTGTGACCATTGGGTTCTGTGTTACTGGTACATGTGTAGGTGATGTAACTTGTGCTTCACCTGACAACTGCTGTGTTGATGTTTCGGTATTAGTGGTTGTGGTCTCTTCACTTGATACCTCACTTGATATTGGTGTTGCAGGCTTTGCTGGCATTAAAGCTTTCTCCTTCATCACATCTTGTGTCGGCTGGATGTGAATTCTGTTCCTCCTCAGCTGATCGCCAGAGTCTGTCTCAACAGTGTATGATCTTGGTGTCTCAGCTTCTCTGATGACCTTTCCTGGGGTCCATGTTTTCAATATCGGCCCTTGAATATGCACGTGCTGTCCTCTGAAGAGTTCTGGCGATGTTTGTTATAATGCTGGCGTCCTTCTTCTTGTGTGTCAGCCAGTCTTCTTCTGGATTCCTTCTGGTCTTCTGGAGGGTGTATCTTGCTTGGCTGAGTTGTTTTATATCTCCTGCCATTTAGAAGCTCTACCAGGGACTTCATGTCAGCCCTTAAAGGTGTTGCTTTTAATGGTAGAAGAGCTACGTATGGGTCTTCCTTTGTTTGGTGACACTTAACTAGTGTGCATTTCATAGTTTGTACTTGTCTTTCAAAGAATTCATGACCTTTGGGGTAGTGTGGGAATGATGTAGTCACAACAAACTCATACTTTGCAGCCAACTTCCTGAATTCTTGTGATGTGAACTATGTTCCATTGTCACATATTACTTGCTCAGGTATTCCTTGTTCAGGAAGGAGCGCACTCATTTCTGAGGGGATAGTTGACTCTCTCAGGTCTTTCACTCTTTGGACACCACTCTTGATTCTCGGTGAACTAGTCTGCTCCGACTGTGTGCCGTGGCCTGGCAGGTACTTCTGTGGAAATAATTTCCTCTTTTTGTTAGAGGTTTCTGTACTTTTGATTATCTTCTTTGTCTGGATTCATAATTGACAGAGATTAACTGCAACTCCCGGCGGCGATCCAGATCTAGAAATGCTGCTCCGTCTGCATCTACCACGAGGATCGTACAGAGGATGTTCTTTCCCTTATGGCAGCCATTGATCTTAGCTCTCACTCGCTGCTGGATCATGGGTCCAGAAGGTTCACGAGAATGTTGACAGGATTTCAGGGTCTGAGTTACAGGGAAAGGTTGTGCAGACTGGGGCTTTTTTCTCTGGAGCGTAGAAGATTGAGAGGGGACTTGATAGAGGTGTTTAAGATTTTAAAAGGGACAGACAGAGTAAATGTGGATAGGCTTTTTCAATTCAGAGTGGGGGAGATTCAAACTAGAGGGCATGGTTTAAGATTGAAGGGGGAAAAGTATAAGGGGAACATGAGGGGAAATTTCTTTACGCAGAGGGTGGTGGGGATGTGGAATGAGCTTCCGGCAGACGTGGTCGAGGCGGGATCATTGGTTACATTTAAGGAAAGACTGGATCGTTACATGGATAGGAGAGGACTGGAGGGGTATGGACCGGGTGCTGGTCAGTGGGACTAGGAGGGTGGGGATTTGCTACGGCATGGACTAATAGGGCTGAACTGGCCTGTTCTGTGCTGTAAGTGGTCATATGGTTATATGGTTATAGACTGTTAATGTGACATTTGCTGTTTCCAATGCACTGGTTTTTGGATCCCCTTTGATTACGTTCTCAGGGAACATCTGGCAGTGGAAGGACGTTGCTTTGTGATCCAGTATCCAGCTTCACCTTTAGGTTAAATATCATAGGCTTGTTCAGGATTGGCCTCTGTATTTGGATCCTTGTGTACAACTTACTTCCTTCTTTCATCTCACCCGACATCTGGTGAAGGTATATGGATTCTATGTCCAGTATCTGGGTGTCGGAGTCCTCATTGTTGTTTCCTTTTATGTGTTGGATCTTCTTCTTGTCTTTTCTTCACTGGTATTACTGTTTTCTTCATCCCAGACTTGCACATCTTCGCCCAGTGGTTTGCTTTACAACGGACTCTACATTCAGAACCGTACGTGGGGAATTTGTTTCGGTCATCGAAGGGGTGTTGTCTGCCGCACTTCCTACAAGTCGGGTGGGGGGGGGGGTTTGCACTTTTCTGATTGTGTTCTTTAGAGCATCAACCCTTCCTTCTCTTTGCTGTGGGTGGCTCCCCATAGATAGGGATTTCATGTGTGTCCTCGTGGTTTCGAGGGCTCTGGCCTTCGTCCAGATTCAAGCTATCCTTCCCCATCACTTCGGGATGGCCACTCCCCCATATTATGTGATCAACAAATCTTTCACCTATATCCATAAATCTTCATTTTGCCGCCACAAATTTTAGTCGAGTGAGGAAGTGATCAGCAGTTTCATCATTCTCTTGCATTAAGCCTTGAAATTCATAGAGTTTAATTCTATGATTAGACCTGGGTTCAAAGTGAGAAGTAAACTTTGCAAATATCTGCTCTGGATCATTTATCTCCTCCTCTGTAAACTCCCAACTATTAAATAAGTCAAGGCCTCGCTCCCCTGTCCAGAGAAGTAGATAACTGGCCTTCTCCTCCGCAGTTGCATTTTTAAAACAGCTTTGAAATGCTAAATTGCACTTCCGCTGAAACGTTTTAAGCGATGAAACAAAGACTTCAGTTTGGGTGAACCTCTGTTGCTCCAGCCATTTTTTTTTCAGTAATGTTTTGTTCTCTTTTTTCCCTTTGTATTTCAGCGACTTTGTGATAGTACAGATTCTATCCCCAATGTGTATATGTACATCCAACCAATTTTCCCTTGCAACCGCTGCAACCGCGCCTGCCTGTCCCGCATCGGACTTGTCAGTCACCAACGAGCCTGCAGCAGACGTGGACATTATCCCTCCATAAATCTTCGTCCGCGAAGCCAAGCCAAAGAGAAAAAAAAAGTGTAGGCTGACTGTGATTGGCTGAGAGTGTAGCACCACCTACTGGCAGGTCTTAAAGAATTGCTCCTAGCCAGACCAGGTCATTCTGGACTGGTCGACCTACTTGTGATATGCTCCAGTCTTCTAGTTAATAAAAGCCTTGGTTTGGATTTGATTCTTTTGACGCGCTCTACAGGCTTACAATTGATTGTGTGGCTTTATCCTTGTTCTTTTCTACTGCTGCCATCTTGTTAACTCTTGAGTTACTTGGGCGACTTCTTAAATAACTTAGAGATGGGAGATTTCATAAGGAAACTGTTCACACATATACATGCGCCCCACGGTATTGCATTACCGTAACTGTAGCGGGAAAGGTGCACTCTTACAGGGTTACAAAATAGTTCACATGATCCCGCCTACATAACCCACTCCTCCAAGATCTTTTCTCATTTCCACAAAGATGGCCTTTCTCCAATGTAGAACCTCAACTCAAGGACCGGGCCGATCCTTCTCCACAATTAACTTGAATCTAATGGCATTATAGTCACTGGAGCCAAAATGCTCACCGATACAGACTTCTGCCACCTGACCTGCCTGGTTCCCTAATAGGAGATCAAGTATTGGTTCATCTACATATTGATTTTGAAAACTTTCCTGAACACATTGGACAAACTCCAAGCCACCCAGTCCTTTTGCAGTATGGGAGTCCCATTCAATATGTGGAAAGTTAAGATCTCCTGCTACCACAACTTTGTTTCTTACAATGGTCTGCCAGCTCCCGACAGATTTGTGCCTCCAATTCTCTCAAACCATTGGGGGGTGTATAAATACAAGCCTATTAGTGTGTTCACACCTTTCCCGTTCCTTAGCTCCACCTGTAGATGAGCCCTCTGGACTGTCCTGTCTAAGCACAGCTGTGATATTTTCCCTGACTAGCAACACCACTTCTCCCCCTTTTATCCCTTCCCCTCTATCACGTCTGAAACAACGGAACCCCGGAACATTGAGCTGCCAGCCCTGCCCCTCCTGCAACCATCTCACTAACAGCAATAACATCATAATCATATGTACCAATCCACTCCTCGCATTGAAATAAATACACCTGTGAACATTTTCTATCACATACAAACCTTTTATTTCTCTCTATACACGAAGTCATCACAAGACCTTTATCTTCCTCCACACCCTACGATCTACTCAAACACTATTGGGGAACAGCACCTTCTTGTGGTAGAATTTGTGAAGAACAGCACTCTCTGACGGTTGCCTCATCCACTTTCAGGTGGCCAAATTTCCTGATTGTAAAGCCACATATTATGCAAATATGTGGCTGTCGGGAAGCCACGTGAAAGAGCAGGAGGCGCCTGCGAGGCAAACTTTGTAACCTTCCTCCGGGAGGAAAAAACGCCGGAGCACTGAGGTGTCCCCCCCCCCACCCCCGCACATGAAGACAGCCGCCTAAAAGTGGCTGCTAAAAGGATGAGTCAGCTGGCGAGCACCTGACAGCTCCCCTTCCAGCTTCCCCTGCCTCCTCACCCCACCCGGCGCAGGACGTCAGGGCAGGGACAGCCGGCATGGGCTATCAGCACGGGAATGTCTTACACTGATGTTGCTGCCCCACTCTCCCAAAAGCCTGACGTAGGTCTCCGCACCTGCTCTCCCAGTGGCCCGGTGTGGGTCCCTGCACTGTGGGGCGGCCCGCACCGGCTGTCGGTATGGGGACGTCCCGCGCGGGGCGTCTCCGCGGTGTGGGGGCTCATGTCAGGCTGTTGGGGGAGCAGGTGTGGGGGCTCGTGTCGGGCTGTTAGGGATGGGTGTGGGGGCTGGTGTTCGACTGTTGGGAGAGAGGGCAGCGATGTCAGTTTGGGGACATCCCGTGCGGGACGTCCCGCGCTGATAGCCTGCACCAACTGTCCCAGTTCTGACAGTCAGCCATCCCAAACCTGACAGCCCGAAGGGACAGGAGCCGGAGTGTGCACAGAGGTGCATCCGGCGCAGCTGACACTTCAGGTGGCCAGCGCTATCCTTTTAGCACTGCCACCTGAACGGCAATTCAAAGGGCCACTTCTGCTTCTGCAGGCGCATTCTTGGCAGAGAATGCACCTGAAGAAGCCTTCTGCAGCAAAGCACTCCCTGGGTGGTGGTATCTGTTGGGAACATCGCCCCCTAATGGTTTTCACTCTGGGGTACAATGGCGGAGTCTGTGCATAGATGCGCCCCCTGGTGTTTTTCTCACTGTGGGATTGCACCCCCCCCCTCCCATTGGTGGAGTCTGTGGGGAACAGCACATCTTGTTGGTGAAGTCTGCGCCCTCTGGTGGTTGACTCTGTTGGGGACAGCACCCCTAGTGGCGTTGTCTGTTGGGACCAGCGCTCCCCTCGGTGGGGCTGTCTGCTGGGAACAGCATTCCTCTTGTGGCAGTGTCCTTTTGGGAACAGCGCCCTCTGGTGGTGGTCACTATGGCGAACAGAGCCCCTTGTTGGTGGAGTCTCTGGATAACTGTGCCCCCTGGTGGTTGTCTCTCTTTGGAATTGCGACCCTGTTGGCAGATTCTATGGAGAACTACATTCCCTGGTGGTTGGCTCCTGAATTGCGCCTCCTGTTGGTGGAGTCTGTGGTGGAATGGCGCCGCCTGCTGGTGGCCTATTTGCAGGAACAATATTCAGCTTGAGGACAAATCAGTGCAGACTTTCTCTCCATCATATCCGAGAGTGAGGTGAGGGAAGTGTGGGTCCATGGTCCACTCTGTCCATCTTTCTGCGAGGTTCTACCTCATCACAAACACAGGCATCTGGTAGTAGGGGATTTGGCAGAGCAGCGCCACCCAGTCGAGAGGAATAAACCCGGGACAGGCAGGAAAGATTGATCCACATCCTGCATAGGTCACCTTAGTATTGTTGTGGCAGCAATTATGAGGTGTTTTAATCTGCTGTAATGGCATTGATTTACCACAGCTTACAATAGACAATAGACAATAGACAATAGACAATAGGAGCTGGAGTAGGCCATTTGGCCCATCGGGCCAGCACCGCCATTTTAGATCATGGCTGATCATTACCATCAGTACCCCTTTCCAGTCTTATCCCCATAACCCTTAACTCCGTTACCCACAAGAGTCTTATCTAACTCTCTTTTGAACATAATCAGCGTATCCGCCTCTACCACCCTCTGTGGCAGAGCATTCCACAGATTCACACTTCTCTGGGTAAAAAAATGCTTTCTCATCTCCGTCCTAAAGGGCCTACCCTGTATTCTTAAACTATGCCCTCTAGTCCTCGTCTCCCCCATCATTGGGAACAAGTAATCAGACTTCACCTTGTCTACCCCCCTGATGATTTTGTATACCTCAATCATGTCCCCCCTCATCCTTCTAAACTCCAATGGATACAAGTCCAGTTTTTCTAGCCTTGCTGCATATGACAACCCTGCCATCCCTGGAACTAACCTTGTAAATCTGCGCTGCACACCCTCTATAGCTAGTATGTCCTTCCTCAAGTTTGGAGACCAGAACTGGACGCAATACTCCAGGTGGGGTCTCACCAGGGCCCTGTATAACTGCAGAAGGGCGTCTCTGTTCCTATACTCCAATCTCCTCTTTATGAAAGCCAACATTCCATTTGCCTTCTTCACAGCTTTCTGAACCTGCATGCTAGCCTTCAGTGACCGGTGAACAAGTACACCCAGATCCATTTGCACTTCCCCACTCCCTAGCTTGTCTCCATTTAAATAATACTCAGCTTTCCTATTACTTACCCCAAAATGAATAACCTCACATTTGTTCACATTGAAATTCATCTTCCATTTAGCCGCCCACTCCTCCAGCCTGTCCAAGTCCCTCTGCATTTTCCTTACATCCTCCTCACACCCCACACCGCCACCCAGTTTAGGGTCATCTGCAAATTTGCTCATGTTATTTATAATCCCCTCATCCAAATCATTAACATAAATTACAAACAAATAGAGAACACATCAGCCACACCATGAAGTCGACTTTCTTTTTATTATTCACCAGACACAACGTCACATTCTTTAGCTCCCCAAACTCCACCAGTTAAACCCCTCTGACCTTCTCATTAGGGCCCTTTCAAGCTGCCATGTAAAATAGGGTTAACAGGGCATTTTTCCAGGACAATGCCTCACTCACGGGGCAGCTGGAAAGGGCCCGACCTGCTCAGTGTGGTCCAAATCCAACCGGGTCCCCACCCTACCTCAGAGGGAGTCAGGGAACCCAATCAAACTTACTTAGGTTGCGTCCACCAGAGGCTTGAACAGGAAAACGGCCGACCCGGTGGTTCCGGCAGTTTCGGCGCTCGCGCCCACACATCGCTAGGGCGCATTGACTGGAATGCACAGGGTTTGCATCCCACTGCTCGTTCTGTGACTGCAGCATCCGCCTGATGGCGCTGGCAGGGTTGATCAATCAACATCAGAAGGCTGCTCCCATTTGTCATTTGGACTTCGGCCTGTCACTTCTGGTCGTGCTTCTGGTAAGTGCATGGCACTTCAGTATGGGGACAGCGAGATGGATGGAGTGGCAAAGAAGGAATTTAGTATGTTGGCTTTCATAAATCAAAGTACAGAACACAGTAGTTGGGATGTGACGTTGAAGTTGTATGAGGCATTGGTGAGGCCAAATTTGAATACTGTGTGCGGTCTTGGTTGTCAAATTACAGGAAGGATATAAGCAGTATAGAGAGAGTGTGGAGGAGGTTTACGAGAATGTTGCCGGGGTTTCAGGGTTTGAGTTACAGGATGAGGTTGAGCAGGCTGGGACTTTATTCTCTGGAGTGTAGAAGATTGAGGGGTGATTTGATAGAGGTATTCAAAATTATAAGGGGGACGGATAGAATCAATCTGGACAGGCTTTTTCCACTGAGAGTGGGG
The DNA here is from genome assembly GCF_036971445.1 of Narcine bancroftii. NCBI lineage: Eukaryota > Metazoa > Chordata > Chondrichthyes > Torpediniformes > Narcinidae > Narcine > Narcine bancroftii. The sequence continues at coordinate 160,124,891 of NC_091469.1, forward strand.
GAGATTCAAACAAGAGGGCAGAGATTGAGAGTAAAAGAGGAAAAGTTTAAGGGAAACAAGGCGGGAATTTGTTCACGCAGAAGGTGATTGGGGTATGGAATGGTGGTAGAAGTGAGATCAATGTTAATATTCAAGGATAGGGTATATGAACGGGAGAGGTGTGGAGGGTTATGGCCAAATGTGACTTAGTGGGACTAGGTGGGAGATGATGTTCGGAACCGACTAGTAGGGCCAAACTGACCTGTTTCTGTGCTGTTAATGGTTTTATATATATATATATATATATATACTCGAGATGGCAGAGGTCGACAGCATCGAGTCCACGCTGCTGAAGATCCAGCTGCGCTGGATGGGTCACGTCTCCAGAATGGAGGACCATCGCCTTCCCAAGATCGTGTTATATGGCGAGCTCTCCACTGGCCACCGTGACAGAGGTGCACCAAAGAAAAGGTACAAGGACTGCCTAAAGAAATCTCTTGGTGCCTGCCACATTGACCACCGTCAGTGGGCTGATAACGCCTCAAACCGTGCATCTTGGCGCCTCACAGTTTGGCGGGCAGCAACCTCCTTTGAAGAAGACCGCAGAGCCCACCTCACTGACAAAAGGCAAAGGAGGAAAAACCCAACACCCAACCCCAACCAACCAATTTTCCCCTGCAACCGCTGCAACCGTGTCTGCCTGTCCCGCATCGGACTTGTCAGCCACAAACGAGCCTGCAGCTGATGTGGACTTTTTACCCCCTCCATAAATCTTCGTCCGCGAAGCCAAGCCAAAAGAATATATATATATACCACATCGGAAAGTGTAGGGTCATGCTCTTTGGCAGAAAGCAAGCAAACTATTTTTCAAAGGGGGAGAAAATTGAAAATTCCCAGATGTAGAGAGACTGAGAGTCCTCTTGCAGGATAGTCTGAAGGTGAACTTGCAGGTTGAGGTGGTGGTGAAGAAGGCCAATGCAACGCTGACGTTCATTTCGAGAGGAATCGAGTAGAAGAGCAGGAATGTGATGTTGAGGTTTATAAGGCACCGGAGGACCTCACTTGGAGAATTGTGAGCAGATTTGGGCTCCTCGTTTAAGAAAGGAGGAGGTTAACAAGGATGATTCTAGGAATGAAAGGGTTATAATTTGAGGAACATTTCATAGCTCTTGGCCTGTACTCGTTAGAATTACGAAGAATGCTGGGGTGGGAGGGGGAAATCTCATTGAAACATTTTGAATGTTCAAAGACATGGACAGGTTATTTCCCACAGTGGGAGAGTCTAGGACAAGAGGGCACAATTTCAGGATTGAAGGGTGATCATTTAGAACAGGGATGTGGAGGAATTTCTTCAGCCAGAGGGTAATGAATCTGTGGAATTTGTTTCCACAAGCAGTTGTGGAATCCAGGTGTATTTAAGGTAGAGATTGATAGGTTCTTGATTGGCCAGGGCTTTAAAGGTTATGGGAGGAGGCCGGGCTGTGGGGCTGAGTGGGGAAATGGATTGAACAGCAGGGCAGACTCGATGTCATCCTAGTGAACTTCTTTTGAACCCTCTCTAACAACAGCACATCTGTCCTTAAACGAGGAGCCCAAAACTGCTCACAAATTCTTCGTAAGGTCTCACCAGTGCCTCAACATCACATCCTTGCTCTTGTATTCGATTCCTCTTGAACGTCAGCATCGCATTGGTCTTCTTCACCACCCGCACATTTACCTTAAGGCCATCCTGTGCGAGGACTCCCAGGTCCCTTTGGATCTGGGGAGTTTCAATGTTCTCCCCATTTAGAAAATCGACCACGGACACACTTTTTTCGACCATAGTGCATGACCGGTCACTTCCTGACATTGTATTTTGTTCGCCTCTTCTCTGCCCATTCTCTGAGTCTGTCTAAGACCTTCAGCAGCCTCCATCTTTCCTCAGAGCTACCTGCTCCTCCACCAACCTCCATATGGTCTGCAAACTTGGCCACAAAGCCATTCATTCTGTGACCCAAATTGTTTGTGTTCAATGAGCAAAGAAGTGGCCCCCAACACGGACCCCTGTGGAATGCCATGAGCCACAGGCGACTAACTGACTTTTCTCCCTGGAGCTTGCATAAAGATTTATAAGATCATGTGTGTGGTGATATGTAATTACACCACTAGGCCACCAGGGGTCATCCCAGTGACCTTGTCTATAAAGCAGTCCAGAGCTATAGTCTAGCCTTCCAGGTTCATCTTGCAGTGAGACAAGACCTTCTTAGTGTATGTATTAGTTTATTAAATTATACTCACACTGCTGGTGTGGTTATTGTCAGAACAGGGTGGAGCATCAACAAGGTGATCGGTTACTGTCCTTCTCCCAGAGAGGAATTTAAAACTAAAGGATGTTAGAACAGTTCTGCCCAGGAACAGGCCTTTCAACCCACATGTCTGCACTGAACGGCAAAAACTTTTTTTTAAACTTAGACGTACAGCACGGTAACAGGCCTTTTCAGCCCATGATCCTATGCCTCCCATTTTAACCTGTACATTTTGAAGGGCCGGAGGAGAGTGGAGCCCTCAGGTGAACCCATACAGACACAGAGAGAACGGACTGCAGGGGGTCCGAAGCCCCGTTCCGATTGCTGGAGTTGCTATCGGATCGGTTTCCCCTGCTATTCCTGGCGGCCCCAGCACCGCAGAGTCAGTCGGCTCTGGAAACATGTGCCCTCACCCTCACTGGCTTCCCCCCCCTCTCCTCCTTACCCCAGAGAGGCTGTCATGCCCCCAGTTTGAGCCTGGGTCGGTATGAGCCACCCACACAGGGGATGCTGTCTGTCTCTCTCGGCGACTTCAGCCTCTGTCCCATGGACCACGCATCAACCTCCTCGGCAAATAAAACCTCTCCATTTCCCCGAATCCAGGAGCCCTTTCAATGTCCCGACCGCCCCGGCCTCCAGCCCCAGACCCCACCACTCTCTGCAAAGCCAACCCTTACCCCACACAACCGCACCCCTCACCCGAAATGTGTGTCCTCGAGTGGGCAACATTATTACCCTGGGAACGGGGCGAGGGCAGATTGCATGGCCAGCGCCTCTTGTCCGGAGAGAGCGATCCACTCCCGGAGCAGCATGTCTCCGCGGCTGTTCCGTCGGTTTCACCCCAGCCACAGGGGCGGTCGGTGACTGAGAGCGAGTCCCGGCAGCGGGTGCTGTTGGAAGGGTCCAACACTGGAAATGTCAGACGCTGGGACAGTCCAGGTGCATCGTCTGTTCAACATCTTTATTGGAGTCTGAGTCCCTTCAGGGGGAAGTATGGCTTGAGACAGATCACACGTCAGTAACATACATTCACATAGCGGGGGGGGTGGGGGGAGGGAATCTTGGAATTCATGCCAAAGGGATCAGCTTCCCATCTATCGACCTGCACACAACCCTTTCCACAACAAAGTGCCACAATCGGTCCTGCAATGCACCCCCACCCCTGCCCCTGCCCCTTACCCTTACCCCCACACTGCAGGTGATGGGGGAGAGTGTCCATAGATGAGGGTTACCATGGGGTGAGTGTCCGTGGGGAAGAATGTCCATGGAGGAGAATGTCCGTGGGGAGAGTGTCCGTGGAGGAGAGTGTCCGTGGAGAATGTCCGTGGGGGACGAGAGTGTCCGTGGGGAAGAGTGTCGGTGGGGGAAGAGTGTCGGTGGGGGAAGAGTGTCGGTGGGGGAGAGTGTCGGTGGGGAGAGTGTCCGTGGGGGAGAGTGTCCGTGGAGAATGTCCGTGGGGGACGAGAGTGTCCGTGGAGGAGAGTGTCCGTGGGGAAGAGTGTCGGTGGGGGAAGAGTGTCGGTGGGGGAGAGTGTCGGTGGGGAGAGTGTCCGTGGGGAGAGTGTCCGTGGGGGAGTGTCTTGGGAGGAGAAGTGTCTTGGGAGGAGAGTGTCCGTGGGGAGAGTGTCCGTGGGGGGGAGATTCGGTGGGGAAGAGAGTCCATGGGGAGGAGAGTCGGTGGGGGAGAGAGTCCGTGGGGGAGAGAGTCCATGGGGGGGAGAGTGTCTGTGGTGGAGATTGTCCGTGGGGGAGAATGTCCGTTGGGGAGACTGTCGATGGGAGAGACTGTCGATGGGGGATAGTGTCCGTCGGAGATAGTGTCCGTCGGGGAGAGTGTCCGTCGGGGAGAATGTCGGTGGGGGACTGTGTCGGTGGGGGTGAGTGTCGGTGGGGGAGGGTGTCAGTGTCCGTTGGGGAGAGTGTGAGTGGGGGAGAGTGTCCATCGGGGAGGGTTTCAGCAGGGGAGAGTGTCTGTGGGGGAGAGTGTTGGTGGGGGAGAGTGTTGGTCATGGAGAGTGTCGGTAGGGTAGATGGTCCGTCAGGGAGAGGGACCATCGGGGAGAGAGTCGGTGGGGTAGAGAGTCAGTGTGGGAGAGTGTCTGTGGGGGAGAGTGTCCGTGGGGGAGAGTGTCCGTGGGGGAGAGTGTCCGTGGGGGAGAGTGTCCCTGGGCAGTGGCCAGGAATGTGGTTAACCTATGACAGGATCTTGGATGAAGCAAGTGAGCTGATGCTATAAACAACTTATCAAGGCACAGAAGCTCATTGTACAGGTGATCCCACTTCACCTATTGCCCCCACTTCATCCCACCCCCTCCCCACTTCACCCACCTCTTTCTCACTCCCTCCCATAACTACCCTGCCTCAAACAGCACCACATTTCAGGGATCAATATTCAGCATTGTTTGGAGGGACTGAAATTCAGTGCCAGCGTCCCACTGGAGAGGGGGTTGGTGTCCGCCAACATCTTCCTCATCAGTGGGGAGGTGGGAGGGGGACAGAAAGGTGTTGGGAAAGCAGGATGGAGGGCAAGGTGTTGAGTGGAGGCATTAAGGGAGCAGGCATTTAGGCAGGTGAGGTGTTGAGAAGTGAGGTGTTTGAGGAGGGAGGGTTGCTGAGAGAGGTGAAGTGTTGAGGGAAAGGGAAGATTTGAATAGGAGGTGTTGAGCAGGGATGTGTTGAAGGAGTGATAGGTTTGAGGAAGGGGAGGGGGTTGATGGAGAGAAGATGAGGAGGGGACATGTTAAGAGTTGAGGTATTGATGGAGGGGGACATGTTGAGAGAGGAGATAGTGTTGAAGAGTGAGGAGTTGAGAACTGAGGAGTTGAGGGGAGATGTTGAGGGAGGTGCTGGGGAGGTGTTGGGGTGAGGTGTTGGAGTGAGGAGTTGAGGGGGAGGTGCTGGGGAGGTGTTGGGATGAGATATTGAGGGAGAGGTGTTGGGGTGAGGTATTGAGGGCTAGGAGTTGAGGGGGAATTGTTGGGCAAGATGCTGTGGAGGTGTTGGGGTGAGATGTTGAGGGTCGAGGAGTTGAGGTGAGATTTTGGGGAGGTGCTGGGGAGGTGGGGGTGAGGTATTGAGGGCGAGGAGTTGAGAGGAGTTGGGGATGTGTTAGGGTGAGATGTTGGGGGGTGAGAAGTTGGGGGAGATTTTGGGGGTTGAGTAGTTGGGGGAAGGTGTTGCGGAGGTGTTTAGAGGTGAGGCATTGGGGAGATGAGCTGAGGGGCGAGGTGTTGGGGGCGGAGTTTGGGGAGGTGTTGGGGAGGTGTTGAGGGGTGAGGTAGGGGGTTGAGGTGTTGAGGGGAGGAGTTGGGGGAAGTGTTTGGGGAGGTGTTGAGGGGTGAGGTATTAGGGTTGAGGAGTTGAGGGGAGGAGTTGGAGAGGTGTTGTGGGGAGGTGCTAGGGAGAGGAGTTGAGGGGTAAGGCATTGGGAGAGCAGGCTAAGCGAGGCTCCCACTCCTGTATTAGGCGCAGGGCTGGAGGTGAATGGCTGGGCTGTTGGGACGTGCAGCCAGGACGTAGATGGCACTTTCCTTCAGGAAGGTTTTCCAGGAGATTAGCCTGTAGGGAGAAGAGGGAGAAGGTCAGGATCTGGGCTGTGGCCAGGCAGAAGGAGTGAGCAACTGCACCCTGCCGAGGAAGCATGATCAGTTTGTTATGGACGGTTCACAGAAATCTCTACATCAGTTTCCAAGGCAACGTTTTGAACAGAGGAGAACTGAGTCATATTAGCTCAGGGGCAAGCAGGAAATAAAGAGGGGATGCGAGAAATGAAGGGGTGGAGGGAAGACGAGAGGGAAAAAGATGGGGACGGAGGGCATAGATAGAGAGGTTAAGGTGGAGATAGGGTGTGGGAGAGGGGAGAGAGAGGGAATGAATGAGAGAGAATGAGAACTAGAGGTAAAGAAACAGGGTAAGTTGAGGTGTTGTTCCTCCAATTTGTAGGTGGTCTCAGTCTGGCAGTGCATGAGACCGTGGAGAGACATGTCGGCACGGGAGGTGTCGGAATATTGAAATATGCTTCAGACAGAGTCGAGGTGCTGAACAAAGCAATCTTCCTGTCTGCGTCCAGTGTCTCCGACGTAGAGGAGACCACAGTGGGAGGACCGGATGCAGTGGACGACCCCTGCAGATTCACAAATGTTGCTTCACTTGGAAGGACTGTTTGGGGCCCCAAATGGCGTTGAGGGAGGAGGTGTGGGCGCATGTGGAGCATCTCCTGTGGTCACAGGGGGAGGTGCCAACGGGGCGATTAGAGGGGAAGGAGAAGTGAAGGGATTTGCAGAGGGCGCGGTCCTTCCGAGAGGGGACTCGGGGGTGGGGCGAGGTGCGGGTGGCTTGTAGTTGTGGTGAGACTACACTCACCTGCTCTCCTCCTGATCCTTGCAGAGCAAAGACCTGTCCTGAAGCCTCCCGCGACCTCGGCAAGCCGGGCTGCTCTCTGACATGGGCCCAACGTGGCTGATGCTGTGAGACAGACGGAGGACAATCATTGGAACTGTGCCATGGGGAGTTCCCCACCCCCTTTCATTCCCCCCCCCATCCTCTTCCACCCTTGCTCCACCCACAAGTGGGCCGGCGCTGTTGGCATAGCGGTTAGCGCAACGCCTTTACAGCACCAGCGATGGGGACTGGGGTTTGAATCCCGCGCTGTTGGCAAGGAATTTGTACGTTCTCCCTGCGTCTGGATGGGTTTTCCATGGAGGTTCCGGTTTCCGCCCACCATTCAAAAATGTACCGGGGCAGCAGATTAATGGGGGGCACTGACTCGTGGGTTGAAACTTAATGCGACGCATAATTTAATGTGACACAAATTTAAAACGACGCAAAATTGATGCAACACAATATTGATACTGTTACTATTTAAGACACTCCTTCCCCTTCAGTCCATAAAATACACCCAAAAGTGTTCAGGAAGCAAAATATTTGTGTAATGTACCGAGAAAAGCGAGAAAGTTTATTTCAAGAGCATTTCCAGCAATTCAGTAGATTTTATGGATTTTGATCACGGAAATCAAATTTTCCTATTACACGCTGTTTCTTCGATGTAACCTGTTTATAACCTTTACAAATAACATCCAGATGATTGACAACATGCTTCAAGCATAAAAAAAATAATGAACACTTCAGACCCTGCTTTTGATTCTAAGATGGCTAAAAGCCGATTTACAGACCTTGGAGAAACAATTACTAAAAAAAAATCACAAAAATTTGTTTAAGTATTTTTGTTTACCTCTGTTAAAAGAGGTGATGAAATCTGTATCTCCTTTTTCAATGTCCTTAATCACACAAAATAATGTTGTGACGGGCCCAGAGAACCCCAAAACCCAGCAGCAATAGAAATTCACCAAGACAAATGTTTACTTAAACAAAAATTGCTTTTAATTATCTTTAAAAATGAAAACAGAATCAAACTTTAATGTATTACTATTGACTTAACTAACCTAACTTAACCCCCTTCTAATTCTAAGTGCACCTGTATGTAAAGTGTGTGTAAGTTCAGGAAAGTTCTTTAATTCACAGTCCAATCTCACTTCTCACTCCTCCAAGTTCACCAGTAGGCAATTCTTAGACTGTGCACAGAATTTAACATTTATGAATCTTCACCAGGCTTTGGTGCTTGAAAGGTAAATGGTTACCACTCAGAAATGTTCTTGTCAGTTTTGAGAGTGATTTGTTGCTTGTTGAACACAAACTGATTCCTTCCTATCAGCCATGTCAGTGTCTTGCTGGAGAAAATTGCTCCATCAGGGTTTTTCAGATGATAATCTCTTTCTTTCAGGTTATCACAGAGTTCCTTTTTGTTTCCCTTATTTCAAGTGAAACATAATACAGCCAGTCCTCTCCTCTTGTATGGACCATAAGGTCTATGAACTCAGAACTCACAACCCGTCTTCCAAATGGGGTATTTCCACAAGCTTGCCAGCTTGTCCTGTTCTAGTCCCAGCTGCTGTTGAACTGTAGAACTGAATTCTCTCTCTCTCTCTCTCTCTCTCTCTCTCTCTCTCTCTCTCTCTCTCTCTCTCTCTCTCTCTCTCAGTGAAAACCATACGGCCCTCTTAGAACAGCCAACTGCACTCAGATAGACTGCGGCTCCGGGACTCAGTCTTCTGGAGTTCGTTCATCTATTGCTTTCCAAAACAAATAATCCATTACTCCACAGCAGGTCCAATTATCACCTACTTGTGAAGTCTCTATAGCCATTCTTCAAAGTTTGTGCAAAAGCACTCGGAGCCTGGACTGTCTGGCTTGAGCAGAGCTCTGGCATTTTAAATGAGGTCTACATTGTGAAGTATGTTTTGTGACTGCACTAAAAAAAACCCACAATTTATCTCCTTTAAAACATATCCATATAAAATATAACAATCTGTCACAACGTCATCAAGATGTTTTACCAAATTTTTTAAAATTTTCAAGTTGTTCCGGTTTTTGTCCCCAAATATTTTTTTAACCCCATTGATTCTATTACATCATCATATATTTGGAAAAATATATTTCCTCGTTTAAATAAGGTTTATCTCCAAAATCCAACAATGAAGACGCTGTTTACATCCGGTACCGCACGGATGGCAGTCTCTTCAATCTGAGGCGCCTGCAAGCTCACACCAAGACACAAGAGCAACTTGTCCGTGAACTACTCTTTGCAGACGATGCCGCTTTAGTTGCCCATTCAGAGCCAGCTCTTCAGCACTTGACGTCCTGCTTTGCGGAAACTGCCAAAATGTTTGGCCCGGAAGTCAGCCTGAAGAAAACTGAGGTCCTCCATCAGCCAGCTCCCCACCATGACTACCAGCCCCCCCACATCTCCATCGGGCACACAAAACTCAAAACGGTCAACCAGTTTACCTATCTCGGCTGCACCATTTCATCAGATGCAAGGATCGACAATGAGATAGACAACAGACTCGCCAAGGCAAATAGCGCCTTTGGAAGACTACACAAAAGAGTCTGGAAAAACAACCAACTGAAAAACCTCACAAAGATAAGCGTATACAGAGCCGTTGTCATACCCACACTCCTGTTCGGCTCCGAATCATGGGTCCTCTACCGGCACCACCTACGGCTCCTAGAACGCTTCCACCAGCGTTGTCTCCGCTCCATCCTCAACATCCATTGGAGCGCTTTCATCCCTAACGTCGAAGTACTCGAGATGGCAGAGGTCGACAGCGTCGAGTCCACGCTGCTGAAGATCCAGCTGCGCTGGATGGGTCACGTCTCCAGAATGGAGGACCATCGCCTTCCCAAGATCGTGTTATATGGCGAGCTCTCCACTGGCCACCGTGACAGAGGTGCACCAAAGAAAAGGTACAAGGACTGCCTAAAGAAATCTCTTGGTGCCTGCCACATTGACCACCGCCAGTAGGCTGATAACGCCTCAAACCGTGCATCTTGGCGCCTCACAGTTTGGCGGGCAGCAACCTCCTTTGAAGAAGACCGCAGAGCCCACCTCACTGACAAAAGGCAAAGGAGGAAAAACCCAACACCCAACCCCAACCAACCAATTTTCCCCTGCAACCGCTGCAACCGTGTCTGCCTGTCCCGCGTCGGACTTCTCAGCCACAAACGAGCCTGCAGCTGACGAGGACTTTTTACCCCCCTCCATAAATCTTCGTCGGCGAAGCCAAGCCTAAGAAAATCTCCAAAATCTCAAAAGGAATGGAGGTTTGGCTTGACCTAACCTTAGATTCTATTATTGGGCTGTTAATATTCATCATGTTATATTTTGGTAAGATTATGATAATAAAGGCCCAGTTTGGGTTGATTTTGAGTTGAATTCGGCTCAGAACTTTTCTATTCTTTCTTTACTTGGAGCCTTCTTGCCTTTTCCCATTGGTAAACCCCTGATTGATAATCTAGCGGTCAAACATATGATGAGGATTTGGTTCCAGTTTAGAAAACTTTTTGGACTTCAAAGGTTTCTTTTTGTTAGCCTGATTCTATCGAATTACTTTTTTTCAACCTTCTTAGATGGACTTTGTCTTTCAGGAATGGCCCAGATTAGATGTTAAACATTTTTATGATTTATTTATCGATAATAAACTTGCTACATTTAAGCAACTCTCTACTAAATTTAATGTACCAAATTTTCAGTTTTTTTCTAGATATTTGCAGATTAGGAATTTTCTCCATTCTCAGCTATCAAACCTCTTTCAAGCACCTGTTATAAATTCGATAGAAACAATTTACAATCTACAACCATCTCAGAAAAAATTCATACCTTCTGTAGATGATACTTTGCTGAAATTGAGGCAAGCTTCTTTGGATAAAGTTAAAAAGACATGAGAGCAGGATCACCATACTTCAATTCCTGAAGATTCTTTGATCTCTATTTTAAAATTGGTTAACACATCATCCTTATGTGCCCGTCACTCATTACTACAATTAAAAGTTGTGCATAGAACTTGTATATCAAAAGTTAAATGAGCTTATATTTATCCTAATTATTGGCTCTTATTTTGACAGGAATGAGGACAGTTCACTAATTCCTATGTTCTGGTCATATTCGACCCTTGTCAAATATTGGGAAGAGGTCTTCCGCACTTTATCAATAATTATTAATGTCAACCTAGCACCAGATCCTTTAATGGCCTTTTTTGGGATGGTTGATCAGAAGGTAGTGAACTTGTCCTTCATCTCGACATCATGTATTAGCCTTCACTGCTCTTATTGGAAGACGAGTTCTTCTGATGTGGAAAGACGCTGACCTGCCCACTCATCATCAATGGCTTATATGAGTTGATGTCATCTTTAATATTGATGAAAATTAGATGTTCAACAATGCTTTAAATTTAAATCTTTCAAATCTTTGGGCTCCTTTTTGAATTATTTTCATGACCTTTTAATGATGGTGATAACTAAATAGTCTGTAATTCTCATGGATTTGCATTTCTTGTTTCTTTTACTAGTATTGGAACTTTCTCTTTATATTAGCCATGCAACTTTGGAATGGTTTGGGGGTTTGGATTATAAAATTATTTTTAATATGTTTGGTTATTTTTAATTCTTCTCTTTTCCACTTTATCTTGGAATTTGTAGTGCTGCGTAATGTAATTTTTTTCTTATTTCAGTGAGTTTGCTTACTTTATTACAGCTGTATCATTGTTATGCCTCAATCTCTTTTTCTGTTGGATTCTTAGATAAAAATGTAATAAAAATATTGAAAGCGTGACGGTTTATATTATATATTAATGTCTTTAAAAGGGATAGATTGTGGGGGGTTTAGGGTAAGTCACTTCACAAACACATTAACACCACCTCTCATTTAAAATGCAGGAGCTTTGCTGAAGCCCATATATGCAGGCACCAGTGGCTTTGCAAAAGACAATGGGACTCTTGTGGAAGGAACTTCAAAAGCAGGTGCAAATGGAAGAGACTGACCTCAAGAAGCTGATAAGATTATTCAAAGACTAGGTCTGGAGCCTAAGCGGAGTCATGTGGTTTTACAAACAGAGAAAGAGAAAAAAATCGTGATTCTTTGGAGAGAGAGAGAGAGAGAGAGAGAGAGAGAGAGAGAGAGAGAGAGAGGGAGAGTGAGAGCGAATTCAGTTCTGCAGTGGCTTTTGAGTCTTTAGCATGGCAAGCAGGCAAGCTTGGTTGAAAACCCTATTTTGAAGATGGGTTGTGAGTTCTGAATTTAGCCTGATGACAAACCCTTGTAGTCCTTACAAGAGGAAATGGCTGGCCAGAGTGTTTCACCTGAAATAAGGGAAACAAGAAGAACTCTGTGGTGACCTAGAAGAAGAGGTTATCATTTGGAAAAATCCATGATGGGGAAAGTTTCTTCGGCAAGACACTGAAGCAACTGATGGAAGTAAATCAGTTTTTTTGTGTATCCAATGAGCAATGAATCTCTCACTGAAACCAACAAGAACCTTCCTGACCAGTAACGATTTACCTTCAAGCACCAGAGCTTGGTGAAAATTCATAAATGTTAAATTCTGTGCACAGTATAAGAATTGCCCGCAACCAGTGAACTTGGAGGAATGACAAGTGAGATTGAACTGTGAATTAAAGAACTTTTCTGAACGTACACACACATTATAGTTATGTGCATTTAGAATTAGAAGGGGGTTAAGTCAAGTTAAGTTAATAGTAATAAGTTAAAGTTTGATCCTGTTTTAATGTTGAAAGAGAATTAAAATCAACTTTTGTTTAAGTAACCAGTTGCCTGGGTGAATTTCTATTGCTGCTGGGTTTTGGGGTCCTATTTGGCCTGCAAAAAGAGAGACAAAAAAAGGAAACTACATTCAGCTGACCAACAACATGCTTCAGGCATACAAAACCAGGAAGTGTGACGCGTCATTAAAAATTAATTTTCTCCATTTGCCTTTGGACGTCTTCCCTGCTAATCTTGGTGCAGTCAGTGACGGACACGGTGAAAGGTTTCACCAGGACATTGCGGCCATGGACCAGCCGTATCATGGCAACTGGAATCCATCAATGCTGGTTGACTATTGTTGGGCACTAACGTGAGAGGCATCAGATGCCTAGTACAAACAAAAATCAGCGGCAAAACATTTTTAGTTCAGATGAACTAATGCAATGTGTCAGCATCATTATTCAATTAAAAATGTTAAACTCAATAAAGGTTAAATTAATGTTTCTCCATCTTCCTACATAATACAGCAAATCTGAAATTATCTTTATGTTCAGCTTGAAGTTATCTATCATAATCTCCATTTTGTTTCCAGGAAACATATCATTTGAAAAAAACTGTTGACGAGTATTAACAGCACCAATGTAATAGTTGAGTTTTTGAACCCATCTTTCAGGTCAAATTTAGAGGGGGTCGACTTTTACACGGTTCATACTTTTGACCGTGGTAAGTACCTGCATTGTTCAAGGTGTCGGGACCTTGAATGGTTGGGACCGGGACCGAGTCGTACGTCCACATTCAGCGTACTCAGGAGCTCAGATGGGCAGGTAGCCAGGATGAGGATCCGTAGTCAGGGCGTCGGGAGCTCAAAGGGGGAGGCCAGGGGAGGATCCACAGAGGGGCATTGGGAGCTCAGATGGGTAGGGTCAAAAATAGGATTATTATATGCATATATATGGAGTGTACATTGCACAATGCTTATGTCAATAAACATTTAATTTCCTTGGTTGATGTGACAATAAACTTGAACTTGATCATTCTACTGCTAACACTGGCACAGAGGCCATTCAGTTCCTCGAACCTGTGCTAACATCCATTCAGGCAATGACCAGATCGTTGGCTCAGTCCACCCAGTTGAACTCTGGTCACATTCCAGCACGAGGAGTGCATTCTCAGTTACCAGGGCTCTTTGAACCAAGTCCAGGCTTATCCAGGTTGGAGCATGCAAAAGGATCAGAGAAACGCAGCAAGTCAAGCGACATCCCGAGGAGGTAAAACATTCCAGGCCTGGGCCCTTCATCAGGAACGTGGAAAAAAAATGGAGGGGAAGGAGGAGAGGAGAGGTGGGAGGAGGAAGGAAGAGGCTGGGGGAGGACCTAAAAATGTTTTGCCACTGATTTTCATTTGTACTCGGCATCTGATGCCTCTTGCTAACAGGTGGGGGGTAGAAGAGAAAAAAGCTGATGTGGAGAGGGGGCAGCTTTCTGATATGAGAGGGAGGGGAAGGAGGTGGGGAGCAGTAAGACAGAGGGATAGGGACAGAGACCAGGGGAGAGGGTTGATGGAAATTGGAGAAGACCATGGTAGGTGAATGCCAAGACAGAAATATTAGGTGTCGTTTCCCCCAATTTGTGGGTGGTCTTGGTTTGGCAGCACATGAGGCCATGGACAAGACATGTCGGTGTGGGAGTGGGGAGCAGAACTGAGCTGGTTGGCCACTGGGAGGTCCCTGTCACTGACGCGAACAGAGTGAAGGTGCCCAGTCTGCGCCCAGTCTCTCCGACGTAGCGACGGGAGCACCAGATCCAGTGGATAAACCCTGGCAGCTACACAAGCTTTGCTTCACTTGGAAGGGCTGGTTTTGGGCCCCGAACGGCTGTGTGGGGCGCCAGGACAGCACTTCCTATGGCAAGGATGAGTAACCGAGGAAGTCACAGAGGGAGCAGGCCCTACGGAAGGCGGAGAGGTGAGGAGAGGGCGCCTGCACACATTTTTGCTCGTACCTGGATGAAGGGCTCAAGCCCGAAATGTTGGCTGTGTGCCTTCATCCAACGTTCTTATGCTCTCTTGTTCTCACCTGACACTGCACGACTGTGACTCCTTGGTGCTTTTGAGGAACCAGGAATGTTGGGCCCTCTTGCACTCGCCAGCGGTGATCTGTCCGTCTTGATTCTGGTCCAAGCTGAGGAAGATGTCCCTGGCCTTCTTGAGCTCCTTGGGCGTCAGGAGGCGCAGCAGAGAATTCTGGGAGCGGACAAGATTAAGGAAAAAAAAGGAAGTGCCAACAAGGTTCTGTAGAGAATGCCAGAATTAGGAGTGCGTTCAGTGTAACCACAAGGGCAGGGAGCAGGGGTCAAAGTGGAAGACAAGGCTGGGAGTTCAGGTGTAGAATGAAACACGAGTGTCTCCAAGTGCTGTGATTGTGGTAAAAGCAAGGAGATGCAGGAAGAACTCAGGTCCATAGGAGCTAGAGATGATTCGAGAAGAAGGACTCAGGCCCAATTTGCGGAAGAACAGAGGGCCAAATACATAGGTTATAGGGTGGCATGGTTACTGGTGCAGCGACCGGGGTTGAAATCTGGTGCTGTCTGTAAGGAGTTTGGGTGAGAGGCTCAGTGGCTGAAGGGGCTGCTGGACACGGACTCATGGGAACCAGGTATCAGAGCCGGGATTTGAGAGGGGGCTGAGTGCCGGGAGGGGCTCCCGAAGGGGCCCTCAGGCACTGAAGGCCCTCTCGATTGGGTTGGGGGCTGGGGCCTGGAGCTCGGGCGGCCGATGGGGAGTCTGTGTGGCTGCGGAGGCCATGGGAGGTGCTGACGGCTAATCCACGGACACTCGGTGGCTTTGAAGGGAGAATCTGATTGTTCGGGGGCCGGGCAAGGTTTACAGCGACACTATGTTTGCCTTACAGTGGGCAGAAGTATATCCCATATATTCCATTTTTATGTATTATTACGCAGCAATAAAAGGAACCTGTGAAACTTTACACAGGACAGAACGAGGCCCTTCAACCCAACATCCAAGGGGGTCTACCGTGCTTACGTTTGGCCTATATCCCACAGAACTCTCCCTTTCTATCCACCTGCCTATGTGTCTTCCAAGCATTGTAATTACCCCCAACCTTACCTCTTGGTTCTACACACCCGCCTCCCTCTCTCGATGTGAGAATGTAGCCCCCTCAGGTTTCTTTTATATCCTTCCCCTCTCACCTTCAACCCGTGGCCTCTAAGTTTAGGCACCGCTATCCTGTGAAAAAGATTGACTATTCACCTTATGGTACTCTTAGAGGCCCCCCCCCCCATCCTACTTCCATCCTGGGCAAAAGTCCAAGCTAACCCAATCATAATTTGACCCCTCCAGTGCACCTCCACATCGTAGCAGGGTTTGAAGGGCGTCTCCATCTCCCACTCTCTCTCTCTCCCTCTCTCCCTCATTCACATGCTTTCTCCCTCTTTCTTTCTTACTGATCTCTCTCTCATTTTCACTCTTTCATACTCTCACCCCATCACTCTCTACCTCACTCCTCTCTCTCTCCCCTCTCTACACCTTTCTCTCATTCTCTCCCTTTCACTCCCTCTCTCTCTCCATCACACTCTCACCCTCTCTCTTCCAATTGGTCTCTACCTCACCTCTCTAACTCCCTCCTCCCTCTTTCTCCTTTCTCTCTCGCTCTCTCCCATTCTTTCTCTCTCATTCCCTCTCTCCATCATACTCTCACACTCTCTCTTCCCCTTGCTCTCTACTCACTCCTCTCCCCTCTCTACCTCCCTCTTCCCTCTCTCTTTCTCTCCTCCTTCACACCCTCTGTCTCTACTCACTCCTCTCTCTCTCCCCTCTCTACCTCCCTCTTCCCTCTCTCATTCTCTTTCCTCCTTCTCGCCCTCTCTCTCTCTCTACTCACTCCTCTCTCTCTCTCTCTCCCCTCTCTACCTTCCTCTTCCCCCTCTCTCTCATTCTCTCTTTCCTCCTCGCCCTCTCCCTCTACTCACTCCTCTCTCTCTCTCTCTCTCCCCTCTCTACCTCCCTCTTCCCTCTCTCTCTCATTCTCTCTTTCCTCCTTCTCACCCTCTCCCTCTACTCACTCCTCTCTCTCCCCCCTCTCTACCTCCCCTCTCTCTCTCATTCTCTCTTTCCTCCTTCTCGCCCTCTGTCTCTACTCACTCCTCTCTCTCTCCCCCTCTCTACCTCCCTCTTCCCTCTCTCTCTCATTCTCTCTTTCCTCCTTCTCACCCTCTACCTCTACTCACTCCTCTCTCTCCCCCCTCTCTACCTCCCCTCTCTCTCTCATTCTCTCTTTCCTCCTTCTCGCCCTCTCCCTCTACTCACTCCTCTCTCTCTCCCCCCTTTCTACCTCCCTCTTCCCTCTCTCTCCCATTCTCTCTTTCCTCCTTCTTGCCCTCTCCCTCTACTCACACCTCTCTCTCTCCCCCTCTCTACCTCCCTCTTCCCTCTCTCTCTCATTCTCTCTTTCCTCCTTGCCCTCTCCCTCTACTCACTCCTCTCTCTCTCTCTCCCCCCTCTCTACCTCCCTCTTCCCTCTCTCTCTCATTCTCTCTTTCCTCTTCGCCCTCTCCCTCTACTCACTCCTCTCTCTCTCCCCCCTCTCAACCTCCCTCTTCCCTCTCTCTCTCATTCTCTCTTTCCTCCTTCTCGCCCTCTCCCTCTACTCACTCCTCTCTCCCTCCCCCCTTTCTACCTCCCTCTTCCCTCTCTCTCTCATTCTCTCTTTCCTCCTTCTCGCCCTCTCCCTCTACTCACTCCTCTCTCTCTCCCCCCTTTCTACCTCCCTCTTCCCTCTCTCTCTCATTCTCTTTCCTCTTCGCCCTCTCCCTCTACTCACTCCTCTCTCTCTCCCCCTCTCTACCTCCCTCTTCCCTCTCTCTCTCATTCTCTCTTTCCTCCTTCTCGCCCTCTCCCTCTACTCACTCCTCTCTCTCTCCCCCCTCTCTACCTCCCTCTTCCCTCTCTCTCATTCTCTCTTTCCTCCTTCTCGCCCTCTCCCTCTACTCACTCCTCTCTCTCTCCCCCCTCTCTACCTACCTCTTCCCTCTCTCTCATTCTCTCTTTCCTCCTTCTCGCCCTCTCCCTCTACTCACTCCTCTCTCTCCCCCCTCTCTACCTCCCTCTTCCCTCTCTCTTTCTCTCCTCCTTCTCGCCCTCTCCCTCTACTCACTCCTCTCTCTCCCCCTCTCTACCTCCCTCTTCCCTCTCTCTCTCATTCTCTCTTTCCTCCTTCTCGCCCTCTCCCTCTACTCACTCCTCTCTCTCCCCCTCTCTACCTCCCTCTTCCCTCTCTCTCTCATTCTCTCTTTCCTCCTTCTCGCCCTCTGTCTCTACTCACTCCTCTCTCTCCCCCTCTCTACCTCCCTCTTCCCTCTCTCTCTCATTCTCTCTTTCCTCCTACTCGCCCTCTCCCTCTACTCACTCCCCTCTCTCTCCCCCTCTCTACCTCCCTCTTCCCTCTCTCTCATTCTCTTTCCTCCTTCTCGCCCTCTCCCTCTACTCACTCCTCTCTCTCTCCCCCCTCTCTACCTCCCTCTTCCCTCTCTCTCATTCTCTCTTTCCTCCTTCTCGCCCTCTCCCTCTACCTCACTCCTCTCTCCACGTCTCCCTCTCTCCCATTCCCGTTTCCTCTTTAACCCTGCCCCCTCCTCATGAGGTACCGAGGTTTGCCGCGGCCACCCACCTGTGAGCGGAACTTCTGCAGCACCAGTAGGGACTCGTGGTACAGGAAGTCGGTCCACTCCATCTGGCCCTTCCTCTCCCCATCCAAGGCGGAGAACTGGGACAACACGGCCTCCTCCATCTCCTCATTCATCTGCTCATCAAACAGCTGCTTGTGAACAACGTGCTTGTAATGGAGGAAGTCGTCGGAGGTCAGACATGATTCTGGAAAAGCAAAGGGCAGTGAGGAGAGAGTCAGGAGGAGGGACACAGGTCGCGGGAGGTCTGGAAGGGGGCAAGAGCTCAGAGCGAGGGAGTTCCCCAGGGCTGACTTGCTCCCTCAGAGTGAGGGAGCTCCCCAGGCCTGACCTGCTCCCTCAGGGTGAGGGAGCTCCCCAGGCCTGACCCTCTCCCTCAGGGTGAGAGAGATTTCCAGATACCTGCTTCCACAAAGGGGGGTCTCTGCTCAGTGAAAGTGGTATCCTCGCTTGTGGAGAGGTCTGGCGGGGGGGAGGGGGTGTTCAGGGGGTGTCCGCTCTGGGAGAGGGAGCTCCCTCAGGGCGATGATTTTTGGGTAGGAGGGTGGTCAGAGTCTCCCTGACAAATCCCATCAGGAATTCTGCACCAACCGCTGAAGCATGAGTAAATCCCAAAGGGTGAACGGGGGTGGGGGGGGGGTGGGAGGGGGGACGTGGAGGGAGAAGGGCGCAGGGCACTAGAGAACGGGAGATCACTCTTTCTCACCCTCCGCCGCTACCAGCTATCAGACCCAGAATGCGAGAGGGTGGGGTTACTGACCGTGCCGGAGGTTCAGATCTGGAGCTCGGGCTGCCAGTTCGGTTCGGAGCTGTTGGGGGGGGCGGGAGCGCTGGAGGCGAATCCACGGACACTCGGTAACTCGGGGGGGTGCAGGAGTGCTGGAGACAAATCCACGGACACTCGGGGGGGGTGGGCGCTGGAGGTGAATCCACGGACACTCGGTGACTCGGGGGGGCGGGAGCGCTGGAGGCGAATCCACGGACACTCAGGGGGGTGGGCGCTGGAGGTGAATCCACGGACACTAGGTGATTCTGAGGGGGGAGCGGGAGCGCTGGAGGCGAATCCACGGACATTCGGTGACTCTGGGGGTGGGGGGGTCCCCTCCTTTGTTTCTCTTTCTCTGTCTGGTAAGAGGCGCTTCAGGCAATTGTCCAACTTACAGCTGGAAAAAGCAAATTTCGTTTAATCTGACACTAATTTTATTGAAATGAGAATAAATTGAATCTGGGATCTTAGCTCCAGACCCGAAACCTACTGATTCATTCCATCTGCTCGTTATATATTCCAGCAGGAGGGTTCTTTTAAAAATTTTTCTCAGGATCCCGGCGCCCCTGGCAATGCCAGCATTTATTAGCCTATCCTTAATTGGCCCTGTGAGCTCAGCCCCATCCTTCCACCCTGCAGTTATATAGCCATGGATGAGTCAAGTGATTGGGTGAACAAGCTCCCATGTTATCTCGCTCTGGTCCCAACATCCAAGAATTCAGGAAAACCCATCGGGGGTGAGGTGGGGTGTGGGGGGCGGGGTGCAGGGTCAAGGTCAGGGCAATCCGAGGACGCGGACTGACCTGGGATGATCCTACACTGTCGGAGGACCTCCTTCAGGCTGAACATCTCTTCCTCAGTGAGCAGGAGGTTCACGTTGTCCTGAGCGAGAGAGAGGGGAGGGAGGGAGGGTGAGAGAATGGGCAGGAGAGTGAGAGGGAGCGATAGAGAGAGAGAGCAGGTGTGAAGAGGGAATGTGAAGGAAAGAGAGGGAGGGAGTGAAAAAGAGGGAGGGGGAGGGAGGGAGAGTGTCAAGACTTTGAAGAATGTAGGTGATGAGAGAGGAGACACAAAAGTGTATCGATGAGGCCACTCAGCCCATCCAACACTGTTCTATGGAATTGCACTCTGACACTTACCTGTTCCGACACAAGCCCAAAATCAATCAGGTGCTCCGAAAATTGAGTGGGTATTCCATGGGCGCCTTGATCCACCATCGGTGCATGGGCGATTATTTATTTTTTTAAATTTAGTCACACATCACAGTAATAGGCCCTTTCAGCCCACAAGCCCCGTGTCGCCCAATTACACCCAACCTCCGTTCATGTTGGAGGGGGGGAGGAAACCAGAGTGCCCGGAGGAAACCCACGCAGACACGGGGAGAACCGTCAAGCTCTGTACAGGCAGCACGGGATTTGAACCCAGGTCGCCGGCACTGTAACGGCATTGCACTGACCACCACACCAACCATGCCGCCCAGCCAGGACCAGTTTCCTGCATGAAGCCCACATCCCTCGACTCCCTCACCATCTCAATGGAACAGAGAACAGTGGTGCACAGGAATAGGCCCTTCAGCCCAATGTGGCTGTGACGGCCATGATACCAGATGAAAACAATCCCATCTCCCTTGACATGGTCCTTATCTCCCCACTCCCTTCCTGTTCATCCGTCGGACTAAAGTATCTGGTTCCACCTCCTCCTTGAACTAGGTAACCATCTCTCTCTGTGTCATAAATTTCCTGTGGAATTTCCCCCTCTCAGGTTAAATCAGTGCCCTCTGACAAAACAGTGTTCTCCGGTCCTCCGTGCAAAACAGCGAGACATAACACACATACAGATAAACAATATGTATACAGGACAAGAATTCATATCTAAAAATAAATAAATGTTGTTTCATGAATATGAGAGTCTTGGAGGGTGAGTGTGAGCAGTTCCTTTGGTCGTTCAGCGATCTCACCTCCCGTGGGAAGAAGCTGTTCCTCAGCCTGGTGGAGCTGGGTCTGATCCTCCTGTATCTCTTCCCTAACAGGAGCAGCTGAAAGATTTCATGCACCCTTTTCAGACAACAATCCCGGTGGATCACGCCGATGGGGTGGTGGTGGTGGGGGGGGGGGGGGGTGGGGGGAGATGAGACTCCACTGATCCTCTCTGCCATTCTTACGATCCTGTGGATTGACCTCCGATCCATTTCTCTGCAGCCACCGTACCCCATTGATGCAGCCGGCTAGGATGCCCTCGATGGAGCCCCTATAGAAGGTTGACATAATGGTGGCCAGTAGCCTTGCCCACTTCAGTCTTCTCAGGCACTGTTGTGTCTTCCTGAATACATGAAGAGATGTTGAGTGTCCATGATAGGTCACTAGTTAAGTGAACTCCAAGGAACTTGGTGGCTCCACTCTCTCCACTACAGAGTTATTGATGTGTAGTGGAGGGTGGTTGTTCCTGGTCCTCCTGAAGTCCACGATCATCTCCTTTGTCTTGTCCACATTGAGACTGAGGTTGTTCCTCTCGCACCACGTCACGAGATTTTCCACCTCTTCTCTGTAGTGCGACTCGTCGTTGTTGCTGATGAGGCCGACGACTGTCGTGTCATCTACAAACGATGGTACTGTCAGAGCTGGATCTGGTGATGCAGTCGTGGGCCAGACTGTGGTCTTTCCATTACGAGGCCCAGGATCCAGTTACAGAGAGGTTTAAGAGACAGGCAGACGGATGAAAGAAAAATAGAGTGTTACGACGATGGGAGGGTTTAATTTTTCTTCGGTGGAATCACGGTCTGAAGGGCCTGTATGGTGCTGAAATGTTCTTGTAGCTCATACTGGGCAATATTCTCTGCACCCTCTCCAAGACCCCCACACCCTTCCTGTTCAATGGTGACCACAATACTCCACATGTGGCTAAAACAAAGTTTTAATGCAGTTGTAACATGCCTTTTCTGCCCATTCCCTGACCAATGAAGGCATGTAGTCTGTATGTAGGCCTTCTTTCCTACCAGATCCACTTGGGTGGCACAGACCACATCCTCTCGACGCATCGGTACCCCTGAGGTGCTGGCGACTGATGAACATCTTCCTCACCACCCTGTGTCACCACTTTCAGGGGACTAATGGGCCTGCACCCCCAAGTCCCTCTGCTCCTCAATTCCTCCCCAGCACCATCCCTTTCACACCCGCTCCACTGGGTACACTGACCGGGATGTGAGGAGGTGCTGGGGTGGAGGGGGGGTTCCCGGTCGTGTCGGGGGTTCGGATCTGGAGCTCGGGCTGCCAACGGTTCGGGCTGGACTTGGCGGGACGGCGGGTGTGCTGGAAGTGAATCCACGGACACTCGGCAACTCTGGGAGGTTCCTCTCCTTTGCTTTTCTTTCTCTGTCCGTAAGAGGCGATTCAGGCAATGGAGAATCTGTCTTCCTTACAGCAGGTAAAAGGCAATTTTGTGGACTATGACACTGTTCTTATGACATGAAAATAAATTGAATCTTGAATCACAGCCTGATTGGGGAAGTAGAGTACCCAGGAATGTTGATGACTACAGAAGGGAACGAACAGCCAGGTCCATCACAGACTCTGACCTCCTGTCCACTGCAGACATTTACGTGAGGCGATGCCTCAAGAAGGCCGCCAGCATCAGAAAGGATTCTTTCCAATAGCTATCAGGCTCTTGGACCTCCCCTTGCTCCACTTTCTGAGATGTCCTACTTCGGGCTCGTTCTGGCTTCTTCCTCGAAGAAGGTCTCAGGCCCGAAACATCCGCAATGTATCTTTGTCTCCTATAGACGCTGAAAAGACCGGCTGACTTCCTCCGGCATCTCGGTGTGTTTTGACAACAATGAACCACAAAAGGAGAGTCTGCTCTGTAATAATACCACTAGGTTATGCACCAAAGTAACTGAACATTTATGATCTGTCTTACGGATAAATTGACTCTTTAAATTTAATGTAGTTTACTTTCTTTTTATACATCTGGCAAGAACGTGCTCGGGAAGTGAAAGGCCTTCAAAGCTGAAGTCTTGAGAGTTCAGAGCTTGCACGTTCCCATCAGGATGAAAGGCAAAGTTAACATCCTCGGTTTTCATGGGATATTGGAGATCTGGTTAAGAAGAGAACCAGACGATGGAATGTGGAAATGCAGAGTTGCATTCCCCACCCCAGAGAAAATCACGTACGATCTAAGGAAGAAACACGGTACGTTTGGTAGAGTGGGGACAACCTCACTTGAAATAAATTGACACACAGACCCTCCACCCCTTCAAAATAGGGGTACTGTAACAATCCGTCCCAGCGGGGAAATGATCGAGGAAGTGGGACATGGCACGGGTGACGGGTTCCTTCAGTTTCTTTTTTATTTAATTTATGTTAATTTAAATTCTTTTTAATTTCTTACCCTTTGTTACTGAGCCTTTCGGATTGTTTTTTTTCTCCCCAGGATTTTCTCCTAGGGTTCTGTCGGGGTTTTGACCCCCACCCCCCCCCCCCCCCCCGGAATTTGTCTCGATGTAATTTAATTGACTCTATTCTCAGTTGTTCGAGGGTGGGGGATAAATACAGACTCTGTATGTTATATGAACGTTTAAAAAAAAAGATTATAATGGTCTGTTTGAATTTTACGCCTCTATAACATATTCAAAAAGAGAAGGTGGGCAGCGGATATAGAGAACAAGGAGCAAATGAGGAACTTGAGGTGTATACAAAATGCAAGAAAAAAATTTCAGAAGGAACTCAGAAAGGCCAGAAGACACGAGGTTGCTTTGACAGATGATGCGAAGGAAAATCCTCAGGGTTCCTACAGGATTATCAAGAGAAAAAGGAAAGTAAGGGACAAAATTGGTCCCCTTGTCGTTCAGAGTGGTCGGCATTGTCTGGAGCCAGAAGAGATGGGGAGATCTTAAATGTATTTTTTTGCACCAGTATTCACCCAGGAAACTGGTACAGAGTCGTAGGAAGTGATCCAAACATGCGGTGAGGTGATGGGACTGATACAGCAGTGGTTCTCAACCTTTATCTTTCCACTTTAAGTAATCCCTATGCCATCGGTGCTCTGTGATTAAGATGGGATATGAGTGGGAAGAATAAGTTTGAAAACCACTGTTTTAATCGTCCCTAATGGACTCGTTATGTGCAGGGTTTCAGAACTCCAAAGGAAATGGGCCAATGGCCATTTTTCTCAAGCAAAATATTTCAGAAACAATTGGGTCTAGAGCAGTGATTCTCAACATTCCCTGCCCACTCACACCCTACCTTAAGCAACCCATAACTAATCACGGAGCACCGATGGCATGGGGATGACTTAAAGTGGGATGCGAGTGGGAAGAAAAAGGATGAGAATCACTGCTGTACAAATTAAAGAGGAGGAAGTGCTTGCTGTCTTAAGGTAAATATGGGTGGATAAATCCCCAGGGCCTGACAAAGTTTTTCCTTGGAC
The DNA here is from genome assembly GCF_036971445.1 of Narcine bancroftii. NCBI lineage: Eukaryota > Metazoa > Chordata > Chondrichthyes > Torpediniformes > Narcinidae > Narcine > Narcine bancroftii. The sequence goes on from NC_091469.1 coordinate 160,149,137, forward strand.
CTTGAAGGAGTGCTAGTGTAGAAATTGCAGGGGCCCTGGTAGATATATTAAACATTGCCATCAACCATAGGTGAGGTGTCAGAGAGTTGGAAGGTAGCTCACGGTGATCCATTGTATAAAAAAGACTCCAAAATAATCTGAGAAATTATAGACTGATGAGCCTGACTTCAGTCGTAGGAAAGATATTGGTACGGGGTTATAAAAGAATGGACATTTGGTTAGTCAGGAACTGATTAGGAATAGTCAACATAGCTTTGAGCATGGTGGGTCATGTTTAACCAATATAATAGAGTTTTTTGGGGAGGTTACCAGGAATGTTTATGTAAGAAAGGCTCTAGATGTTGTTTACATAGATTTAGTAAGGCCTTTGACAAGATCCCACATGGGAGGTTCGTCGGGAAGGTTCAGATGCTCAGTATTCATGGTGAAGTAGTGAACTGGATTCGACGATGGCTGAACGGGAGAAGCCAGAGAGTAGTGGTGGACGATTGCTTCTCAGACTGGAGGCCTGTGACTAGAGGTGCCTCAGGGATCGGTGCTGGGACCATTGTTGTTTGTCATCTAGATCAATGATCTGGATGATAATGCGGTAAAATGGATCAGCAAATTTGCTGACACTAAGATTGGAGGTGTTGTGGACAGCGAGGATGGTTTTCAAAGCTGGCAGAGGGATCTGGACCAGCTGTAAAAATGGGCTGAAAAATGGCTGATGGAGTTTAATGCAGACAAGTGTGAGGTGTTGCATTTTGGAAGGACCAACCAAGAAAGGACGCACACGGTAAATGGTCGAGCACTGAGGAGTGCGGTAGAACAGAGGGATCTGGGGATAGATACATAATTCCCTGAAAGTGGTGTCACAAGTGGATAAGATTATAAAGAGAGCTTTTGGCATGTTGGCTTTCATAAATCAAAGTACTGAGTATAGGAGTTGGGATGTTATGTTGAAGTGATATAAGACATTAGTGAAGCTAAATTTTGAGTATTGACCATAAGTCCTCAAGATATAGGAGAAGAAATAAGCCATTCAGCCCATCGAGTCTGCCGTCTCTCCACCATTTAATCATGAGCTGATCCATTTCCCCTTCCAGCCCCACTGCCTGGCTTTCTCCCCATAACCTTTGATGCCCTGGCTAATCAAGAACCTATCGATCTCAACCAATTCCACAGATTCACTGCCTTCTGGCTAAAGAGATTCCACCTCATCTCTGTTCTAAGTGGACACCCTTCAGTCCTGAAGTTCTGCCACCGTGTGAAATAACCGTTCTACATCTTCTCTGTCCACACCTTCCAACATTTGAAACTGTACACAATGTACACATGTAAAGAAATAAAAAGAACTGTAAACAGATAATGAATGCAAACAAACTGACTGTGCAATACAGAGAGAATTTTTAAAAATCGATAAAGTGAACAAGTCAGAATCCTTAAATGAGTCTCTGATTGTTGTTGAGGAGTCTGACAGTGGAGGGGGAACAGCTGTTCCTGAACCTGGTGCGAATCTTGTGGTACCGATACCTCTTTCCTGATGGCAGCAGCGAGAACAGAGCATGTGCTGGGTGGTGTGGGTCCTTGACAATTGCTGCCGCTCTCCAACGACAACGTTCCCCGTAGATGGTGGAGAGGCTTTTGCCTGTGATGGCCTGGGCTATGTCCACTACCTTTTACAAGGCTTTACGCTCAGGGGTATTGGTGCCCCCATACCAGACCGTGATGCAGCGGGTCAGCCCATTCTCCTAATTTCCAACGAGTACAGGCCAAGAGCTGTCAAAACGCTCCTCATATGATAACCCTTTCATTCCCGGAATCATTCTTGTGAACCTCCTTTGAACTTCCTCCGATGTCAGTGCATCTTTTCTTAAATGAGGTGCCCAAAACTGCTCACAATACTCCAAGTGAGTTCTCACCAGGGCCTGCTCTTAGATTCCATTCTTCTTGAAAAGAACGCCAGCATTGCATTTGCCTTCTTCACCATCGCCTCAACCTGCAAGTTCACCTTCAGGCCATCCTGCACGAGGACTTCCAGGTCCCTTTGCATCTGGGGCATTTCAATTTTCTCCCCATTTGAAAAATAGTCTGCCCGTTTAATTTTTTTTTCTACCCAAAGTGCGTGACAGTTCATGTTCCAACATTATTGGGTGGAGTTTTGGTGGCCTAACTACAGGATTAATACCAGCAGCCGTGAAACCAGAGAGGCAGTTAAGCGTGACTCTGTTATAGCGCCAATGACCAGGTATTGAATCCAGTGCTGTCTATAGCGAGTTTCTCTCCGTGTCTGAGGGGGTGTTCGCTCAGTCCTCCAGTTTCTTCCCACCCTCCAAAATGTACTGGTCTTGTCTAATACGGGTGTAATTGGAAGGTATGGGTTTAAATGGCTGGAATTTACCGCGTTGTAAAGAAATTTAATTTCAATCCGATAGAAAGAGTGCAGAGAAGATTTAATGGGGATGTTGCCAGAACTTGAAGAACTGGGTTACAGGGAAAGGTTAAATAGATTATTCCCTGGAATGTAGAAGAAGGGGAGATTTGATAGAGGTATACAAAATTAAGATGGCTATAGACAGACCATATTTTCTGTTGAGGGTGGGTGAGATACAAACCAGAGTTTAAGGGTGAAAGGGGAAAAGTTTAGGGTGAACGTGAGAGGGAACTTCTTCACACAGAGAGTGGTGGGAGTGTGGAATGAGCTTTCAGCTGAGGTGGGGAATGCAGGCTCAGTTTTAACATTTAAGAAGAATTTGGACACGTAGATGGATGGGAGGGGCACGGAGGGCTAGGGGCTGGGTGCAGGTCAGTGGACTGTACAGAATAATAGTTCAGCACAGATTAGAAGGGCCTGTTCCTGTAGTGTTCGATGTACCTGTTCAGGTGCAGGAGGTCAGAATTTCCAGGTACACATACATTGTACAGTGTATATGACAATAAACACATCATGGTTCCCATCTCCCCACAGAGGACACTCACGCAGTACTGGCAGCTCCAGCCCACGGCAGTGTGCGCCATCTCCTTCAGCTCCTGGATGCCGCTGGGGCTGAGCTGAGCCATGCGCCGCAGGCAGCCATCGTGGAAGACCCGCGTGCAGACACGGCAGGGGTAGAGCTCGTTGGCCGTCCACACCTCGCAAACATCGCACATCTCATCGTTGGTCACCTGCTCCGAGAAAACAGGGAGAGAATGGGCTCAGAAAAATTTGGACAGGTGTATGGATGGGAGGTGTGCGTGGTAGGATATGGTCTGGGATCGGATCAGCAGAGTTAGGCAGAATAATGGTTCAGCCCAGACTAGAAGGGCTGAAGGGGCTGTTTCTGTGCTACAGTATTCTATGGTTCCACACTCAATCAAATCAGGAATTTCAGCCTCAACCAGCAACCATTCCACAGTCATGACCAAGAGGCGGTTACAAAATTATGAGGGGTTTTGACAGAATAAATGAAGGTCGACTTTTTCTACTGAGGATGGGTGAGATACAAACCAGAGGACATGGGTTAAAGGGGAAAAGTTTAGGGGAACATGATGGGGAACTTCTTCACACAGAGAGTGGTGGGAGTGTGGAACAAGCTGCCAGCTGAAGTGGTGAATGCGGGCTCAGATTTAACATTGAGTAACATTTGGAGAAGTTCATGGTTGGGAGAGGGATGGAGGGCTATGGACTGGGTGCAGGTCAGTGGAACGAGGCAGAAAAATGGTTCAGCACAGAAGAAAGAGGCTGAAGAGCCTCTTTCTGTGCTGTAATATTATGTTCAAGAGACTTGGAGCAGAATTAGGCCATTTGTCCCATCGAGTCAATTCTGTCATTCAAATCATGGCTGAGGTATTTTTTTAAAAAAAACATATATAACAATTACAGCACGGAAACAGGCCATTAGGCCCTTCTAGTCTGCACCGAACCAAACACCCCTTTCTAGCCCCACCTCCCTGCACAATGCCCATAACCCTCCATCTTCTTCTCATCCATATACCTGTCCAACCTTTTCTTAAATAATACAATTGACTCCACCGCCACTATTTCTCCCGGAAGATCCTCTCAACCCTATAACCTTAGTGATCAAAAATCTATCAACCTCTGCTCTAAGTCTTCCCAATGTCTCGGCCTCCACAGTTGTCTGTGGCAACAAATTCCATAGATTCACCAACCTCTGCATGAAGAAACTTCTCTGTCCTCAAGGGACGTCTTTTTTTTCTGAGGCTGATTGTGAGGGCTTAGTTCAGCCTGGTCAAAACTTTTGTGGCTTATGCAAAAGGAGAGGACTGGCTGCCTAATGTTTCACTTGGAATAAGAAGCAAGAAGGCACTCTGTGGTGACCTGAAAGAAAGAGGTTATCATCTGGAGAACCCTTAGGAGGCAAATTTCTTCTGCAACCAGTGAACTTGGAGGAATGAGGAGTGAGATTTGACTGTGAACCAAATAACTTTTCTGAACTTACATACACATTACATACACATGCACTTAGAATTAGAAGGGGGTTAAGTTAGGTTAGTTAAGTCAATAGTGATAAGTTAAAGTGTGATTTTGTTTTCATGTTTAAAGATAATTAAAAGCAACTTTTGTTTTAGTAACTTTTTATCGTGGTGGATATCTATTGCTGCTGGGTTTTGGTGTCCTCTAGGCTCGTAACACCGCCAATTTCAAATCCCCGTCCCAGTCCCTCACTGTCACGTCTGTTCACGTCCTCATGCACTGCTGCCCTGAGACCACCCACAATTGGATGAACAATGCCTCATCTTCCATCTGGGCCCCCTCCATCCCATTAACATCAGCTTCTCCGGTTCCTGTTCAAACCCCACCCCCCCTCCATCTCTCCCTCTTCTAGGTAGAGGTTCCATAAATGTCATGTAACATTATATTTAGAATGTAACATACATTAAATTCTTTGACTTTTGTCTACCGTAAGGCAGACGGAGAGTCGCCTCTTTGTCCGGCGCCCCTCACAGAAATCTGCAGCACCTGGTCTTCCCAGGCGGTCTCTCCTCCAAGAACTGACCAGGCCTGAGCCAGCTTAGCTACCGAGATCAGACAATCCCAGCCATATTCAGGCTGTTAGATGCTGTTTGTCTAAATTTTAAATTAGTTTAAGATAAATCCAGAATCAGGATTTATTGTCATAAAATTTGCTGTTTTGCAGCAGCGTCGCAGGGCGAACATTCATATTCTAACCACCCTGCTCAGCAATAAGTAAAAACAGAGCACGAAAAGTCAAAGTGAGGCCGTGTCTTGATTCATTGATCATTCAGGAATCTGATGGCAGCGGGGAAGAAGCCGTCCTTGTGCCACTGGGTGCTCGTCTTCAGGCTCCTGGACCATTCCCCAATGGTAGCAGAGTGAAGAGGGCACTGCCTGGGTGGTGGAGGTCTTTGAGGATAGAGGCTGCTTTCTTAAGACACCCCATCATGTAGATGTCCTTGATGGAGTGGAGTGTACTATAAAAGTGGAAGGGAGAATCTCTTGGGTCTTCCCCCACTCCCCCCAACCTCATCGATGTGATTAACCAGGATCATTGTTTAATGAGGGCAAGCGGGGGGGGGGGGTGGGTGTGGCAAGATGGCGTAGAAGAAAGACATCTATTCCACCTTTCCCCAACTGGATCGTTAAATACCTGATTTTTAAAAAGCATAAAAGGGGTTAAAAATAAGATTTACAGTGATTTAAATAACAATGCTTTATGATGGCAAGCAATGTGAAAAAATTTAAAGTTTAGGTTCAGAAAAAACTACCATATAAAAGTGCGGAAGAATTGAGGCCTACCTGCAGAGCTGAATCCACGGAATCGTCGCTGGGTGTCTCCAAGCCTCAGAGGACTCCAGCCCGTTCGAGTCTGACTCCGCTGCCGATCCTGCATCCGCAAAATGGCGCCGGCACATCGGTGAGCTCGCCCGTTGCCGACCCGCATTCATGTGAAGCCGATAAGGGGACCTGCGACCTCGCTGGGCAGCCCAGTGGTGCACAGTGTAGCATCGGAGGACACTCCGGCGCATCCGACGGCTTTGCCTGGCCTGCATGGGGCATCGTGTGTCCGAGAACTGCTGGAGATAGTGTGGGCTGTGGGGAAGCCCGAACGCTGGCGTCCCGAAGAGGTCGGGGTGCCGGCATCAGGTGTCCAGACCCGCAACCGTTCAGCCAAGGGACCTACGATGACTGAGGAAGAAGAGGAACTTACCTTATTGGAATTCGTCCAGGAGGAGGAGGAGCTTGCAGTTAAAGAAGGTGGATCTCAAAAAATGGAAGTGGAATCTGGACTGGATTCAGTGTTCACTGTTTTGGAAGGGATAGCTTGTTAAATGCATAATATGTCAAAACAATTATCAACTCAAATGAATCAAGGATTTATTGAGATGAAAATAAAAATGAATACCTTGTGTGATGAAATGTCAAGTGTGAAACAGGAAATGGCTGTCATTAAAAGTGATGTTAATAAATGTATAAAATCAGTTGATACTGTGCAAGATAATTTAAAGAAAATTGAAACAGCTTTCTCTGAGTGTAGAACGTAATAGAGAAAAAATGGGAAAAGTGGAAGGTTCTTTTGTAGATTGGGGAATTCAGAAAAGAGATTTAATGAAGAAGATTGATTCTTTGGAAAATCAAAGTCGAAGGAATAATGTCCAGAGGATATGGAAGGCGCTGACCGTATAAAAAATTTTAAGAACTGGATCCCAGATGTGCTGAGTAAAGAGCTTTTCCCTGAAGGTTTGGAATTGGATAGGGCTCACGGAGCTCTGAGAAGAAGACCACTTCCAGGACAAACACTGAGAGCAGACTTGATTCGTTGTTTAAAGTATCAAGATCGAGGAATGATTTTACTTATGGGCAGTGCAGAACGCAAGGCAGAATCGACCTCCATTAATGGTTCAACACTTTAGAGTGTTTTTTTATGCAGATTTGAGTCAAGAGGTTATTAGAAGACAATGAGAAATCAATACAGCTAAAGATGTTTTGTGGCGAAAAGGCTACAAGTTTGCTTTTCATTATCTTGCAATTTTGAAGGTTTTCTATGGAAATTTTCAATCTCAATTTTTTTGAGAATGATCACGATGCCTTGGGTTTTGCTAATTCTTTGCCGGAATTGCAAATAAATGGGTGTTCTCCTCCATTATCTCCTAAGAGGAGAGTAAATGGGAATGGACATGGGAATGGAAAGGATGGAAAGAAAGAAGAGTTGACACAAAGTCTTCTTGATGTTGAAGATCCAGAGCAGTCGTTGGGCTTGGGCTGAATATATGGACTATATTCGATTGTGTCTGATTAGATAATAAATATGTATCTGGTTGGGGGGGGGGTGGATGACACTGAAAACTTTGATAATCATCTGCCGCTAGTGGGTTCATCACACCCAGATTTTTAGGGTTTTACTATCTTTGGGTGGTTTGTTTTGTATTTTTTTGTTATTTATTTGAGGGGGTTTTCTTTGGAAGAATTATAGAGGGGAGCATTATTTTATAATGTGTAAAATATTAGTAGTTTAAAAAGATGTCTAAATTGAATTTTGCAACTTTTAATGTTCAGGGGTTAAATAATCCAATTAAGAGAAAGAGAATATTGGCTTATATTAAAAAAATGAAAATTGATATTGCTTTTTTTACAAGAAACACATTTGACTGAGAAAGAACATCTGAAATTGAAAAGAGATTGGGTTGGTCATGTTTTCTCTTCTTCGTTTAATTCTAAGGCAAGAGCTGTAGCAATTTTGATTCATAAAAATTTACCCTTTGAATTGGAATCTTCAGAGGATATGACGACACAGTATTAAAAGTGAACTGTAAAATTTTTGCTGAATCTTTATGCCCCTAATGTAGATGATGAGAAGTTTATTTCAGAAGCTTTTTTATTGTTAACTCAAACTAATGAAAATGTTTTAGTTGGTGGTGATTTTAATTGTGTTCTCGACCCTTTACTGGTCAGAAATCCAAAAAGAATGCGTGGCTAAAGAGCTGGTGCAGGGGGCAAAGGATAAGATTTCTGGATCATTGGGATCTCTTCTGGGGAAGGTCGGACCTGTACAAGAGGGACGGACTCCACTTGAACTGGAGGGGGACCAATGTGCTGGCAAGTAGATTTGCTAGAGCTGTGGGGGAAGGATTAAACTAGTTTGGCAGGGGGGTGGGGAACAGAGGGTGAGAGCAGTGTCAAGGGAGTATGGCCACCTAGCTAGGAATAAAAAAGATAACAAAGGTAGGATGGAGATTAGGGTAGAAGGTAGAAAAGAGAATATATGTGAGGGTCATTCTCTGAAATGCATGTACTTTAATGCAAGAAGCATAGTGAACAAGGTAGATGAGCTTAGAGCATGGACAGATACTTGGGGTCACGATATTGTGGCAATTAGTGAGACCTGGCTACAGGAGGGGCAGGACTGGCAACTTAATGTTCCAGGATATATTTGTTTTAGATGTGATAGATCAGGAGGTAAAAAAGGGGGAGGAGTTGCTCTGCTTGTTAAGGAGGACATTACTGCCGTGAGGTGGCAAGATGGTCAAGAGGGATCGTCCAGTGAGGCTGTTTGGGTGGAATTCAGGGGTGAAGAAGACATGAGGGTGCTAATAGGGGTGTATTACAGACCACCAAATGGATCAAGAAAACTAGAGGAACAAATGTGTAGAGAGATAACGTATATGTGTGAGAATCATAAGGTAGTGATCATGGGAGATTTTAACTTCCCTCACATTGATTGGGATACCCATACGGTTAGAGGGCTGGATGGGCTCGAGTTCATTAAATGTGTTCAAGATTGTTTTCTAAATCAATTAGTAGAAGAACCGACTCGGTACAGTGTAATACTAGATCTCCTGTTAGGGAATGAGCTAGGTCAGGTATTGGACATTAATGTTGGAGAACAAATTGGGTCTAGTGATCATAACTCTGTTAGTTTTCGGGTAGTTTTAGGGAGGAGCAAGGAGGGGCCTAAAGTTGAGGTTCCGGATTGGAGAAGAGGAAATTTCAAAGGAATAAGAAGGGATTTGGGGAGTATTGAGTGTGACAGGATATTTTCAGGTAAGGATGTAAATGAAAAATGGAGGATATTCAAAAAAGAAATTTTGAGGGTACAGAGTAGATATGTCCCAGTGAGGATCAAAGGAAAGGCTGGAAGTGATAGGGAGGCTTGGTTTTCGAGGAATATTGGAAATTTGGTTAGGAGAAAAATGGAGCTATACAAGAGGTATAAAGAGCAGGGAGCTGAGAGTTTGAAGGAAGACTACAAGGAGTGTAGAAGGAATCTTAAGAAAGAAATTAGAAAGGCCAAAAAAAGGCACGAAGAGGCTTTGGCAGACAGAGTAAAAATAAATCCAAAGGGTTTCTATAAGTACATTAAAAGTAGAAGATTAGTGAGGGATGAAATTGGACCCCTTGTAGATAGCGAGGGTAGCTGAGTGAGAAGTCTGAGGAAATGGGGGAAATTTTAAATGATTTCTTTGCCTCGGTATTCACTAGGGAAAAAAATGTTGAACCAGTTGAGGTAAAGAAAAATAGTGCGGAGGTCATGAAGCATATAAGGATAACCGAGGAGGTAGTGATGGCTGTGTTGAAAAAGATAAAGGTGGATAAATCTCCGGGACCGGACAAAATATTCCCAAGGACACTCAGGGAGGCTAGTGGACAGATAGTGGGGCCATTAACAGAGATATTTAGGATGTCACTGGCCATGGGGGTAGTGCCAAAGGACTGGAGGGTGGCGCATGTGGTTCCGCTGTTTAAGAAAGGGTCTAAATGTAAACCTGGGAATTATAGGCCCGTGAGTCTGACGTCTGTGGTGGGCAAGTTGATGGAAAGTGTTCTGAGGGATGGTATTTACAAATATTTGGAGGTACAGGGATTGATAGGGAGTAATCAGCATGGTTTTGTCAGGGGTAGATCATGCTTGACAAATCTGATTGAGTTTTTCGAGGGGGTTACAAAAAAGGTTGATGAAGGGAAAGCTGTGAATGTTGTCTATTTAGACTTTAGTAAAGCTTTTGGCAAAGTTCCCCACAGGAGGTTAGGAAAAAAGGTGGAGGCATTAGATTTAAATGAGGAGGTAGTGAAATGGATTCAGCAATGGTTGGATGGGAGGTATCAAAGAGTAGTGGTAGAAAATTGTTTGTCCAATTGGAGGCCGGTGACTAGTGGAGTTCCTCAAGGATCGGTCCTGGGTCCACTATTATTTGTTATATATATTAACGATCTGGAAGTAGGGGTGGAGAATTGGATAAGCAAGTTTGCGGATGATACAAAGATTGGGGGTGTTGTGGACAGTGAGGAAGATTACCGTAGATTAAAAGGTGATTTAGGAAGGCTGGAGGTGTGGGCTGAGAAATGGCTGATGGAATTTAATACAGATAAGTGTGAGGTGTTACATTTTGGAAAGGCAAATCTAAATAGGTCATATGCATTAAATGGTAGGCTATTGAGATGTGCAGAGCAACTAAATGATTTAGGAGTTGTAAATAGTACCCTCAAGGCTGATACTCAGGTAGATGGTGTGGTGAAGAAGGCATTTGGAATGTTGGCCTTCATAAATCGGAGTATTGAATTCAAGAGTAGGGAGGTTATGATGAAATTGTACAAGGCATTGGTGAGGCCAAATTTGGAGTACTGTGTACAGTTTTGGTCACCAAATTATAGGAAAGATATAAACAAAATAGAGAGAGTGCAGGGAAGGTTCACGAGAATGTTGACAGGATTTCAAAGTTTGAGTTACAGGGAAAGGTTGTGCAGACTGGGGCTTTTTTCTCTGGAGCGTAGAAGATTGAGAGGGGACTTGATAGAGGTGTTTAAGATTTTAAAAGGGACAGACAGAGTAAATGTGGATAGGCTTTTTCAATTAAGAGTGGGGGAGATTCAAACTAGAGGACATGGTTTAAGATTGAAGGGGTAAAATTATATGGGGAACATGAGGGGACATTTCTTTACGCAAAGGGTGGTGGGGATGTGGAATGAGCTTTCGACAGACATGGTTGAGGCGGGATCATTGGTTACATTTAAGGAAAGACTAGATAGTTACATGGATAGGAGAGGACTGGAGGGGTATGGACCGGGTGCTGGTCAGTGGGACTAGGAGGGTGGGGATTTGTTATGGCATGGACTAGTAGGGCCGAACTGGCCTGTTCTGTGTTGTAAGTGGTTATATGGTTATATGGTTATATGGTTATAAGGAAATCAAAGATGGCAACACAAATTAATGCGTTAATGAAAGATTTAAATTTGGTGGATATTTGGAGAAAAGTTAATCCTACAGAGAAAGATTTCTCTTTTTATTCTTCAAGACATGATTCGTTTTCTAGAATTGATTTATTTTTGGTATCAGCACATTTACAAAGTAGAGTATTATTCATTGAATATAAAAGTAGAGTTATATCAGATCATTCTTTATTACTTTTTTCCTGTGAAAGTTCATAAGTGGTACATCCGTCATTTAGATGGAGGTTTAATGCAATGTTATTGAAAAAAACAGAGTTTGTTACTTTTGTTAAAGAGCAGATTTCTTTATTTTTGCCTGAAATGTTAATTCTGTGGATAGTCATGTTGTAATACGGGACGCTTTAAAAGTTTATTTGTGGGTGCAGATCATTAGTTATTCTATGAAAGTTAAGAAAAAATATATGGCAGAAAGTTTAGAGTTAGAAAATAATATTGCTGAGTTAGAAAATGATTTTCTGAAAGGTGTAATAGAAGATATAAAAAAGTTGCATTAGCAAAGTTGAAATTATGTTATAATACTTTACAAACTTATCAGTTTGAGTGCTTAATTAATTGATCTAAACAACGTTATTATGCGTTAGGGGAAAGAGCTCATAAGGTACTTGCTTGGCAGTTGAAAGCTGAACAGATATCTCGGACTATTAATGCTGTTAAGAAGAATTTAAAAGTTACTTACAAACCTCAGGAAATCAATGACCAGTTTTATTCATTTTATTTGAAATTATATACTTTTGAGGGGAAACAGATAATGGTTCTATTGATTCTCACTTATCTAAATTAAAGTTACCAGTATTAGATGGAAATGATGTTCAGGAATTGGAATCTCCATTTATGGATTTTGAAATTAAGGAAGCTATTCAGGAAAAGTCTAATGGATCCAGGGGATGATGGATTTCCTGTGGAATTTTATAAACTTTTTTATGATGATTTTTCTAACAAATTTGGAGAAGTGTTGAATCAAGTTACTGAAGATCAGAACTTACCAGAATCATGTTCAAGTGCTTTAATAACTGCAATTCCAAAAAAAGATAGAGTTCCATTAAAAGTGTCTTCATATAGACCTACCTCTTTATTAAATGTAGATTATAAAATTATAGCGAAAGTATTAACTAATAGACTTGCTAAATATTTGCCTAAATTGGTACACATTGATTAAACAGGTTTTATTAAGAATAGAAATGTGTCAGACAATATATTTTGATTAATTACTTTGGTCAACGCATATCGAAAGCAACCTAACCATCCTATAGTGGTTGCATTAGATGCAGAAAAAGCTTTTGATATGCTTGAGTAGGATTTTTTATTTAAAGTGTTAGAGAAATTTAAATTTGGCCCTTTTTTTAATTGGTTGGGTTAAGGCTTTATATATGAACCTGATTGCTAGGTTGGTGAGAAATGGACAGATTTATTCACCATTTAAATTGACTCATTCAACTCGACAGGGCTGCCCATTGTCACCAGCCTTATTTGCATTGGTTATTGAACTGTTAGCTCAAGCTATTAGACAAAATTAAGAAATTAGAAGGATGACGGTTAAGAATGAAGAATATAAAATTAATTTATTTGTGGACGATGTGTTGGTATATTTGACGGAACTGGAATGGTCATTGAAACAATTGCAAGAGTGCGTTGAAATTAGGAGAATTATCGGGATATAAAGTTAATTTGGATAAAAGTGAAATTTTACCAGTTGGAGTGGGAGATTATTCTGAATTTAAAACTATTACAAAATTAAGGTGGACAAGTAAAATTAAATCTTTACGTGTGTTTATGGATACAAACTATCAATCATTATATCAATTAAATTATGTACCTATATTAAGATGGATTAAAGCAGATTTGATTAAGTGGAAAGATCATCTATTAACTTTGATTGGTCAGGTTAATTGTATTAAAATGAATATTTTTTCTCAAATTCAATATTTATTTCAGTCACTACCTTGTTTACTTTCTAAGGGCTTTTTTAAAGATTTGAATAAAGCAGTGTGAGAGATTTTATGGAAAGGTAAACTAGCTCAAATGGCATGGCATAGACTTACATGGAAGTGTATATTGGGCGGTCTACAATTACCACATTATCAAAATTATTATGAAGCGGCCCAGTTGAAGTTTATTAGTAGATTGATGGATTTAGATCAGCCTCCTAGCTGAGCCAAAGTGGAGATGGCGTGTATTCCTAGGGTTGAAATATATGAATTTATATTTTGTTGGAATCTGATTTTGTTACAGCAATATGATATGCTGATATTGAAGCATTTGTTAAAGATTTAGTTAAAAAAATAGGGTGTTAAGGTCGAAAGATAAATTATACATTTACCTCCATTGTGTCACAATCAGTTTATTCCTTTTTCAATGTTTAATAATCATTTAAAGATTTGGGACTCAAAAGGTATAAAGGTAATACAAGATTGTTTTGTAGAGGGGAAATTTCTTTCTTTTAATCAATCGAGAGAAAGATTAGATATACCTGTAAATTTTTTGTTCGTGTAGTATCAACTTAGAGCTTTGATAAAAGATAATTATGGTAGAGAGATGATTTTACCTACTTTGTTGAGATTTGAATCTTTTATTTCCTTTATACATAAAAAGGGTTATATTTCAGTTATGTATAATTTGTTACAAGAGAGTATGGATAAAGCAGATTGGGAGAAATCTAAACTTAAATGGGAAAGTGATTTATTATTTATTTTTCCCAAAGAAGATTGGGCGAATATGTGTCAGGACAATGTAATTAAATTGACTAATGTGCGACATGGAATGGTTAATTATAAATTTTTACATCAATTATATTTGACCCCAGAAAAGTTTTAAAAAATATGGGTTTAGTAATTCGGATTCTTGTTTTAGATGTGGTTCATGTATTGGAACTTTTCTACATGCTGTATGGAATTGTGTTAAAGTTCAACCATTTTAGCAAGGAATTAAACTAGTTTCGGAGAAATTATATAATTTTATGCTACTGTTAGATCCAATAATTTTAACATATAACCATATAACCACTTACAGCACAGAACAGGCCAGTTCGGCCCTACTAGTCCATGCCGTAACAAATTCTCACCCTCCTAGTCCCACTGACCAGCACCCGGTCCATACCCCTCCAGTCCTCTCCTATCCATGTAACGATCCAGTCTTTCCTTAAATGTAACCAATGATCCTGCCTCAACCATGTCTGCCGGAAGCTCATTCCACATCCCTATCACCCTTTGCGCAAAGAAATTTCCCCTCATAATCAAATTTCCCCACTTAATCAAATCTACTTTAATCCATCTTGCAATTGTTTCAACGACCGTTCCAGTTCCGTCAAATATCCCAACACATCGTCCGCAAATAAATTAATTTTATATTCTTCATTCATAACCGTCATCCCCTTATAATTTTCCCCTTCAATCTTAAACCATGCCCTCTAGTTTGAATCTCCCCTTTTCTTAATTGAAAAAGCCTATCCATATTTACTCTCTGTCACTTTTAAAATCTTAAGCACCTCTATCAAGTCCCCCCTCAATCTTCTACGCTCCAGAGAAAAAACCTTTCCCTGTAACTCAGACCTTGAAATCCTGTCAACATTCTCGTGAACCTTCTCTGCACTCTCTCTATTTTGTTTATATCTTTCCTATAATTTGGTGAGCAAAACTGTACACAGTACTCCAAATTTGGCCTCACCAATGCCTTGTACAATTTCATCATAACCTCCCTACTCTTGAAATCAATACTCCGATTTATGAAGGCCAACACTCCAAATGCCTTCTTCACCACACCATCTACCTGAGTATCAGCCTTGAGGGTACCATTTACCACAACTCCTAAATCCCTTTGTTGCTCTGCACTCCTCAATAGCCGACCATTTAATGCATATGACCTATTTAGATTTGCCTTTCCAAAATGTAGCACCTCACACTTATCTGTATTAAATTCCATCAGCCATTTCTCAGCCCACACCTCCAATCTATGGTAATCTTCCTCACTGTCCACAACACCACCAATCTTTGTATCATCTGCAAACTTGCTTATCCAATTCACCACCCCTTCTTCCAGATCGTTAATATATATAACAAACAATAGTGGACCCAGGACCGATCCCTGAGGAACTCCACTAGTCAACGGCCTCCAATTGGACAAACAATTTTCTACCACTACTCTCTGACACCTCCCATCCAACCATTGCTGAATCCATTTCACTACCTCCTTATTTATACCTAATACCTCCACCTTTTTTCCTAACCTCCTGTGGGGAACTTTGTCAAAAGCTTTACTAAAGTCCAAATAGGCAACATCCACAGCTTTCCCTTCATCAACCTTTTTTGTAACCCCCTCGAAAAACTCAATCAGGTTTGTCAAGCATGATCTACCCCTGACAAAACCATGCTGATTACTCCCTAGCAATCCCTGTACCTCCAAATATTTGTAAATACCATCCCTCAGAACACTTTCCATCAACTTGCCCACCACAGACGTCAGACTCACGGGCCTATAATTCCCAGGTTTACATTTGGACCCTTTCTTAAACAGAGGAACCACATGCGCCACCCTCCAATCCTTTGGCACTACCCCCGTGGCCAGTGACGTCCTAAATATCTCTGTTAATGGCTCCACTATCTGTCCACTAGCCTCCCTGAGTGTTCTTGGGAATATTTTGTTCGGTCCAGGAGATTTATCCACCTTTATCTTTTTCAACACAGCCATCACTACCTACTCGGTTATCCTTATATGCTTCATGACCTCCGCACTATTTTTCTTTACTTCAACTGGTTCAATATTTTTTTCCCTAGTGAATACCGAGGCAAAGAAATCATTCAAAATTTCCCCCATTTCCTCAGACTTCTCACTCAGCTATCCTCGCTATCTACAAGGGGTCCAATTTTATCCCTCACTAATCTTTTACTTTTAATGTACCTATAGAAACCCTTTGGATTTATTTTTACTCTGTCTGCCAAAGCCTCTTCGTGCCTTTTTTTGGCCTTTCTAATTTCTTTCTTAAGATTCCTTCTACACTCCTTGTAGTCCTCCTTCAAACTCTCAGCTCCCTGCTCTTTATACCTCTTGTATAGCTCCCTTTTTCTCCTAACCAAATTTCCAATATTCCTCAAAAACCAAGCCTCCCTATCACTTCCAGCCTTTCCTTTGATCCTCACTGGGACATATCTACTCTGTACCCTCAAAATTTCTTTTTTGAATATCCTCCATTTTTCATTTACATCCTTACCTGAAAATATCTTGTCCCACTCAATACTCCCCAAATCCCTTCTTATTCCTTTGAAATTTGCTCTTCTCCAATCCAGAACCTCAACTTTAGGCCCCTCCTTGCTCTTCCCTAAAACTACCCGAAAACTAAAAGTTATGAACACTAGACCCAATTTGTTCTCCAACATTAATGTCTAATACCTGACCTAGCTCGTTCCCTAACAGGAGATCCAGTATTACACCATCCCGAGTCGGTTCTTCTACTAATTGATTTAGAAAACAATCTTGAACACATTTAACGAACTCGAGCCCATCCAGCCCTCTAACCGTATGGGTATCCCAATCAATGTGGGAAGTTAAAATCTCCCATGATCACTACCTTATGATTTTCACACATATACATTATCTCCCTACAAATTTGTTCCTCTAATTTTCTTGAGCCATTTGCTGGTCTGTAATATACCCCTATTAGCACCCTCATTCCTCCTTCACCCCTCAATTCCACCCAAACAGCCTCACTAGATGATCCCTCCAGACCATCTTGCCACCTCACGGCAGTAATGTCCTCCTTAACAAGCAGAGCAACTCCTCCCCCTTTTTTACCCCCTGATCTATCACATCTAAAAGAAATGTATCCTGGAATATTAAGTTGCCAGTCCTGCCCCTCTTGTAGCCTAGTCTCACTAATTGCCACAATATCATGACCCCAAGTATCTGTCCATGCTCTAAGCTCATCTACCTTGTTCACTATGCTTCTTGCATTAAAATATATGCATCTCAGAGAATGACCCTCACCTATATTCTCTTTTCTACCTTTTACCCTAATCTCCATCCTACCTTTGTTATCATTATTATTCCTAGCTAGGTGGCCATGCTCCCTTGACACTGCTCTCACACTCTGTTCCCCACCCCTCTGCCAAACTAGTTTAAACCTTCCCCCACAGCTCTAGCAAATCTGCTTGCCAGCACATTGGTCCCCCTCCAGTTCAAGTGGAGTCCGTCCCTTTTGTACAGGTCCGACCTTCTCCAGAAGAGATCCCAATGATCCAGAAATCTTATCCCTTGCCCCCTGCACCATCTCTTTAGCCAAGCATTCATCCTCCACATCCTCCTATTTCTACCCTCACTAGCTCGTGGCACAGGCAGCAATCCAGAGATTACTACCTTGGAGGTCCTGTTTTTAAACTTCCTACCTAATTCTCCATAATCCTGTTTCAGGACCTCATTCCCACTTCTAACTAAGTCATTGGTCCCCACATAGACCACGACTTCTGGCTGTTCTCCTTCCCCTTGCAGAATGCTATGAACTCGATCAGAGATATCCCTGACCCTGGCACCAGGGAGGCAACAGACCAACCTGGATCCCCGATCTCGTCCCACAAACCTTCTATCTGTCCCTCTGACTAATGAGTCCCCAACTACAAGTATCCTGTTCTTATCCTTCCTTCCCTTCTGAGCCTCAGGGGCAGCCCCTGTGCCAGAGACCTGACCCCCACGACTCGTCCCCGTTAGGCTGTTCCCCCCAGCAGTATCCAATGCCGAATACATGTTGCTGAGGGGCACTTCCACAGGGGTACTCTGCACTGGCGCTCTCCCTCCTTTCCTCACAGTCACCCAATTCCCTGACTCCTGCCTTCTAGGGGTGACTGTCTCCCTGTAACTCTTCTCTATCACTGCCTCTGCTTCCCTCAGTTCATCCAACTGCAGCTCAAGCTCCCTAACACGGTCACTCATTACATGCAATTGGATGCACCTTTTGCAGGTGTAGTCATTAGGAACAGCTGTGCTGTCTCCGACTTACCACATCCCACAACTGAAGCACTTAACTACCCCAACTGACTCCATTTCCTCCTTTCTTATTATAAATATGTTATTTCAAAGATACCTTTTCACACAAGGAGCTCCTTCTTAGCCCCTGCTCACTGAAGTCCCTCGAGCCAAAGTCCCAAGTCCCCACTCCTTCACTGGGCCACTCACTCGCTGGCCGCTCCCTCCCTTTCTACTCCTTTTATTAGCCCTTACCAATTAACCCCAATTAACTCCTCTCACACGACACCAGGCATTGACTCACTGCCTCCTCCGACCCCGAGTCCGACCTTTCTTGTTGGAAAATTTGTATTCGTTAAGGGGAATAGGATTGGATAAAATTCAAATTGCCTTTGTACATTTGGTGTTATCAGTAGCTCGTAAATGTGTTGCTAGTACCTGGAAAGATGATACTGAGATTAATATAGCACGTTGGCATAATGAATTGAAAGTATGTGTGGTTATGGATAAAATTATGTATAATTTACATGTTAATTATTCTTTCTTTGTCAGTAAGTGGTCTCTGTATTTGAAGGTTATGCATTTAGATATACTTTGAAATGTTATTAACATTTACAATATTTTTTTATCAATATAATCTTTTTTTTTGCTCCCCTTAAGGGAATTGGCTGTAGGGGTGGGAGGGTGGAATGGGTGTTAATGTAAAATTTTCTTTGATTATTTCTATACTGTGTGTTATGTTTTTGTTATCTTTTAAATAAAATTTGGGGAAAAAAAAAGAGGGCAAGCAAAATCACTGAAGATCCCTTTCACCCAGCACACGGCATCTTTCAGCTTCTCCCGTCAGCCACCAGGCTGAGGATCAGCTTCTTCCCCCCCGGGCTGTGAGATCGCTGAATGTTGGATGAACAGCATCCCCATGACAACCATTTAATAATAATATTTATTTTAATATATGTACATATGGAGTGTGTATATGCGCTGCTTGTCTGTACCTATGCTGGCATTGTTCTGTACCGTGGACCAGAGAACGCTCTTTTGTCGGGTTGTACTGGTACAATTGGATGTTAAATAAAGTTGAACTTGAATGTTAATTTTGGAATTCTTCTGGTAACTTCTCCAAAACTCTCCACAGTGACTGACTGTCTCTCTGGTGAATCTTTTCTCCACAGCCACCACAATTACCCTCCAACCACATTCCTTCCTCCCCACAGCAGTGCAGAGACAACCAGACTGTGCTGCTCCCATGTTAAACTCTCCTCGGAGGGGGCAGCCGACAGACAGGAGAGAGTGACACGAGGGCTAGGCAGGGGTGGGAAAGCAGGGGCGCCAGGACAGGCAGATGGATCGATGCTCTCACTTCATCGGTGTGGTGATATGTAATTCCACCACTAGGCCACCAGGGGTCATCCCGGTGACCTTGTCTATAAAGCAGTCCAGAGCTACAGTCTAGCCTTCCGGGTTTGTCTTGCAGAGAGACAAGACCCTCTTAGTGTACATATTAGTTTATTAAATTGTACTGACAATTACCACACCAGCTATGGTGATATGTAATTACACCACTAGGCCACCAGGGGTCGCCCCGGTGACCTTGTCTATAAAGCAGTCCAGAGCTACAGTCTCGCCTTCCAGGTTCGTCTTGCAGAGAGACAAGACCCTCTTAGTGTACGTATTAGTTTATTAAAGCTGTCTTATACTCACACTGCTGGTGTGGTTATGGTCAGTACACTCGGGAACCATTAATCAGGCCTCTGCCAGCAGGGAGCTGTGGGAGACGCCGGTTAATTAGTACATCAGGCAATGGGCGTCACGGGACGCTGCTCCACATGCCAGCCACCCTCCACTTCACACAGTGGGGAACGATTGACGCCATCCTGACAGAGCCTGGCGGTATCAACATCTGTCTGAACACAGAAATGTTGGAGGAACTCAGCCAGTCTTGCAACGTGCATAGGAAGTAAAGAAAGAGAACTAATGTTTTGGGCCTGAGGCCTGCATCAGGGGAGGCCAGTTAGTTTAAATGGTGCCTTTTTTAATATGAGAAGCTTGTCAGGTAACTTAGGGTACTGGGATGTGGTTAAGAGAGGGGCAGGACTGACAGCTCAAGAGGAGGGACAGAGCTGGGGGTAAAATAGGAGGGGATGCTGCGTTTTCGGCCAAGAAGGATGTCAGGACAGTGGTCAGAGATGACATTACAGATGGGTTGGCTTTATTGGCAGAAATCGATGCAGCCCTTAAGCTAGAGTGGCTGATAATCGACCAGTCTGCCCTGAGGGCCAGAGAAATTTTCAACTACTGGATTGCTTGTTTCAATTACTACATGGCTCAAAACAATGTGATCGATGAGGCGATACAGTAGGGCCACCTGAACTCTCTGCTGGGTGAGGTCCCTTTCGCCGTAACGCAAGGAGCTACCACTCTGGCTATAGCCCGGGAACGTCTGACTTCTTACTAGGCAGCGCCACGGAATGTGGTGCTTGCTCAACGCCAGTTGCTGACTAGACGCCAGAAACCCAGGGAAAGTGATGCTGCCTATGTACTGGCTCTCGACTCACTGGCAAATGAATGTGATATCAGGGCAGTCGATGTGCAACAACACCGCAATGCCTTGAAGCTGGATGCTTTAATCAACGGGATTGACTCCAGTTACATCCGACAGAAGCTGCTGGAGAAGGAGCCCTTAACCAATGACTGGGCAGTCACTCTAGCCAAAACACTGAGAAGTGCCATGCGGTCCAGTGAAATGCTAGAAACCGAAAAGGAAACATCCAGGAGTGCTGGAACCCCAAAGGAAAGAAAAAGGCGAATTCCTGAAAAATACTACTTCTATGATAAGTGCTGGCACCCCAGACAGAAGTGCCCGGCTCGATTTGCTACCTGCAGCTATTGTGGGAAACTTGGCCACTTCGCTAGAGCATGTAAGGCATAAAGTACTCCCACTGATAAGAAGAAGAAGAGAAGCACCAAGAAAATGCAGCCTGGAGCTGCAGGAATGGAAGACAACTGTGAAAAGGGGGAATCTTCAGACGAGCAGGCTGAATCGACTTCAAGTGACGGCAAGGTGGGATCCCCTGTGATAGCTCTAAAGCTTGGGGGATGTTACAGACTGGAATGGTCGACTATGAAGGGGAAGGTGAGTGGTGAGACTCTTGATTGTCTAATAGACTCAGGGAGTGCTGACAGCTACATCCATGAGAGAGTTGCCAGAGCCTTAAATTTGCGGAGATATCCAGCGAACCGAAAGATATCGATGGCTTGTAGTGAACTTATAAAAACTGTATGGGACAAGTGTAAAGTTACTTTAAATTTGCAGGGACATTGCCTAGCTGATGTGTGGCTCTTTATTATGCCGGAGCTCTGCGCCCCTGTGGTACTGGGGTTAGATATTCAATCTCAGATGAACAGTGTAGTGTTAAATTTCGGTGGGCCACTACCCACACTTACCATCCTCCCCGCGCTAGTTACTGCGGTCTGTCCACATTAAAGATCGAAGCTCCCTCCCTTTTCAGTGATTTATCCCCCAAGTGACAGTCGATTGCCACTCAGAGCCGTTCTTACAGCAAAGAGGATCGTGAGTTTATCAAAGCTGAGACCCAGAGATTGCTTAAAGTGGGAGTAATTGAACCCAGTAAGAGTCCGTGGCGGGCCCAGGTGGTAGTTGTGAAAAATCAAACTAAGAGACAACTGGCTATTGACTACAGCCAGACAATCAACCCTTACACTAACCTGGATGCCTACCCCCTGCCACGCATCCACTATCGAACTCAAAGCAGCTTACCACCAAATCCCCATTAAAAAAAGGGAATGACCCTATACAGCCCTTAAGACTGATGGGGGGTTATACCAGTTTAAAAGGGTACCTTTTGGGGTCACTAATGGTGTGCCCATGTTTCAGAGGAAAATGGATAAGATTGTTAGGACGTATGAGTTTCAGGGTACGTTTCCCTATCTGGATAACATCACTATCTATGGGAAAACACAGGCTGATCACGGCAACAACTTAAAGAAATTTTTAGCAACAGATAAAGATCTCAACCTTACATTTAACGAGGGCAAATGTGTGTTCAACGTGACAGAGCTACCCATATGGGCTACATTGTCCACAAGGGCGAAATCCGCCCAGACCCAGAAAGAATGGCCCCCCTTAAGAAGTTACCACCCCAAGACTCAGCAAAAGCCCTTAAAAGGTGTATGGGATTCTTTTCCTACGACTGCAAATGGGTTCGGGACTACGCCACAAAGGTATGCACTCTGTTTGACACTAAATCTTTTCCTCTATTTCCAATGTCCTTGAAGGCTTTCGAGAGAATTAAAGCTGATATTGCCAAAGCTGCACTCTCAACCATTGACAAAGACGTCCCATTCCAAGTGGAAAATTATGTCTCAGATTGTGCCTTGGCAGGAACCCTTAATCAAAAGGACAGACCTTCTCCCGCACAATACATCCTGTTATTGAAAAAGAAGCCCAGGCTATTATTGAAGCTGTTCGCTACTGGAGACACTTTCTAGCAGGCAGAAAATTTACTCTTGTCACTGATCAGAAATCTGTAGCCTACATGTTCAGTACTAAACACAAAAGTAAAATCAAGAATGATAAGATGGCACGCTGGGGAATAGAACTCTCAACTTATAATTATGAGATCCAGTACAGACCGGGCAGGTTAAATGATCCTTCTGACGCATTGTCACGATCTGCTGCCGGTGCTCAGCTGGAGGGGCTTAAAGAGATCCATAGCAGACTGTGCCACCCAGGAGTCACGAGATTCTTCCACTACATAAGGGCTAACAACCTTCCTTACTCTCTGGAAGAAGTCAGGAAACTGACTAAAAGCCGTTCTGTTTGCGCAGAATGCAAACCGCAATAGTTCAAAGCTCCGGAACAAGGCAACCTGACCTCTTGAGAGGATTAGCTTAGATTTTAAAAGACCGTTACCTTCCAACAACAAAAATGTATATTTCCTTACTGTAATTGACGAATATTCCAGGTTTCCCTTTGCGAAACCCTGCCCTGATGTCTCGTCAGCGTCTGTCATTAAGTCACTTGACAGAATTTTCAGCATTTTTGGTTTTCCCAATTACATTCGTACCGATAGAGGCTCAGCATTCATGAGCGCTGAACTGCGGCGAGCCCTGCTACGGAAATGGATTGCCACCAGCCGTACCACGAGCTACAACCCGCAGGGCAGTGGGCAGGTTGAAAGGGCTAATGCTACAGTCTGGAAGACTGTTAATCTTGCTTTAAAAACACATGGTTACCCTGTTACCCTGTTACTCAGGTGCTGCCTGAGGCACTACATTCTATTCGGTCTTTATTGTGTACTGCAACAAATCAAACCCCTCATGAACGAATGTTTGCCTTTCCTAGGAAATCAGGATCTGTGATGGACTGGCCAGCCTGTTTATCTGAGCCTGGAACCGAGCTGCTGAAGAGCCACGCTCGGGCGCGTAAAACAGACCCCCTAGTCCAACCAGTTCAGCTACTGCATACTAACCCCAATTATGCTCATGTTAAATTCCCAGACGGGATTACTGACACTGTACCCCTAAGAGATCTGGCCTCGCCTGGTTCGCTCCTTCATCGCACCCCTACTCAGAGTGAGCCTGAGAGGTTGGACTCACCCCCCCAGCCTGTGACCCCTAGTCAGCTGTCAGATGGCCATGCTGAGGCTCCACTGCCTCATGCTGGCGATTCTGGAGCGGGTCCAGAAGCCACTCCTTCCTACACTACAGACCCAGGACCTGTACCAGTTCCCAAGGTTGCAAAGAAGCCACCTGTTTTGAGACAAAGCTCCAGAATTCGTAAACAACCTGATAGGCCGACATATTCATAAAACATCTCATTATATTTCGATTGCTTGCTAGATACTGGTGTATTTTGGCTGTTAGAGTATCTCAAGGCCAAACATGTATCGCTTGCTTCAGTCTTTCCTAGCAGCTGTCCTTTTGATTTTAATCCTTCTTTTGCCGGGGGGAGATTGTGGTGAATGTCTGCCAAGCTGCCTGTCTCCCCTCTGGTGAGCCTTGCTGTACTAACATTGGCTGTGCATTATCTCTTCTGTTAAGGACACTCCCCTTGGATATAACTGTAGATGCACCTATTGTCTTTCATTATTGTACCATGAGTTTCTGCTAATAAAAGCCATGATTATCGTTTGACCACATCGTCTTTGTCTACTTCATCAACTGGCGCTTAAGCCCCCCCAAATATAGTCAGCAGAAATTCAAGGAGCAAACAATGCCAGGAGTTTGCTGCCATCATATGGTCATCATAATGGGGAGTTTAACTTTCCAAACATGGATTGGGAAAGTCATAATGTGAAAGGTTTGGACCGGGGTAGAATTTGTCAAATGTGTACAGGAAAGTTTCCTCCGGGAATAGGTAGAAGGGGCCCACATGGGCTAGGGCAACGTATCGGGCCTACTGTGAAGGCCTGAAATTTCAGTTGCGGTGTCTTTACCTCTGATGGACAACACGAGACTAGCTGAGCTCATCCAGCATTTCTGCACTTTGACGACTGTGGTGGTCCACCACTGGCCTACTGCAGGGGGCAACCTCTGTACCTGCAGAAGAGCATGGGGACAAGACAACACCTGGCCGGCTGTCCATCGGCCAACCTGAATGGACTAAGCCCCACCTGGTCGGGTGTCAATCACCCTCCAGGATTTCAGCCTGCGCCGGCCCTTCAAAGACATTCTCAGAATTTACAGCACCTCTCCTCACAGCTGGCTCTGTGGAAGTTTATGTCAAATAAAGCCTGTTGCACAGTCTTTTGGTTTTGTGTGTTTGCTTCTGACCGACAGCGCACCACAACTACAATCACAGCATCTGCAGACTTTCGTGTTTCACTGCAACAGCCTCTGTGTCTGCCAGAGGCAAATAAAAAACTACGTCCCACCAATGTAATGAAAATCAAAAGGAAAAAGCGACTGGGGACTCGAATCCTGCGCTGTCTGCATGGGTTTCCTCCGGGGATCGGGTTTCTTCCCACCTTTTGAAGTGTATGGTGGTTGCAGGTTAATTGGGGTATTTGGGCTGGAAGGGCATTTTATGGATTTCAGTCTGCTGATCACGAAAATCACCTTAAAATTTTCCCCTCATGGATATTTATTTAAGCTAAACTGTAGCGGCCTGCCATCACGGCAACCGGGCCAGAGCTCTGGGTGGTGAGGGCAACCCAGAGTCAAGAGTCCGCACAGCAGCGCTGGCCCCAACAAGCGAGCTGGCAGATGAGCGGCGAGGGCAGTCCAAAAGGCCAGCGGCCCCAAAGTGGTGCTGGTCCCACCACACAGCTAACGCACAGAGACAGCACGTGGGGAAGAAGGGATTGCTATGTAGGAATGTACGTACCGCACACAGGAAACCCGCTTTTGTTACGTGGGCCACTGCATCAATAACAGCGGGAACGTGAACCATCTAAAAGTCAGGCTTGAGCCCCCAATAAAGCAGGGCTATGCTCAACTACACTCGTTTCTGTGTCTTTCTTCCGAGTAACAATACCTTATTCTCCTGAATTCCGGACACATTTTAAGTCTACTTCAAGCAGATAAAACCACGAAGTCCGACGTGTCATTGAAAATTCACTTTCTGCATTCACACATGGACGTCTTCCCTGTTGATCTTGGTGCCGTCAGTGACAAACATGGTGAAAGGTTTCACCAGGACATTGTGGCCATGGAAAAGCAGCATCAGGGCAACTGAATCCATCAATGCTGGCTGACTATTGAATGCTAACATGAGAGGCATCAGATGCCGAGTAAAAACGAAAACCAGCGGCAAAATATTTTTAGGTTGGTTGAACTAACGCAATATAATCATATAACAATTACAGTATGGAAACAGGCCATAATGGCTCTTCTTGACAACACCAATTTAAGTGAACTCCATTAGTTCCACCTACCTGCTCCCTGTCCATAACCCTCCAATCCCTTCACATCCATCCAATCATCCAACCTCCCCTTAAATGACAAAATTGACCCTGCTGCAACCACCTCTTCCAGAAGGTCATTCCACTCAGCCACCACTGTCTGAGTGAAGAAGCCCTCTCTCATGTTACTTCTAAACTTTTTCCCCCTAACTCTTAACTTATGACCTCTCATTCTAATCTCCCCTACCCTCAAGGGGAAGAGCCTATTCGCATCTACTCTATTCATCCCCCTCATAATGTTAAATACCTCTATCAAATCCCCCCTCAACCTTCTACGCTCCAAGGAATAAAGACCCAGTCTACTCAATCTTTCTCCGTATTCTAGATACTGCAATCCCGGCTACATTTTAGTAAATCTTCTCTGCACCTTCTCTACCTTATTGATATCCTTCCTATAATTTGGGAACCAGAACTGCACAGAATATTCCAAACTTGGCCTCACCAATGTGTCAGCATCAGGATGTGATTAAATTCAATAAAAGTTCATCTTCTTATGTGATACAAAAAGTCTGAAATTATCTTTGTGTCATCTTGAAAATGTCTATCATGATCTCCAATTTTTTTTCAGGAAGCAAACCATTTGAAAAATAATTGTTGTCCAGTGTTATCATATCCCAACCATTACCTAGTCAGCCAATGTCATAAAGGATTCCACCCCAACTCACCCCCCTCCCATCCCCCATCTCCTAAGTCACTGCTCCCCTTCTGGCAGAAGGTACAGAAGCCTGAACACCAACAAGGTGATGCTCGAGAACAGTTTCTCTCCAACATCTGAGTGTGGAGAACCTGCAAGGGGTGGCCTACTGCATCCTCGTGGTCTCCTCTGTGTCGGAGAGACCAGGCGTGGACTGGGAGATTGCTTCACTGAGCGTCTAGGTCCTCTCTGCCACAACAGCGTGGGTCTCCCAGAGGCCACACATTTCAATTCCCCGTCCTATTCCCTTGCCGATATCTCATGCACTGCCAGACTGAGACTAATTGGAGGAGCAACACACCGAATTCGATCTGGGCACCTTCCAGCCAGATGACATTAACATCAGTTTCTGTTAGCCCACCACCCCCCCCCCCCATCCCTATGTCTCCTTTCTCTATCTCTCTCTCTCCTCTCTCCTTTCACTCAACTTCTCCCAATCAATCTCACCTTTCCCCTCTCCTGGCCTCCTCTCAATCTCCAATGAACACCCTTTTTCTGTTGGTCTGAACTTATACCCCTGCTCTTTCTTTTAATTCAAGCCCCCGCCTGCTTTTAACTTGCACCTTGAAGGGCTCAGGCCTGAAATGTCAGAGATACATCTTCACCTTCAATGGACGGTGCGAGACTGGGTGAGTTTCCCCAACATTTCCCTGCTTTTACTCTCTAACACCTATCAGGCTCTTGAACTGCCCCACACTGACCATAAACTACTCCAGCACAGCAGTATAGAAACACTACGGTAATCGAGAATATTTAATATCTACCTTTTATATACTTGACCTCTTTCCGCACAGTGCTTCTCTGGACACTACCAGAGAATTTATTTTGATCAAAAGACCCTGTTTTTGAATCCAGCGCCGGCTGTAAGGAGTTTGTATATTCTCCCCCACATCTGGATGGGTTTTCCATGGGGGCTCCGGTTTCCTCCCACCATTCAAAACATACGGTGGGGGGGGGGGAAATGTAGGTTAATGGGGTATAAACTGGGCGGCACATGCTCGTGGGCCGAAATGGCCTGTTACCGCAATGAAGTCATGGACCCTCAGCGCCCAAAGTTGGGATTGAACCTGGGTCTCTGGAGCTGAGGGGTAACCATACTATCACAGGTAATGAATGATTCTTGGTGCTCAGCGCCCATGACTTAATTGCGAAGGTGATTAATGCAGTGAAAAGTTAGCACATTAAATGTTTGCTTTAATATGCTGCAGCCTTCAGATTTTTAATAACGTAGTTGCAAGGAGGACGGGTTCTCCTATTCATATTTCATTTATATCCAACCTGTCCTTTATTTAAATATTTAAATTTAATTTAGTCGTACAGCGCAGTAACAGGCCTTTCGGCTCATGAGCCTGTGCCGCCAAATTTACACCCAATTGACCTACACCCCCGGTACGTCTTTGAATGGTGGGAGGAAACTGGAGCCCCCGGGGAGCGCCCACGCAGGCACGGGGAAAACGTACAAACTCCTTACAGATGGTGCGGAATTCGAACCATTGACCTGATCGCTGGCACTGTAACAGCCGACCGTGCCGCCCCCAACACACCCTAGGTGTTTTTTTGTCCTTAGGACCATGCCTGGCGAGCTATGTCCGGGACTGTGCAATAGGCCAATGTACAGGGAAATCTGCCCCTCATCCAATGCCTACGGGCTATGTCCTGGGATTTCATGGTGGGAAAGTAGAGGGAACAGAACCATAGAACTCTACAGCAAAGAAAACAGGGCCATTCGGCCCTTCTAGTTTATGCTGAACCATTTTCTTTTTGCCCAGCCCCACTGACCTGCACCCAGTCCGCAGCCCTCCGTACCTCCACCATCCATGTAGCTGTATTCCTGATTACCCGGCTCCGCCCTGTTCAGTGGCCACTCCCTCTTTTGACCTTGTATGAAGCCTCTAACACCTTTACCCTTCCCCAGAAAGGCTGGGTCACGGCCAGGGTGAGGTCCCTGTCCATTGTGAATATAAGCCTGTAGATCAGTGACTCAGTCTCAGACTCTCGAGTTATTTACCGAGAGTTCACTGTCCAAATTCTTCTTAAATATTAAAATTGAGTCCCCATTCACCACTTCAGCTTATACCACACCCCCACCACTCCATGAATGAAGAGGTTCACCCTCATGTTCCCCCTCAACTTTCCCCCTTCATCTTTAACCCATTTCCTCTGGTTTGTATCTCACCCACCTTACATTTACTCTGTCTGTCCCACTCATAATCTTGTAAACTTCTATCAAATCTCCCCTCATTCTTCTACGCTCCAAGGAATAAAGTCCTAATCTGTTGAACCTTTCCCTGTAACTCAGTTCATTGATAAAAGAATCAGGAACAAGACCCATCAAGCCTCCCATCGTTCAACACCTGAGAGAGGTTCATGCTGTGCCTAACCTAAGTTTAAAAAGTATCTTTTGTTTTCAAATTGAAACAAGATAATCCTCGTCCAGGATGTACTCTAGATTCTGGTCCCAGAAGGCTTCCAGAGAGCCACATGTTCCTTCATCTGGAACTCTGGGGCATGGATCTATGCTCAGAAGAAAGGTGGTGGATCCTCTACAGCTTGCTGTCCGGACCTGTAAACGATCACCTTGGCCAGGCCCAGGAGCAGACCAGGGAGATGAGATGGAGGGGGCTTCATTCTGAGTCTGACCCTGGAAGTGTGTGATGGGACAGTGTGGAGGGAGCTTCACTCTGTCTGACCCCAGGAGTGTATGATGGGACGAGTTGGAGGGAGCTTCACTCTGTGTCTGACCCCTGGAGTGTGAGCTGGGATGATGCGGTGGGAGTTTCACTCTGTGTCTGACCCCAGGAGTGTGAGATGGGACAGTGTGGAGGGAGCTTCATTCTGTGTTTGACCCCGGGAGTGTGTGATGGGACAGTGTGGAGGGAGCTTCACTCTGTGTCTGACACCGGGAGTGTGTGATGGGACGGTGTGGAGGGAGCTTCACTCTGTGTCTGACACCGGGAGTGTGTGATGGGACGGTGTGGAGGGAGCTTCACTCTGTGTCTGACCCCGGGAGTGTGTGATGGGACGGTGTGGAGGAAGCTTCACTCTGTGTCTGACACCGGGAGTGTGTGATGGGATGGTGTGGAGGGAGCTTCACTCTGTGTCTGACCCCGGGAGTGTGTGATGGGACAGTGTGGAGGGAGCTTCACTCTGTGTCTGACACCGGGAGTGTGTGATGGGATGGTGTGGAGGGAGCTTCACTCTGTGTCTGACCCTGGGACTGTGTGATGGGACGGTGTGGAGGGAGCTTCACTCTGTGTCTGACACCGGGAGTGTGTGATGGGACGGTGTGGAGGGAGCTTCACTCTGTGTCTGACCCCGGGAGTGTGTGATGGGACGGTGTGGAGGAAGCTTCACTCTGTGTCTGACCCCGGGAGTGTGTGATGGGATGGTGTGGAGGGAGCTTCACTCTGTGTCTGACCCCGGGAGTGTGTGATGGGACAGTGTGGAGGGAGCTTCACTCTGTGTCTGACACCGGGAGTGTGTGATGGGATGGTGTGGAGGGAGCTTCACCTTGTGTCTGACCCCGGGAGTGTGTGATGGGATAGTGTGGAGGGAGCTTCACTCTGTGTCTGACCCTGGGACTGTGTGATGGGACGATGTGGAGGGAACTTCACTCAGTGCCTGACCCTGGGAGTGTGTGATGGGATGGTGTGGAGGGAGCTTCACCCTGTGTCTGACCCCGGGAGGGAGTGATAATGAAGCCTGTGGAAATTTTGAGCTGATGTATTGAGAATTCTCTCCCACCAAGTGCCTCAGTAATGGCACTGACGATTATGTTGGAGTATTGGATAATTTTTCACACCCTCTGTGAGTTACTGGTGCATAATAATCAAAACTTAATCTCATTTCAATGTTTAGTTCATGAACACAAGCTGATAAATGAAATTAGTCCAATGATAAGAGTCATGTTTTTGATGCTGGAATTGAAAATTAAATCACAGTTATTCTCTCTGAACGAGAGGGGGAAACTCCACTCGACTGGTCTCTCTGGCCTGAGGAGGTCAATGAGAGGGGTAAAGCCCACTCGGCTGGTCTCTCTGGTCTGAGGAGGTCAACAAGAGGGGGCAAAGCCCACTCGGCTGGTCTCTCTGGCCTGAAGAGATCAACGTGAGGGGGAAAGCCCACTCGGCTGGTCTCTCTGGCCTGAGGAGGTCAGCGAGCCACTGTGGTCATCACCGCCCACATGGAGATACACAAGGTGAAGGGAGTCACACCTCATCCCCCACATCCTGGGTGCGCCTCTAGCAACCGCAGCTCCAAAATCTCCCCTAAGGTCACTGCACCCCACCACCCCCCCCCACCTCTAACCCACACCCGTTCTCACGTCACATCACTGTATGGAGTCACTTCTCCAGATTAATCTCTTCATTTGTTCAAGTTTCCTAGAGTCTAGAAGAATGAGGGGAGATTTGATAGAGGTTTACAAAATGAGGAGGAGTACAGACAGAGTAACTGCAGGCAGGCTTTTCCTTCTGAGGGCAGGTGAACTACAAACCGTGGTTAAAGGGGAAAGGTTTACGGAGAACATGAGGAAGAACTTCTTCACGCAGAGAGCAGTGGGGGCGTGGAACGAGCTGCCAGCTGAGGTGGTGAACGCGGGCTCAATTCTAACATTAAAATAAGAATTTGGACAGGTCCATGGATGGGAGGGGGTATGGACTGAGCTAGTTGAGTGAGGTCACAACTCAATGTTGACAAAATTAAGAAACTGACGGTGGACTTCGGGAAGGTGAAGTCAAACACGAACTAGGCCTCCTTGAGGGTTCAGCAGTGGAAAGGGTGGAGAAGTCAAATTCCTGGATCTCAACACCTCTGAAAATCTCCCCTGGGGATTCCACGTTGATGCAATCACGAAGAAGGATCGCCGGCAGCTATACTTTGTGAGATGCTCAAGAAGATTCGGTGGATCACCAAAGACACTTGCAAATTTCTAGGAGAGCATTCTGACTGGCTACATCACTGGTTGGTGCGGAAGTGCCAATGCACAGGACAGGAAAAGGTTACAGAGAGTTGTGAACTCGGCCAGCGCCATCATGAGCACCAGACCACTCCATCAAAGACATCAACATGGGGCGGTGTCTTAGGAAAACAACCTCTATATTCAAGGACCCCCATCACCCAGCCCATGATCTCGTCACACTGATCAGGAAGGAGGTCCAGGAGCCTGAAGACGAGCATCCAGCGGCACAAGGACATCTTCTTCCGCTCCACCATCAGATTCCTGGACGGGCAATTAACTACAGGCTTTCTCTTCCATTGCACTAATTCATTAAACTTTACCGCAATTTTGCATTTGTAACACAGCTGCCAAACAACAAATTTCGAGACGTGCATGACAATAAATTCCAATTCTAAATCGGTGGAACTGGGCAGAGAAATAGTTTGGCACAGACTAGAAGGGCTGAAGGGCCTGATTCTGCAGGGGACTGTGCAAAGGATTTACATTTCAAGCACGATCCTCCAGACACTGAGTTCACCCCCAGGAATCGGACCCCTGTCACTGAGTTCACCACCAGGGATCGGACCCCTGTCACTGAGTTCACCCCCAGGAGTCGAACCCCTGTCACTGAGCTCACCCCCAGGGTTCGGACCCCTGTCACTGAGTTCACCCCCAGGGGTTGAACCCCTGTCACTGAGCTCACCCCCAGGGTTCGGACCCCTGTCACTGAGTTAACCCCCAGGGATCGGACCCCTGAAACTGAGCTCACCCAGAGGGCCTAGTCCTGGCAGGACACCAGAGCAGCCCCGCAGTCACAGAGAGAACATGCAGCACCCAAGGTGGGAATCAGACCCTGATTTCTAGTGTGGGAGGCAGCGGGTCCATCTTCTGCGCCACCTCCAGTTTTTTTTGGGGGGGGGTGGTTGGGGTAATTCCATCAAACAGAAGCGGTTCTCTCTGGTGATCCCAAAACATGCCCATGTGCCAGCCTAAATGTCAGGGATGGAACAAAATCTGATTTACTCAGAATTCAGTGCCAGGAACTGGGAATGAATCTCTGCTGTGGACTCTTGCTGGTTTGACGTCCATATGATGCCTTAATCTGTATCCAGCTGATCTACCACTGAGGCAGGAGAGAGTGGTGCTATAACCGATGGGGAAAGCACACAGATAATGGGCAAGAAATTGTTAGTTTTTAAAAGAAATCATACACAAGTTTCCCTGAGGCTGCAAAAATCCAAAAAGATTTTGTCATCCATGGACACCGATGGAAATTAAAGATCACGTGAAATCTGAGGAAAGGGTTTACATAAGTTTCTGGAAATAGCAGCAAGCCTGAGGGGGGGCCTGCACTTTGGCTTGACAAAGGCGGATGGAGACGGTGATAACTTCAAGATAGAATGTCAGAACAGAAATGTCAAAAAGGAGGACTGGAGCTTTTGTAAGTGAAGCGGGAAAGATTAGCAGGTGTGACAAATGAGAGAGAGAGAGAGAGAGAGAGAGAGAGAGAGAGAGTGAGAGAGAGAGAGAGAGAGAGAGGAAGAACGCAGATGCTGGAGACTGGAGCAAGGCACAGGCTGCTGGGGGAGCTCAGAAGGTTTCGAGGAATCCAATGGGACATTCGCGGAGCAGTCAGCGCCACGCTATTACAACGCCAGCGACCCAAGTTCACATCTGGCACTGTCTATAAGGAGTTCTCCGCATGACTTGCGCAGGTTCCCCTCCATCGAGGACCTCTACAGAAGGCGGTGGCTCGAGAAAGCAGCCTCTATCCTCAAGAACCCCTCCCCCCCCACCACCTGGGCCGTGCCCTCTTCACACTGCTACCCTCAGGAAGGAGGTACAGGAGCCTGAAGGTGAACACCCAGCGGTACAAGGATGGCTTGTTCCCCTCCGCCATCAGAATTCTGAACGGACACTGAACCCCAGACACAGCCTCACATTTTTTTCTCCTTTAGCACGAATGAATATATATATATTTTAATCTTGTATTTACGGAATTGTAATTTATTGGAATGTTATACCTTATTCTGCATAAAAACGAATATCATGACATGTTCTTTTCAAAAAAAAGCCTGATTCTGATTCTGGGTCCCATAGACTTACGGACGGTGAACAGGGTTCCTGAAGGGCCTTGGCTGCTGACCACTTTCTAAAGCTTTGGGAAGTAGGCTTTGGAACCCAGGGCGGAGGTGGGCGTCTCAGATGCCTGGTGCTCAGGTTCGGCACTGGATTGGACAGGAGGCCGATTACTGAGCTTACGTGGGCACAGGGAGGGGTGGTGGGATCTGCAGGCACTCGATGCCGCCGAGGATGCTCTCATTCCCATCTCACCGTGACTTTCGAGGGTCCCCTGAGGGAAGAGGGATTTCTGCTCAGCCCTACCTCCTCTCCGTCCTGCAGTTTGATATCCAGAGACTGGTCGTCCCCGAGCTGCCTCTTGGGCCTGATGTAGGCCGGCGGGGTTGCCAGGCTGCTCCACTCCAGCTCTTCGGGTTCCACCCCTTTGCCGTCCCTCAGCCTCTCCCAAGCCGCCTGGTTCCTCCTGGCCTCCCCGGTACAGGGTGAGGCTCTTCCGGCCGCCTCCTTGTCCGCCTCCTGGCTCGGCTCCTCCACCTTAAGCTTGCCCAGAGGGGGTTCAGGCCTGCTCTGGGCAGCCCGCTTCTCCCTCAACCCGTCCTTGAAGGCCGACACCACCACGCTGGCCTTCTGTACCTGCTCCACCGACTGCTTCCTGGACATCAGTACCCCCATCGGGCCTCCGTCTGTGTGAGCACAATCCTCAGAACTCGACACAAACCTTCCCTTCAACTCTGTAGCTCACTCCAGGGAACCCTTTAGTGGATTGGCTGGAACCGACTGAATCCAGTGGTAACTGAAAGGAGACAATAATTTTAGGAACCTGTTTAAAACATGGTTCGTGGAGTTAGTCTCATTGCAATGAATAACATTACAAAAAATGGGCAGTTAAACTTTAATTAAATTTATTCACAAGGCAGTCATATGCAGGTGCTTTGGAGAGCAGGCCCCACAGCGCACAACATTCTGTCTTAAATTTTTTAAATTTATTTCAGATGTTTTAGACATACAGCACGGTAACAGGCCATTTCGGCCCACGAGTCGATGCCACCCAATTTATACCCTATTAACCTACACCCACCCCCACCCCGGTACGTTTCTAAGGGTGGGAGGAAACCAGAGCCCCCGGGGAAAATCCACACAGACACAGGAAAACGTACAAACTCCTTACAGAGAGCACAGAATTCAAACCCTGGACCCGATCGCTGGTGCTGTAAAGGGGTTACATTGACTGCTGCCCCTAGCGTGTCATCTTATATATTACTAAAAAAAAACCCTCCCTTCCTCACAACCCTCCATTTTTCCCTCCATCCATGTGTCTGTCTTTTCTTCTTTGGCTTGGCTTCACGGACGAAGATTTATGGAGGGGGTAAATATCCACGTCAGCTGCAGGCTCGTTTGTGGCTGACAAGTCCGATGCGGGACAGGCAGACACGGTTGCAGCGGTTGCAGGGGAAAATTGGTTGGTTGGGGTTGGGTGTTGGGTTTTTCCTCCTTTGCCTTTTGTCAGTGAGGTGGGCTCTGCGGTCTTCTTCAAAGGAGGTTGCTGCCCGCCAAACTGTGAGGCGCCAAGATGCACGGTTTGAGGCGAGATCAGCCCACTGGCGGTGGTCAATGTGGCAGGCACCAAGAGATTTCTTTAGGCAGTCCTTGTACCTTTTCTTTGGTGCACCTCTGTCACGGTGGCCAGTGGAGAGCTCGCCATATGTGTCTGTCTAAGAGTCTCTTAACTACCCCTAATGTGATTTTTTTTTAAATTTAGACGTACAGCGTGGTAACAGGACCTTTCAGTCCATGAGTCCGTGCCACCTAATTTACACCCAAAAAACCTACACCCTGGTGCATTTCGAACAGTGGGAGGAAACCGTAGCCGTCAGGGAAAACCCACCCATGCAGATATGAGGAGAACGTACATACTTCTTACAGACAGCACAGGATTCAAACCCCGGAGCCAGTCGCTGGTGCTGTAAAGGCGTTGCGCTAACTGCTACGCCAACCGTGCTGCCC
This sequence comes from Narcine bancroftii, assembly GCF_036971445.1. Classification (NCBI taxonomy): domain Eukaryota; kingdom Metazoa; phylum Chordata; class Chondrichthyes; order Torpediniformes; family Narcinidae; genus Narcine; species Narcine bancroftii. Next base: position 160,184,893 of record NC_091469.1, read on the forward strand.
TTCATCACCATCCTTGGCAGGGCATTCCAGGCACCCACCACTATCTGTGTAAAAAACCCTGACATCTCCCCTAAACTGCCCTCCCTTCACTTTGTACTGATGCCCTCTGATGTCTGCTATTCCTGCCCTGGGAAACAGGCGCGATGCCTCTCATAATCTTATAGGCCTCTATTAAGTCATGCTGTGCCTAACCTAAGTTTAAAAAATATCTTTTGTTTTCAAATTGAAACAAGATAATGAGAAAAGTCCCAGCTCTCTTAATCTTGCCTCATAGTGTTACGAGCCCAGAGGACCCCAAAACCCAGCAGCAATAGAAATTCACCTAAGTCAATGGTTACTTAAACAAAAGTTGCTTTTAATTATCTTTAAACATGAAAACAGGATCAAACTTTAACTTATTACTATTAACTTAACCTAACTTAACCCCCTTCTAATTCTAAGCGCACGGATTCACAGTCCAATCTCACTTCTCACTTCTCCAAGTTCACTGGTATCAGGTAATTCTTATACTGTGCACAGAATTTAACATTTATGAATCTTCACCAGGCTCCGGTGCTTAAAGTTAAATGGCTACTGCTCAGGAAGGTTCTTGTTGGTTTCAGAGAGAGATTTGTTGCTCGTTCGACACACACAAACTGATTTACTCTGATCAACCACTTCATTGTCTTGCCGAAGAAACTTGCCCTATCTTGGGTTTTCCAAATAATAACCTCTTCTTCCAGGTCACCACAGGGTTCCTCTTGTTTTCCTTATTTCAGGTGAAACTCTAGCCAGCCATTTCCTCTTGTAAGGACTTCAAGGGTTTTGAACAGGCTGAACTCAGAACTCACAACCCATCTTCAAAATGGAGTTTTCCAACAAGCCGCCAGCTTGCCATTTTGCAGCCTCAACTGCTACTGTAGAACTGATCTCTCTCTCTCTCTCTCTCTCTCTCTCTCTCACACACACACACAAAGAGAAATCACGTCTGTTTATTCTCTCACAGCCTGCAAAAACCACATGACCTCTTCCACAGCTCCAAACCCAATAGTCGAAAGATCTTATCACCCGTACACAATAGATCAGCATCTTCATTGTTTCTGCAAAGTCAACTGAAGCCTCAACATCTAGCTTCAGCAAAGCTCTTGCATTTTAAATGAGATGTCTTTTGTGATGTGTTACTGTTTGTGAAGTGACCTACACAATCTCTCTCTTTTAAAGACATATTTATCCATAATCATCTTACATCCCCCATAACAAAAAGACTTATTTTCCAATCCAGGCCACGTGCTGGTCAATCTCCTGTGCACTTTCTCCATAGCTTCCACATCCTTCCTGTAATGGGGTGAATTTACCCGTATGGAGCCTGGTTTGACACGAAGATTAGATGTGCGGTGGACAGTGAAGAAACTTTCAAAGCTTGCGGAGGGATCCAGGCCAGCTGGAAAAATGAGCTGCAAAATGGCAGATGGAACTTAATGCAGACAAATGTGAGGTGTTGTTCTATGGAAGGACCAATCATGGAATGACATGATACACAGTAGGACACTGAGGAGTGTGGTAGAACAGAGGGATCTGGAAATATAGATATATAATTCCCTAAAAGTAGCGTCACAGGTGGACAGGGTTGTAAAGGGAGCTTTTGGCATCTTGGCTTCATAACTCAAAGTATTGAGTCCAGGATTTGGGATGTTAGGTAAAGTTGTATAAGACGTTGGTGAGAGCAAATTTGGAGGATTATGTGCAGTTTTGGTCACCGAACTACAGGTACGATATTTTAGGAACTGGCTTTTCGGGATGGTTAAACAGGTTAGGACTTTATTCCCTGGAGTGTAGAAGAATGAAGGGAGATTTGATGGAGGTGTACAAAGTTATGAGGGGGATAGATAGAGTAAAAACAAGTAGGTATTTTTCCACTGAGAGTAGGTGAGATTACAAGTCAGAGGACATGGGGTAAGGGTGAAGGGGGAACATGAGGGGGAAACCTTGTCACATAGAGAGCGGTGGAGGTATGAAACGAGCTGCCAGATGAAACGGTGAATTCAGGTTTAATTTTGATACTTGAGAGAAGATTGGGCAGGTGCATGGATGGGAGGATTACAGTCGAGATTCATGTCGATTGGACTGGGCAGAATAATAGTTTGGTGTGGTCTAGATGGGTCTGTGCTGTGGCATTTTGTGGTTCTATATGGTCAGGCAAATGAGACCAGCTCAGGTAGACAACTTGGTTGGCATTGATGAGAAGCCAGTGTTACCTTTGCTCTATTCTAACTGATCTCAGTAACTCTGCACTCTGGATTACACCCTTCTTGCCATCCTATGCATGGTTGATTAGCTGGACGGCTGGCAAAACAAACGTTCTCACTGCACCTCGGCACACATGACAATGAACTTGAATTGGACCAAAAGGCCTTTTTCCACATTCTAACCCTCCAGGACTTGATGGCTTGACAGAGAGGGTGGCCCAACCATGTGGGGAAGCTGAGGTCAATGTGGAGCAGCCAGGATCAGATTGAATGGAGAAGGGGGTCCAGGAGCCAAGGGGCAAATAGAGATGGGCAATTACGATGAGTATGAAAGGAAAGGATAACACTGTTACATACAAAACCAAAAGGACTTCTCACACTAACTATCCGAGACTCTCCTGTTCTTTAAAGAATATTTGGGGTCCAAACCCATCCATCCCTCAAGGTCACCCCACAGGTTGATAGGGTAGTTAAGAAGGCCTATGGGATGCTGGGCTTCATTAATAGGGGGATTGAGTTCAGGAGTCGAGAGGTCATGTTCTCTCTGGTGAGACAACACTGTGTTCAGTTCTAGTCCCCTCATTACAGGAAGGATGTGGAAGCTGTGGAGAGGGAGCAGAGGAGATTCACCAAGATGTTGGCTGGATTAAAAAAGAAGTCTTATGTGGCAAGGTCAACAGAGCTGGGACTTCTTTTGCTTTGGAATGTAGAAGGATGAGAGGAGACTTGATGGAGGCCTGCAAGATTCTGAAAGGTATGGATAGGGTGGACGGCCAACACCTGTTTCCCAGGGCAAGATCAGTGAACACCAGAGGGTATCTGTACAAAGTGAAGGGGGGGATATTTAGGGGAGACATCAGGGGTAAGATTTTTTTTAACACAGGGAGTTGTGGGGGCCTGGAATGCCTTGCCAGGGATGGTGGTGGAGGCTGGAGCATTAGGGGCATTTGAGAGAATCCTAGACAGGCCCATGGATGGAAGGAAAATAGAGGGTTATGGGGTAGGGAGGGATTAGAACTTTCATTTTAAGGAATATATGGGTCGTTTCACCATCGAGGGGCTATTTGTGTAGGAGAAATATTTGTCCTGCATGTGTATTCTTTGTCTGTATCTGCGTAATGTCTGGCTGTTTGTCTGCGTGTTTTCCACCGAGGACCGGAGAACGTTGTTTTGCCGGGTTGGACTTGTACGATCAGATGGCATTAAACTTGACTTGACTAAGTGTATGCAGATCACAGAGCAGTATTGCATTGTACAGGCCCTTCAGCGTCTGACTGGCTGCTAGGCCCCCGGGCCTCACCATTCTGCCACTGAGTGCACCAGTTTCTCTCCAGGTCTGAGTGCAGTGGATGAAGTTCAACTCACTGGAAAAGATCCGAGCCAGCTCGCCACACCGAGGAGACTGAAGCTGCTGGAAACTGGAGCCCAACACAGTCTACTGGAGGGGGTTCAGTGAGAAGGGCAGCGCCCGTGGTTGGTGGGGGAGGGAAGGGTAGGAGCCCTGTCTCAAGGTTCAAATTTATTGTCAGAGCACACACATGACATCACGTACAACTCTGAGATTCAATTTCCTGCGAGCCTGGCAGGATTTCCACTTGTCGGTAGTGCAAAAAAAAACTGTACTCGAGAAAAGTTGTGTGTACAAAAGTAAATATTCAGTAATAAATAAGAGCATTTTCTCTTCTAGAACTTTGCCTAAAACTTTTTACGAGGCTTCAATTTCATTGATTCCCAAAAGAGATTAGGATCAGTCTAAATGTACCTCTTGTGGGCTGATCTCATTATTAAATGTAGATTTTAAAATTCTTCCAAAGATTTTGGCCAATAAAAACTTGAGACTATCTTGCCTAAAATTATCTCTAAAGATCAAAATGGATTTATTAAGAATAGATAACTCTCATTTTAATGATGGAAAGTTATTTAGCATTATTTATTTCACTCCAATCAAATTTACCAGAATGTTTCACTTCATGCTAAAATAAAGCTTTTGTACAATCATCTCAGATCACACAAGGGTCTGTTTAAGTATGGAATTCCCAAATACTCCAAGTATTAAAAACAATGCTGGCTTAACACCCTATTATTTAATCATAGAGTTTTTGACTCTTTTAGGAAACCAAATTCAATTTTTCTTTGATGTTAACTCAACCCCAGATGTTTCAAATTTCTTGGTCTGGGATACTACCAAAGCTTACTTATGTGGCCAAATAATTTCTTATTCAGCCAATAAAAACAAAAAAGTTTGGGAAGAAAGATTAGAATTGATTAATCAGATTAAGCAAATTGACTTAAACCTTGCCCAAAATAGAGACTTCAGAAGAACTGAACTAAAATCTAAATTTGACCTTCTTTCTACACACCTGATTGAACAACGCGTGGCAGCTCGCACCCCCCACCCTGCGGCAAGCGAATCGGCTCCAGCAGTGGCGGGCGGGCCCACAGCCAGCGGCATCCACGCGGGGACTCTCAGTGCATGTCAAAGCCTCGGCCTGGAAGCCAACGTCACTTCCGCCGCGCAGGGCGCAAGGGTCGCTGGGAGGTGGGGTCCTCTTAAGTGCGTGATTTTGCATTAGTAAATCAGTTGAACCGAAACTCAGCACGAATCAGCGTGTTTCTTTCACATAAACGACTGGCTTCCAAAATCAAGGCTCATGGGATTGGGGGAAAAGTATTGATGTGGATTGAGAACTGGCTGGCAGAGAGTTGGGATAAATGGCTCGTTTTCTGAGTGGCAGGAGGTGACCAGTGGGGTGCCAAAGGGATCTGTACTGGGACCCCAGCTGTTCACAATTTACATTAATGATCTGGATGAGGGGATTGGATGTAATATCTCCAAATTTGCAGATGAGACTAAGCTAGGAGGGGTTATGTGCACGGAAGAGGGGGTCAGGAAGCTCCAGTGTGATTTGGATAAATTGGGGGACTGGGCAGATCCATGGCAAATGCACTACAATGTGGATCAATGTGAGGTGATCCACTTTGGTAATACAAACCGGAGGACAGATTACTATTTGAATGGCAATAGATTAAGAGATAGGGAAGTGCAGAGAGACCTAGGGGTACTTGTACACCAGTCTCTGAAGGCGAGCATGCAGGTACAACAGGTGGTTAAAAAGTCAAATGGTATGTTGGCCTTCATATCAAGAGGGTTTGAGTATAGGAACAAGGATACCTTACTGCAGCTGTACAGGGCCTTGGTGAGACCCCACCTGGAGTATTGTGTGCAGTTTTGGTCACCTTATCTAAGGAAGGATGTTCTTGCAATGGAGGGAGTGCAGAGGCGATTCACCAGGCTGATACCTGGAATGGCAGGAATGACTTAGGAGGAAAGATTGCGCAAATTGGGATTGTACTCGCTGGAGTTTAGAAGATTGAGAGGGGATCTCATAGAGACCTATAAAATTCTGGCAGGACTGGACAGAATGGATGCAGATGGGATGTTTCCAAGGATGGGAAAATCCAGAACCTGGGGCCATGGTTTGAGGATAATAGGCAAATCCTTTAGGACCGAGATGAGGAGGGATTTCTTGACCCAGAGGGTGGTGAATCTGTGGAATTCAGTGCCACAGAGGGCAGTAAAGGCAGGTTCATTAAATCTATTTAAGAGGGAATTAGATCTATTTCTTCAGTATAAGGGTATTAAAGGTTACGGAGAGAAGGCGGGGACGGGGTACTGAACTTTAAGATCAGCCATGATCTCGTTGAATGGCGGAGCAGGCTCGAAGGGTCGAATGACCTACTCCTGCTCCTATCTTCTATGTTTCTATGTTTCTATGTTTCACTCACAGTGGCGTACCAGCCACATTGATTTTAAGAACTAAAGGCCAATTTTATATTCATTGAGAGAAGTCCAGTCAACTGTTGCCTAACGAATTGAAAGCCCTGTGAGCTAATAAGCAAATTAATGATACATCTCCCTGATAAATTCAAAATAATAGACAAGAGTTATAGTCAGATGGTCTCACCAGGGCCACAGGAGGAGAGGCGATGGGTTACTGTTTGGAGGTGGAAAGGGAGGAGGAAAGGGAGGAGTCAGGTTCAAGAGAGAGCACCTGAGCTTATAGCCCTCAACAATCGGCACTCCTCCTTGAGTACTATTGGGGTGGGACAGTCAGGCTAAGGAAGGCAGCAGTGGATATATCTCTGGCGCAGGGTCAGCCTCTGCAGCCCAGAAGGGTAGGAAAAGGAAGAGGAGGGGTATAGTTGTAGGGGATTCGATGGTCAGGAGGACTGATAGAGGATTTTGCGGACACGATAGAGAAAACCTGATGGTGGTTTGGCTCCCTGGTGCCAGGGTCCAGGGTATAACTACGCGTGTCCAAGACATCCTGAAAGGGAAGGGTAAGAAACCAGAGGTCGTGGGACACGTCTGTACCAACGACATAGGGAGGAAAGAGGAATGGTCCGAAAGGAAAAATATAGGGAGTTAGGTAGGGAGCTCAGAAGAAGGACTGTAAAGGGAATAATCTCTGGATTACTTCCTGTGCCTCGTGACAGTGAGGGCAGAAATAGAATCAGGTGGAGGCTGAATGTGTGGCTAAAGGGGTGGAGTAGAAGTCACGGATTCAAGTTCTTGGATCACTGGGACCTTTTTTGGGGGAAGTGGGACCTGTACCAAATGGACGGGTTACATCTGAATCCCAGAGGAGCCAATTTCCTGGTGGGGGCATTTGCTAGGGCTACCGGGGGGCTTTAAACTAGTATGGTTGGGGAAGGGGTCCATGTAAGGAAGTACATCAGAGAGAGGTATTGTAGGTGAAAGGAAAAGACTTATTCACAAAATTTGGGGTGGAACAGCAGTTGATTGAGGAGGAAAGGGATAGATGCTATGATGGGGGAGGGAGGACGGTGACAAATAATAGTGTGGATGGCAGAGAGGGGATTAGGCAGAAGGTAAGATGCAGGACGTCTCTTCAATGCATTTACTTCAATGCAAGGAGGTTTGTAAGGAAGGTGGACGAGCTAAAGGTGTGGATAGACACTTGGCAGCATGATGTAGTTGCGATTAGTGAGACATGGTTGAAGGACTGTTGTGACTGGCAGTTGAATATTCTGGGATTTCGCTGCTTTAGGTGTGACAGAATGGGAGGGGTAAGGGGGGTTGTGACATTACTTGTCAAGGAAGGTATTACAGCGGTACTGAGGCGTAATAGATTGGAGGGCTCGTCAAGGGAGGCAGTGTGGGTGGAATTAAAAAATAAAAGAGGTGAGGTTACAATTATAGGGGTTTATTATACACCACCAAATGGGGAGGGGGAACTAGAAGAGTAAATGTGTAGGGAAATAGCTGAGATGTGCAGTCAGCACAGGGTGGTGTTAGTTGGGGATTTTAACTTTCCTAACATAGATTGGGAGACGCAGTCAGTGAGTGGGCTGGATGGCTCAGAGCTTGTAAAATGTGTGCAGGATTGCTTATTGCATCAATATGTTGAGGTGTCCACTAGAGAGGGAGCAGTGTTAGTTCTACTGTTGGGGAATGGAATAGGGCGGGTGACAGAGGTGTGTGTTGGGGAGCACTTTGGATCCAGTGATCATAGCACCATTAGTTTCAGCTGAATTATGGAAAGGGATTGGTCTGGTCTGATGATGGTCTTTGAGTGGGGGAAAGCCAGATTTGAGGAGATGAGAAAGGATTTGCAGGGGTTAGTTTGAGATGATTTTTTTTTCTGTAAAGCATGTTGAAGAGAATTGGGGAGCACTTGAGAGTGCAGAATCTTTATGTTCCTGTCAGGACAAAAGGCAAGGCCAAATGTTCAAGGAAGCCATTGTTTTCTAGAGAGATTAGGAAGATGGTTCGGGATAAGAGGGAGGCCTACGTTAAATACAAGAAGCAAAGGATTGATGAGATGTATGGATGATACATAGATTGTAGAAAGAACCTTGAGGGAAATTAGAAAGACAAAAAGAAGTAGAGCTCGTCGAAAGAACCAAAGACTTGTTGATCCAAACCAAGGCTTTTATTAGCAAAAGACAGGAGCTCTTCACAGGTGGCCGACCAGTCCGGAATGATCCGACCTGGCTAGGGACACAACCCTTTAAGGCCCAGACAATAGGTGTGGCTTAGCTCTCAGCCAATCGCTGTAAGCACAGTCTAGATACTGTAACTATATACACTTTATACATTGGTGTTAGATCTGTACTATCACTGCACTTTCATGTTTTACTCCTCTGATTGAGTTTATGGTTGAGGAGTCAGAGGGTGGAGGGGGAGCAGCTGTTCCTGAACCTGGTGGGTGCGAGGCTTGTGGCACCGAGACCTCTTTCCTGATGGCAGCAGCAAGAACAGAGCGTGTGCTGGGTGGTGTGGATCCCTGATGATCGCTGCTGCTCCTCTCCGACAGCAGTGTTCCCCGCAGATGTTCTCGATGGTGGGGAGAGTTTTGCCTGTGCTAGCACTGCTTTTTGCAGGCCTTTCCACACAAAGGTACCATACCAGGCCGTGGTGCAGCCGGTCAGCACACTCTCCACTGCGCACCTGTCGAAGTTTGCCACGCCAGGCCGAACCCCCGCAAACTCCTGACAAAGTAAAGGAGCCAACCTGATTTCTTCACAGTGACATTGGTGCGTTGGGTCCGGGAAACATTCTCTGAAATAATGAATCCCATAAATTTAAATTTTCTCACCCTCTCCACCTCTGATCATTCCAATGATTTAGGATTTTTCAGAATTTATTGTCATGAACGTGTCATGAAATGGTTTTGAGGCAGCTTTAAAGGTGCAAATATTGCTGTAAATTACACTTACAAAGTAAATAAATCAGCGCAAAAAAGAAGAGAAAGTGAGGCCATGTCTGTGGTCATTGTCCGTTCAGAAACCTGATGGCCGAGGGGAAGGAGCTGTTTCTGTACTGTTCGGTGTTCGTCCTCAGGCTCCTGTACCAAGGAGGAGGATCCAAGAGCCGTCAAGTGTTCCCCACATGCCTATCCCTTCATTCCAGGAGTTATTCTTGTAAATCTTCTTTCAACCCTCTCCAACGTCAGCACATCCTTTCTTCAATAAGGAGCCCAAAACTGTCCCGTACTCCAAGTGAGGCCTCACCAGTGCCTTATAAAGCCTCAACCCCACATCCCTGCTCTTGTATCCTGTTCCTCTAGATATGAACGCCAACATCGCATTCGCCTTCTTCACCACCGCCTCAACCTTCAGGGGATCCTGCACGAGGACCCCCAAGTCCCTTGACGCCTCCCAATTCTAACATTTTCTCCCCATCCAAATAACAGGGTGGCCGGGTGGGCGTAGCGGTCAGCACAATGGCGTTACCGCGCCAGCGACTGGGACCGGGGTTCGAATCCCACGCTGTCTGCAGGGCATTTGCACTTTCTCCCCATGTCTGGCTTGGTTTCCCCACCCCACTCTCCACCAGGGGGAGGGGGGGCTTCCATTTTCCTTCCACTGTTCGAAAAGTACCTGGGAGTTGTCATTTAATTGGGCTCGTGGGCTGAAATGGGCTGTTACCATGCTGTAAGACTAAAAATAAATAGTCTGCCCTTTTATTTGCTCGACCAAAGTGCTTGAAAATGCAAATACATATCTTTGCGCAGGATCTTCAGCTGACTTTGACATCCAACAGCACACCAGGCCATTCAACCCATCCTGCGCATGCCAGTTCCAATAACTGGAATCCCAAAACCACCCCCTCCCTCCCTTGCCACTTAGTCAGGCACGAGGCCTCTGGGTTCCCCTCTCATTGAAAGTCACCGGGAATCTAAAATTAAAACGCTGGAAACACCCAGCACGTCTGGCAGCATCTGCGGGAAGTGAAGGCGAGTCAACGTTGTCCTGTCCAAGGTCCTTCGCCGGGGCAAGTACGGAGACCAAAGGAGCTCGAGGGGCTGCAGGAAGAGCGAGTCAGAGCAACCCCCCCCCCCCAGCCTCTCTCGGGGGGAGAAATCGCCTCCAATCCGCTTGCCCCTTGCCCGCGCATAGGGAGCGATTCACAACAGACAATTGACACTCTGACCCCACACATCTTTGGGAGGTGAGAGGCCACTGGAGAGACTGAGAGAAGATTCATTGTCATGTAATAAAACAGATGTAATATTACATGAAAGTTTCTTCAGCCTGCTGTAAGGCAGACTTATTTTCGCCATCAGCCTGACATCCATTACAGTCGGAGAAAGAGAGTCTCCCCTCAGAGTCACCGGGTGTCCGTGGATTTACTTCCAGTGCTCCCACACCCTCTGCAGCTGGCACAGACTTTAGTCCAAACTGTCGGCAACCCGAGCTCCAGATCCAAAGCCCCAACACGGTCAGCGCCCTCGACACCCTCTTGCGTTCTGGTTCCGATACCTGGTACCCCCTTTCTGCCAGTCCCATGCCAGTGTCCAGCAGCCCGCAGCCTGGTGTGAATCCCACAGATCGCAATCTCCAGCAGCCCGCAGCCTGTGCGGGTTCCTTGTCTCAAGTCACCAATTGCCCACTGTCTGTGTGTTCTTCATTGAGCCCATCACTGGTCTGCCGCCATAGTCACCGTCCTTCAGGGTCGTCTTCTCTGCTCTTCCTTCTCAAACTGTGGGGGTGAGGTCTCCGGTTTCTGGTGCCCTGCACCAGTCCTTTGCTTCCATGGAGTCTGTGACCACTCGAGGCTGCTGCAGAGCACAGTGGATGTAGGATGTTAAAATGCCCCACTGTCAGCTCCTTTAACCGGCCATTTAAAGCCTGTGTGAAGCCGTCAGTAGATGGACTGGGCAGTAGGACCCCGTGGGGCAGTGCTGTCTCCCCGCTGGTCCACGCCAGTGGCAGGTTGCAGCACCTCCGTCAATGCCGCCAGCGCATGAGGTTACTGAAAGAGCACGCGGACTCCAACACAAAAAGAGCCCGAGTTAGGGATCGAACCTGGGCCCCCAGTGGGAAGTGGCAGTGGTTGGATTGGCTTTACCGTTGTGCTGATGGAGAGCAGGTTCAAGTCAACACCTTATTGGCTGCACAGGGATTCAGGTCTTCTGCCCAACACTCGTAACGGAAACATGGCAGTTTCCAAACATCATGGCCATCAGGAAAGAGGTATCGGGGCTACAAAACTCACTCCACCAGGTTCAAGAATAGCTGCTCCCCCTCCACCATCGGACTCCTCAATGACAAACTCAATCAGGGACCCATTTAAGGACTCCGACACGTGCACAATATTTATCACTGAACATTACTTTTTGCACAGTTTGTTTACATTTCTCTCTTTTCAACACACCTTTCTACTTGAACATAGTTGACAGTCACCGATAATTTAATTTAAATTTTTTAAAATTTAGACATACAGCTCAGTGACAGGCCATTTCGGCCCTCATGCCCCTGCCGCCCAATTTACACCCCATTAACCTACAACCCACCCCCACCCCCCCAGTACGTTTTTGAACAGTGGGAGGAAACCGGAGGCCCCTGGGGAAAGCCCACGCGGAACATACCAACAGGCAGCGCGGGATTCGAACCCCGGGTCCCGGTCGCTGTAACGGTGTTGCGCTGACCGCTACACCAGCCGTGCCACCCATTAAGTAGAAATTCTGCCTGGCCCACAGGATGAAGAATCTCAGGGCTGCACATGATGTTATGTACTGTACGTACTCTGACAATACATTGGAACATTCATCCGCAACGGATCTGGGAAGATTTTAATATTTTAATGATACACCTGTCTGGAGGTAGTGAAGATATATCACTGACGTTTCGGGGCTGAGCCCTTCTTCAAGACGTGAGCCGAGAGCAGGCGGGCGCCTGAATTAAAAGGCTGGTGGAAAGGGGAGAGTGGAAGGGGAAGGAGTACAGGACAGCAGACAAAAGGTGTTGATTGGACATGGTGAGAGGACAAGAGAGAGGAAAGGTCTTTCTGGCCCACGAAACCCATGCCGCCCAACCACTCCCGATTAACCCGCTTAAGCCCGCCCGCTTTTTTTGGAGGGTAGGAGGAAACCGGAGCACCTGGAGGAAATCCACGCAGACACATCCAGAACGTACAAACCCCTCGCGGACAGAGCCGGATTCGAACCCAGGTCGCTGACGCTGTAACGGCATCTACGCTAACCGTGCGCTTCCAGGGCTAAAGAGTACTTCAGCTCCAGGCCTATGAATCAAGCAAGGTAGACTCGACTGGGGGGGCGGTGGTGGGGGAGTGATGGGGGGGATGGGTTTCGATACGACAGAGGTGGAGAGATTGCTTCGTTTGGGAGAGAATTCTGTGGAATTGGTTGCCCCATTGGGCGAATTTAAAGGACAGGTTGGTAGATTCTTGGCTCATAAGAGTGCCAAAGGTTACAGGGAGAAGGCAGAAGAAGGATGTTGTGACGGGGATAAAAAGACGCAGGCCATGATTTGAAAGCAGGAGACTTGATGGGCTGAATGGCTTAATTCTCCTTCTACATTTTATTGTCTTATGGTCTAAGGAGGGCACTGGTTAAAAACTAAGCCATGGCCCCCAGTGATAGAACATTCCAGCACAGTACAGGCCCTTCAGCCCACAATGTTGCTCCGTCACAACCAAACACTTCCCTCCCTTCGCACCCTCTGTTTTCCTTCCATCCACATGCCTATTTAAGTCTCTGTTAAATCTCCCTATTGTTCCAGCCTCCACCACCACCCCTGGCACTGCACTACCCTCTATGTGAAAAAAACTTACCCCTAATTTTTTCCCCCACCTCCCTTGAACAGATGTCCTCTGCCATTGGCTATTGTCACCCTGGGGAAAAATTGCTGCTGGCTGTCCATCTGATCTATGCCCCTCATAATCTCATTTCCCTCTACTGAATTACCTCTTCGTTGCTCGAACGAGAAGAGCCCCCAGCTCTGCCAACCTTGCTTCATACGACAGGGTTTCCAATCTGGGCAACAACCTCCCTCCACGTCCCTCTCTAAAGCATTTCCATCCTTCCTGTACTGAGGCGATCAGAACTGAACCCGATATTTCTGGTGTGGTCTAACCAGAGTTTTATATAGCTGCAACATGACCTAACAGCTCTTGAACTCAACCCCACCCCCACCCCACACCCCCAACTTATGAAGGCCAGAATACCATAAGCCTTTTTAACTGTCCTATCAGGGACTGTGCGGTTAGCGTTGTCCTACGATCAGGACCAGGGTTCAAATCCCATGCTGTCTTTAATGAGTTTTTACATTCTCCCCATGCCTTAGTGGGCTTCCTCTGGGGTCTCCCACCATTGAAAATCGTACTGGGAGTTCTAGGTTAATTGGACAGCACGGGCTCGTGGGTCAAAATGTGTTGCATGTCTAAGCTTAAATTTAAAAATTCGATCTGTGCAGCAAACCCCTGAGGGATCTTGGAACTGAGCTCAACCTGCTTAAAAATCCTGACATTAACCATGTATTCAGCCCGCAAGTTTGACCTTCCAAAATGCATCACCACACCGAACTCCATCTGTCACTTCTCCGCCCCACCCTGCATTCTGCCTATGCCCTGTTGGAATCTACAACATCCTTCTGCACGAAGCACCAAGCCACTAAACCCTTGTATCGCCTGCAAACTTACTGACCCTACTTCTTCATCCGGGTCATTTATAAAAATGGCAAAGGGCAGGGGGAGGGGACCTCCAGGCAGAATATGCTCCATCTTTCTGCAGGCAAGCCAATTATAAATCCACACAGGCAGGGTTCCACGGATCTCACGCCTTGTGACTTTCTGAATGAGCCTACCATAGAGAGCCTTGTCATACACCTTGGTGAAATCTGTATACACCCCATCCATTGCCCTGCCTTCATCAATTTCATCTGTTACCTCGTCAGAAAGCTCAGTTAGGTTCATGAGGTATGACCTGTCTCCCACAAAACCATGTTGACTATCCCAGAGAACTTAGAACATATAGAACACTACAGCACAGTACAGGCCCTTTGCCCCTCAACATTGTGCCCACCCATATATTCCTTGAAAAATACTAAACCCTCGCTACCCTCTATTTTTCTTCCATCAATATGGCTGTCTAAGAGTATCTTAAATTCCCCTAATGTTCCAGCCTCCACCACCCCAGTAAGGCAATCCAGGCCCTCACATGCCTTACCCCTCACCCTTCACTTTGTACACATGTCCTCTCTGCTACTCTGGCCCTGGGAAACAGGTGCTGGCTAACCACCCTATCTATGCCTCTCATAATCTTGTAGACCTCTATTAAGTCTCCTCTCATCCTTCCACGCTCCAAAGCAACAAAATCCTAGCTCTGCTCACCTTGCCTCATAAGAATCGATTCCTAATCCAGGCAACATCCTGATGAATCTACTATGTACCCTCTCCATAGCTTCCACATCCTTCCTGTAATGAGGTGACCAGAACTGAACACAATGTTCCAAGTGTGGTCTCACCAGAGATTTGTAGAGTTGCACCATGACCTCTCAACTCCTGAACTTGATCCTCCTATTAATGAAGCCCAGCATCCCATAGGCCTTCTTAAGCATCCTATTAATCTGTGTGGCGACCTTGAGGGATTTATGGATTTGGACCCAAGGTTCATCCACACTCTTAATTAATCGACCATTAACCCTGTACTCAGCTTTCTGGTTTGTACTTCCAAAATGCATCACCTCACCCTTCTCCGTAAGACTATGCTTCTCGAAATACTCATTAATCCTGTGTTTAAAAGCCCACTCCAATAGTTTGCCTACCACTGAGGTAAGACAAACTGGCCAATAATTCTCAGGATTCTCTCTTAAACAAGGGGACTACATTTGCTATTTTCCAATCCTCCGATACCTCCTTTGTGGCCAGGAAGAACGTAAAGATCATGGCCAACACCTCAGTAATCTCTTCCCTTGCTTCCTGTAGTAACCTGGGGTCTATCTCATCTGGTCCTGGGGACATATCTGTCTGAATATTTTTAGGAATATCCAGTACTTTGTCAAGATGGCGGCGCTGCCAGAAGTGCTATGACGGCAGCACTGCCGCTGGCAAGGGCCGGCAGAGAGTGGGGAGCAGAGACACAGCGCCGCCCTGCTGGGTCCATCCGCCCAGTCAGACTGCCATTGGCTGCGTACAGGCTTTAAGCGGCCTGTAAATAAAGCTGACAGCAGTTTTATTTAAAAATATTTCGACCACAGGATCTGCACCCAAGATGGTGGCACCGATGACCAGCAGCAGCCACAAGGGGTTGCAGCCTCTGAGGACTGGCGCAGGGCACCAGAAAACAGGAAGACCAAACCCCCCCCACCCCCATCACCCCCAATCCCTCTGTCTGAGAAAGAGAAGCGGAAGAGACGACCCATGGGGTGGTGACCGGAGACGTGTTCTGTGACTGAAGAAACTCCCAGGCGGTGGGACTGCTGGAGACTCGAGGCGAGGAACCCATGCAGGCTGCAGGAGACCGCGGTCAAGGGACTCGCACCAGGCTGCGGGCTGCTGGAGACTGTGATCAAGGGACTCGGTCCAAGCTGCTGTAGATCATGGTCAAGGGATGGTCCAGGCTGCTGGAAACTGGCTCGAGACTGGCTGAAGGGGAACCAGGTATCGGAACCAGGATGTGAGACTGTGCTGAGGGCGCTGAAGGGTTCCTAATCGTGATGGAGGTTCGGATCTGGAGCTCGAGTTGCCGATGGTTTGGACTGGACTCTGTGAATGCGGGGGCGGTGGGAGCGCTAGAGGTGAATCCACAGACACCTGGTGACTCTGGGGGGGGGGACTCTCCTTTGCTTCTCTTTCTCTGTCTGTAAGAGGTGCTTCAGGCAATTTCTGCCGATGGCAAATTTATCTGCCTTACAGCAGGCAAAAGGGAATTCTGTGTACTATGACTGTCTTAATTACGTGACAATAAATCGAATCTTGAATTTATTTTCTCTTTCTCAACATTGGCACACTTTTTATTATATATGTACAAACTTTATTCAACTGCAACATCACAAACACAAAACACAGAGAGCTTCAGCGAAAACCAAAACCATCGTAACGTGAGAGGCAGTAATTACGACCACTTCTCTATTGCACAGTATTACACGTCAAATTAAAATACGATTTTTGTCATCTATCATCCCCGGGTGGGGGGAGGGGCGGGGGTCACAACACTGACACTCTCCAGCACATTAGCACGTTCCCCATTGCCCTTCATTCCCCTTCCAAGATATCTGCCTTCTTGCACAAATGTGGCTGACCCTCCACCACCATCAACTCAGCCCTCACCCACATCTCCATTTCCGGGTCATTGCCCTGGCCCCCTCTACCCCCAGATGCAACAGTCATAGAATCCCCCTCATCCTCACCTACCACCACACCAGCCTTCGCATCCAACACATCATCTGCCGGAATTTCCAGCACTTACTACAGGATCCCACCATCAGACACATTTTTCCCTCCCCTCTCGGCCTTCCACAGGGACCGTTCCCTCCGTGAGTCCCTTGCACACTCATCCCTCCCCACTCATCACACCCCCAGCACCTTCCCCTGTGCCCAGAGGATGTGCCACACTTGCATCCACACCTCCTCCTCACCACGGTCCAGGGCCCCAAACAGGCCTTTCATGTGAAGTAACACTTCTTGTACACCCAGAGGACTTAGTTACTGCATCTGGTGCACCCTTTGTGGCATTCTCTACATCAGAGAGACTGGTCGCAGACTGGGAGATCTCTTCGCTCAGCACCTCCACTCCTTTTGCAACCACTGCGACCTCCCAGTGGCCAATCAAATTCTGAGTCACATTCCCGCGCTCACATGTCTGTCCATGGCTTTATGTTCTGTCCCACCCTGACCACCCGCAGATTGGAGGAACAACACCTTATTTTCCGTCTGGGCCCTCTCCAGACAGATGGCTTGAACATCAACTTTACTGCTTTCCACTAAACCTGCTCGCCTGTTCTTTCCCCTCTCCCTTTTCCTGCCCTTCCGGTTCTTTCACCCACCCAGCCCTCCTCCTCAGTGCTGCTGTCCCCTCCCTCCCTTCTCCACCTATCATCTCCTGCCCTGCCACTCCCCCTCCCCCCCTCACCTTTTTGTTCGGATGCTTGCCGGCATTTTGTCAAGCCCAAAACATCAGTTCTGTATCTTCATCTGCTTGACCTGCCGAGCTTCTCCAGCATTTTGTGTTTTAACTTCAACCACAGAGTCTACAGAATTTTTTGTTTTATCCTTAACTTCCCTGATTCTTCCAAAGTCCATCAATAGTGTTTTTTTAGACAGCAATGTCCGAAAAATCTGGGGAAAATTTAACATAATCTCTCACCGTGTGGTCGTTTACACTGCGCGCCTTAAGTTCCTGTGCGCGTTAGTCCCGGCCCTTTTACCTGGCCTGAGTCATCAGCTGGACACCAGATTCATTTGGCGAGTTTTGCGGTGCGATTTACGCTGCAGGTTCCACCCATTCACCCCCCCCCACCCCGAAAAGTGGCAGGGGGTCCTGCAGGATAAATCGCGGGACAGGAATCGACTCCAAATAACATAACAATAACATAACAATTACAGCACGGAAACAGGCCATTAGGCCCTTCTAGTCCGCACCGAACCAAACACCCCTTTCTAATCCCACCTCCCTGCACAATGCCCATAACCCTCCATCTTCCTCTCATCCATATACCTGTCCAACCTTTTCTTAAATAATACAATTGACTCCGCCGCCACTATTTCTCCCGGAAGATCATTCCACACAGCTACCACTCTCTGAGTAAAGAAGTTCCCCCTCATGTTACCTCTAAACCTCTGCCCCTTAATTCTTAACTCATGTCCTCTTGTTTTAATCTTTCCTCCTCTTAACGGAAATAGTCTATCCACATCCACTCTGTCTATCCCTTTCATAATCTTAAATACTTCTATCAAATCCCCTCTCAACCTTCTACGCTCCAAAGAATAAAGACCCAATCTGTCCAATCTCTCCCCATACTCCAGATGCTTAAACCCAGGCAACATTCTGGTAAACCTTCTCTGCACTCTCTCCACTCTGTTTATATCCTTCCTATAATTAGGCGACCAGAACTGCACACAGAACTCCAAATTAGGCCGCACCAACGTCTTATACAATCTCAACATCACCTCCCAACTCCTATATTCCATGCAATGATTGATAAAGGCCAGCATACTAAAAGCCTTCTTCACCACCCTATTCACGTGAGTTTCTACCTTCAGGGAACGATGTACCGTCACTCCTAAATCTTTCTGCTCTTCTGTATTCATCAATGCTCTCCCATTTACTACGTATGTCCTATTCTGATTCTTCTTACCAAAATGAAGCACCTCACACTTATCAGCATTAAATTCCATCTGCCATTTTTCAGCCCACTTTTCTAAGCAGCCCAAATCCCTCTGGAATCCTTGAAAACCTTCTTCATTATCCACTATTCCACCTATCTTAGTATCGTCTGCATATTTACTAATCCAATTCACCACCCCATCATCTAGATCATTAATGTATATAACGAACAACAATGGGCCAAATACAGATCCTTGAGGCACACCACTGGTCACCGGCCTCCAACCTGACAGACAATTATCCACTACCACTCTCTGGCCTCTCCCTTTCAGCCAATGTTCAATCCATTTGACTATCTCAAAATTTATACCTAAAGAATGCACCTTCCTAACTAACCTTCCATGTGGTACCTTATCGAAGGCCTTACTGAAATCCATATAGACAACATCCACTGCGCTACCCTCATCCACATTGCTAGTCACCTCTTCAAAAAATTCAATCAGATTGGTCAAACATGACCTTCCTCCCACAAATCCATGTTGAGTGCTCCTGATCAGACCCTGTCTATCCAGATGTTTATAAGTACTATCTCTAAGAATTTTCTCCATTAATTTACCTACCACAGACGTCAAACTTACAGGCCGATAGTTGCCAGGCTTCCTCCTTGAACCCTTTTTAAATAACGGAACCACATGCGCAATGGGCCAATCCTCCGGCACTATCCCCATATCTAATGACATTCTAATGCCCGCACTTTCCTTTTAATACTGCCCGTGCAGTGGCAAAATTCCTTGATCATGCCGTGACACGCCTGCAGTCCAGAGACCCTGAGTGTCGAATGCATCTAATGAGGCAGCCTTCACCGCTTTCTTGGTCAGAGAATTCCACAGACTCACCATCTCTGGGAGAAGCACTTCCTCCTCCTCTCCGACCTAAATCTGCTCCCCCAAAGCAAGAGGCAGTGGCCCTTAGTTCTAACCCTGCCTGCCTGTGGAAAGGACCTCCCTGCTTCTACTTTACCTGTCCCCAAGCCATTTTATACGTATCTAGATTCCTCCTCTCTTACTCCAATGAGCTCAGATGCAGGTTATTCAAAGCATCCCTGGAAGGCAGCTACCAGTGATGGGACAGGCGCTGAGTACTCTGGAGTCTGATTCTAACTGCACTTTTGTCATTTTTAGAACAGGGGAATTTCTTCAGCCAGGGGGTGGTGAATCTGTTGCCACCGGCGGTTGTGGAAGCCAGGTCACTGGGCATGTTTAAGGCAGAGATCGAGAGGTTCTTGATTAGCCAGGGCATCAAGTGTTATGGGGAGAAGGCAGGGCAGTTTTGAGCTCCTCATTTTAAGAACAGAAGTGCTAACTGTAGCTCTACCAATTAGACCCGACAGAGCAGAAATGGATTTAATTGCTACATACTTACAGGCATAGCTTACATGCTGTTGGCCCCGATTCCAAGGCAGTACTGAGGGAGAGGGATTGGGCGATACCACCTTTATTGTGGGTGCTGGAGGGGGAGGAGTTACAGTATCGGGAGGCGGGTCAACCAGTACAATGACTGTAATATATGGTTCCACCACACTGATGCTGGAGTTGAGGTTCACAAGGATGATTCCGGAAATGAAAGGGTTACCTATGAGGTTCTTTTGACGGTTCTTGGCCTTTACTTGTTGGAAGTTAAGAGAATGGAGGGGGGGGGGGGGTCAAATCGCATTGTAACATTTTGAATGTTGAAAGGCAAGGACAGAGTCAATGTAGAAAGGTTGTTTCCCTACGGTGGGAGAGTCTAGGACAAGAGGGCACAATTTTAGGATTGAAGGGTGTCCACTTAGAATAGAGATGCAGAAGAATTTTGTCAGCCAGAGGGTGGTAAATCTGTTGCCACAGGCGGTTGTGCAGGCCAAGTTAAGACCGAGATTGATAGGTTCTTGATTGGCCAGGGCATCAAAGGCTATGGGGAGAGGCCGGGCAGTGGGGCTGAGTGGGGAAATGGATCAGCTTATGATTGTATGGTGGGGATAACTTGATGGGCTGAATGGCCTATTTCTGCTCCTCTATCTTATGGTCTTTTGGTCTGTTAATTCCACATCCATCACCCCTTCCCACCCTCATTTTCTCAATTCTCTTCCTTTGTTTCACTCTCCCTCACTCATCTTTCCTTCTCTCTAAGCCAATGGTTCTCAACCCTCTATTTTCCCACTCACATACCACCTTAAGTAATCCCCCACTAACCACAGAGCACCTATGTCATATCCCCTTTTTCTACCCCTCACTCTTCCCATCACCCCTTTCCCCTTCACCCCCCCCTCCTCCCTTCTCCTGATCACACACCCCCCTCCCCCCCCATCTTTACCACTTTGGCCAGAATTGTAGGTCACCCCCCCCACTCAACTCCCCAGCCTGGTTGCTGGAAATTGACCACAAGACATTGGAGCACCATTTGGCCCATCGAGTCTGCCCCGCCATCCCATCACGGCAGATTTACTATTCCTTTCAATCCCCTTCTCCTGCCTTCTCATCGTTACCCTTGACCCCCATTCCTGATCAAGAACGTGCCAACCTCCTCCAGAAATCTTACCCAATGACATGGTCCCCAAAGCCGTCTGTGCCAATGAAGTCCACAGGCTCGCCACACTTTGGGTGAAGAAATTCCTCCTCATCTCTGTTCTTAAGGGACATTTGTGTGTCCTGAGGCAGTGCCCTCTGGTCCCAGACTCACTCCCACCCCCCCCCTCCCACTGTAGGACCCATCCTCTCCACATACACTCACTATCCAGAACAGATAGATTTCAGAGACTCCCCCTCCCCCACCCAGCGAGTACAGTCCCAGAGGGCATCAAGTGCTCCTCTTGCGATAACCCTTCCATTCCAGTGGGTGGTCAGCACCACACCTTCACAGTGCTGGCGACCAGGACTGGGGTTCAAATCCCACGCTGTCTGCAAGCACCTTCTCCCCGCGTCTGTGTGGGGCTTTTTCCCGGGGGAGTGGGCTCTGGTTTCCTCCCACCTTTCTAAACATACCGAGGGCATGGGCTAATTGGGCGGCACGGCCTTGTGGGGCTGAAATGCCCTGTCACCGTGCTGAATGTCCACATTATAAAAAATCCCCTCCCCCCCGAACTTCCTCTGCACCCTCTCAGTGCACTTAAACCCATTTTTATTCGGGCACCCACCGACAATTTCCTCATAGAGTCTCAAGCCCGAAACGTCATCTTTGCTCCAGATTACAGCGGTTCTCAACCTTTTTCTTTCCCTTCACATCCCACTTTAAGTCATCCCTCTGCCATCGGTGCTCTGTGATCAGTAGGGGATTGCTTCAGGTGGGATGTGGGTGGGAAGAAAAAGCCTGAAAACCACTGTTTTGATTGTACCCAATTGACTCGTTATGTGCAGGGTTTCAGAGCTCCGAAGGAAATGGGCCAATGACCATTTTTCTCAAGCAAAATATTTCGGTAACAATTGGGTCTAGAGCAGAGATTCTCAACCTTCCCACCCACATCCCACCCTTACTGATCACAGAGCACCAATGGCAGAGGGATGACTTAAAGTGGGATGTGAGTGGAAAGAAAAAGGTTGAGAACCACTGCTCTAGAAAGACCAGCTGAGTTTCAACCACATTTAACCCTCACCTCATTGCCCCCCCCCCTTCCACCCCCAAACCCCCTCCAACGAGCCCAAGCACCCTCTGCCAGGAGAAAGTCCCACACGCCTTACTGCTGGACCAGGCAACCCTCCCGGGCTAATCCACAGCCCTGGACTTATGGCAAAGCCCCCCACCTTCAAAGCCTCTAAAGTTGCAAATAACGTTGCTAGCAACCCCCACCCACCCCCAGCCCCCCAGCCCCCCTGGGGTGGAGGAATTCCTCACCGCGTCTCACTCCTGGATTCAGAAATCCCAATCAAATCAAGTCCTATCCACTCACTCGGATGGTTCATCGAGTCTCTCCCTCTCCCCTGCACCCCCTTCCCCTCCGATGAGGGTCGGGTTCCGCGTCCAAGGTGCAGACGCCGCGATCCGAGCCCAGATTTGATCTGAATCGCGAACTGAGCTTGTCTCTGCACCAAGGAGGTGCCAGCGCTCCCCCTCCTCCCCGCTCCAGCCCGACACACACAGAGGCTGCGGACCGACCCTTTCCGACTGCGGCTCCGTGACACCGCCCAGGGAAGATCGCATTTCTCAGCCCCCCCAGCCCCGACACATCCATTCGGTGAAGGCGGCGCCCGCCCCGGCGAAACCCGCGGACGCTGAGCCCTGGCTGCGATCCAGCCTCCTCCATCCTGCCAATTCAAGCTGTGGGCGGATGGGATCCCACCCCGATCCTTTTATCCCCACCCCCACCCCCAAGAGAAATCTCCCACCCACCTCCATTCACACCAGCCCCATTGCCCCTCGGATTTATTGTCAGAATGCATACATGACATCACCTACAACCCTGAGATCCCCACCCTCCCCTGGCCAGCGAGGCCGCTGACTGGTGGCACCCAAGGGAGACCCTGCACGGTTAGCGCCGCGCGCTTACGGCACCCAGCGGCCCGGGGTTCGAACCGGACACTCTAAGCAGCTTGCGCGATCCCCCCCTCCCGGTGTGCACGTGGGCTCCCTCTGGGTTGGTCTGGTTTCCCGCCACCGTTCAAAACGTGCCGGGCGGGGAGGTTGGGGATTAATTGGTCGTAATTGGGAGGCACGGACGCATGGTCGTGCTGTTGCCGTGCTGTCGGTCCACCAGGAGGGTGGGATTGAGAAGATTTCAGATTTATTCTCAGAGTAGATACATGACATCACATACAGCCCTGAGATTCCTTTCTCCTGCGGGCAGAATTCCCACTTATTGGTCGTGCAAAAAAAAAACTGTACGTGGCAGAAACATTAAACAAATAAAGAATTGTAAACCGATAATGAATGGAAACAAACTGACTGTGCGATACAGAAAATCAATAAAATGCACAAGTCAGAGTCCTTAAGAGTCCCTGATTGAGTTCGTCGTTGAGGGGTCTGATGGTGGAGGGGGAGCAGCTTTCCCTGAACCTGCTGGTGTGAGTCTTGTGGCACCGAGACCTTTTTCCTGATGCCAGCAGCGAGAACAGAGCGGGTGCTGGGTGGTGCGGATCCCTGATGATTGCTGCTGCTCTCCGACGGCAGCGTTCCCCGTAGATGTTCTCGATGGTGGGGAAGGTTTTGCCTGCAGTGTCCTGGACTGTGTCCACTACCTTTTGCAGGGCATTTACGCTCAGGGGTATTGATATCTCCATACCAGACCGTGATGCAGCCGGTCAGCAAACTTTCCACCACACCTCTGTAGAAATTTGCCAGGGTTTCTGGTGTCATACCAAACCTCCACAAACTCCTGAGGAAGTCAAGGAGCTGACGTGTTTTCTTCACGATGCCATTGGTGTGTTGGGTCCAGGAAAGATCCTCCGAGATAGTGACTCCCAAGAACTTCCATTTGCGCACCCTCTCCACCTCTGATCCCCCAATAATCACTGGATCATACACATCTGGCTTTCCCTTCCTGAAGTCAAAAATCACACTTTTAACCCTTTGGACTCTGGCCATTTTTAACCTTTCATAATATATACTCTGGACTGGCACCATGGGTAAAGTACATCAGGAGAAACCAGCAGGTGGTCGGGTATAAAACCAGTTCGGGAAATCGGGGACAGGGGAGTAAGTGAGCTAATTGGTGATCTCTGAAAACTGGATTAAAAGCCTTTGCTCTTGTTCTCTCTAATCTTTCCTGGTAACTTTGCTCTCTGCGTAGGTTTTTAAAGGTCTCTGAAGATGCCAGGTGGACAGAGCAATGGAGAGAGTTAAACAGGAAAGTCTGCAGATGCTGGGATTGGGAGTGCAGTGCGCATAAAGGTGCTGGATAATCTCAGCAGGTCACGCAGCACCTGTGGGAGGTAAAAGGGTGGCAAACGGTTGGGGCCTGGGTCCTTCATCAAGGTACGAGCCAAAAGCAGGCAGGTGCGTGTATAAAAAGGTGGGGGTGGGTGTAGAGGATTGAGGTAGGGGGGAGGAGCTCAGGCCCAAGGTAAGAGTTCGACCCAGGTGGGAGGGTAGAAGAGAAATAAAAGCTGAGGTGGTAGGGGGAAAGGGTAGCTCTCCGAATGGAGGGGGAAGGGGACAGTGAGCTGGAGGAGAAAGGGAGAGGTAAAGAGAGAGATAAGCAGGGGAGGGGGTAACACAAACAGGAGAAGTCGATGTTAATGCCATCTGGCTGGAAAGTGCCCAGGCAGAATATCAGGTGTTGTTCTTCCAATCTGAGGGTAGCTTTGCTTTGACCGTGCACAAGCACGGGTCGGTATGTGGAATTAAGATGACCCCCCTACAGATTCACAGGTGGACAACCATTTTAATTCCACACACCATTCCCACAGCAACATGGCTGTCCATGGCCAAGCTGAGGCTATCCGCAAATTGGAGGAGCAGCGCCTTATATTTCATCTGAGAACTCTCCAACCAGGTGGCGCTAACATGGACTTCTCCGTATGCGTTACCCCCTTCTCCAAATCGCTCTCTTTCCTTATCCCTCTCTCTCCTTTCTTCCACCTCCCCAGCCCCATCCAGAGAGTTAACACCTTCCCAGTGTTTTTTCTCTCTCATGTGTATCCACCTAAGTCCTCTTGCCTATTGGCCTGGGCTCCTCCTCCTGCTCCTTCCTCCCTCCTCTCCTCTTGCCCCCCTGCCTTTTTATTCAGACCCCTGCCTGCTTTCCGCTCATATCTTGACAAAGTCCCCAGGCGCAAAACGACGGTTACCCTTTACTTCCCGTGGACGCAGTGTGATTTGCAGCCCGTTTATGCGTTGTAGTGAAGAGGGCATTTGGGACACTGGCCTTCCTTGGTAGAACACAAATGCTGGGATCCCTCATTCTCTTGGGCTGCAGGCGACTCGAGGTGAGGACCCATCGCGGGCTGTGGGCCGCTGGTGACTGCGGTCGAAGGATCCACACCAGGCTGAGGATTGCCGGAGCCTGGCTCAAAACAGGCTGGCGCAGGTACCAGGTATCAGAACTGGGATGAGGCAGGGTGCCAATGGTGCCGGAGGGTCCCTGACCGTGCCGGAGGTTCAGATCTGGAGCTCGGGCCGCTGATGGTTCAGACTGGACCCTCTGCGGCTGTGGGGGCGGTGGGAGCGCTGGAGGCAAATGCTTGGTGACTCGGGGGTGGGGACTCTCTTTTGCCTCTCTGACTGTAAGGGAGAGGTCTTGAGGGTGCAGATCAGTGGGACTAGAGGAATGATGCTTTGGCACAACTAGAAGGGCCAAACGGCCTGTTTTCTGTGCTGTAGTTTTCCATGGTTCTATGTCATGTTGAAGTTATACAAGACGTCGATGAGGCCACACATGGAATATTGTGTACAATTTTGTTTATCTAACTGTAGGAAGGATATTATAAAGTTGGAAAGCGTACAGAAGATGTTTACGAAGCTGTTGCTAGGAGTTATCTTAGAGGACTGGATAAACTAATCCTGTTTTCCTTAGAGCGCAGGAGGTTGAGAGAGGTCCTTAAAATCCTGAGGGTCTTCGATAGGGTGAATAGTGACAGTCTGTTTCTTGAGTGGGAGAATGTATGATGAGGGGGAAGAACTATGTACAAGGTCAGGGGTGTGGGGTTTTGAAGGGACGGTTCTTCTCTCAGAGAGAGAATGGCGCATGGAACGAGCTGTCCCACAAACCAGTGGAGGCAGGGACATTGGCCTCTTTTTAGAAACACTTGGATAACTTCACGGACCCGAGGGGATTTGAGGGGAATGTGTCGGTCAGGTTTATTGTCATCTGATCGTACAAGTACAACTCGACGAAACAGCGTTCTCTGGTCCTCAGTGCAAAACATGCAGACACACAACCAGACATCACACACATACAGACGAACTATGCACACGCAGGACAAGTATTCGTATATAAAAATAAAGAAATATTTTTTCATGAACTTAAGAATCTCGGGTGGTCTCGAGCAATTCCTTTTGGTCATTCAGTGTTCTCACTACCTGTGGGAAGAAGCTGATCCTCAGCCTGGTGGCGGTGGCTCTGATCCTTCTGTATCTCTTCCCCGACAGGAGCAGCTGAAAGATGCAGCGCGCGGGGGCGGAAGGGGAATGATTTTGCGCGCCCTCTTCAGACCGATGATGGCAAGCGGGACTAAGCTCAGTCCGACGGCGCACGATGTCATGGACAGGCACGTTGGTGTGAGAATCATGTGTGGATTTAAGGTGGACGGCCACAAGTGAATTTGCAGGGGTCGCCTACTGCGTTCGATGTTAACGATGTGGCCTCTTCTACATCGGGGAGTCTGGGCGCAGACGGGTACACTATTTTGTTGAGTGCCTCAGCTCTGCCCGCTGCAATAACAGGGACCTCCCCGTTGCCGCCCATTTTAATTCCACACACCATTCCCAGATGAAAAGAAGAGGTTTAAGGAGATGTTGCAAGGATTAGGGAAGTTGCATTATCATTAAGGACTGGAAAAATTAGACCTGTTTTTCTAAGATTGTAGGTGGTTGAAAAGTGACCTTATTGAAGTCGATAAAATGCGGTGTTGTCTGTAAGGCATTTGCACACTCTCCCCGTGTCTGCGTGGGTTTCCTCCTGGTGCTCCAGTTTCCTCTCACTCTTCAAAGCACACAGGGTTGTAGGTTAATTAGGGGTAATTGGAAGCCATGGGCTCATTGGGCAAAAGGGACTATTACTATGTTGTATGTTGCTATGTCTAAGTAGCTGAGGGGTGTAGAAACAGGGTGAAAAAACTCAGGAGGAGGTGGGCACATGAAACAAGCTGCCAGACACAGTGGTGGAAGCAGGGGTGGGAGCTTCCTTTAAGAACCTCTTGGATAACTCCAAGGGCGGGAGGGGATTGGAGGGAAATGGGCCTGGTGTGGGCAACTGGGCCTCAAGATTCAAGATTCAATTTATTGTCATGTAATAAAGACCGTGCAAAATTACAATAAATTTTTGTTTCCACCTGCTGTAAGGGAGACAGATTTGCCATTGGCAGGAATTGCCTGAAGGGCCTCTTACAGGCAGAGAAGGAGAAGCAAAAGAGTGATCCGCGGATTCACCTACAGTATTCCCTCAGCCTCCGCAGCCGCACGGTCCAAACCATCAGCAGCCCGAGCTCTAGATCCGACCCGCCGACATGATCAGGCACCCTCTCACGTCCTGGTTCTGACACCTGCTACCCCTGCAGCCGGTCTTGGGCCAGTCTCCAGCAGTCAGCAGCCCAGTGTGGATCCCTTGACTGTAGTTGCCAGCAGCTTGCAGCCTGCGTGGGTTCCTCATCTCAAGTCCCAGAGGACCCATAAACCTAGCAGCAATAGATATTCACCAAGACAAATGGTTACTTAAACAAAAGTCACTTTGAATTATCTTTAAACAAGAAAACAGGGTCACACTTTAACTTATCACTATTGACTTAACTAACCTAACTTAACCCCCTTCTAATCCTAAGCGCACGTGTATATAATGTGTGAGTAAGTTCAGAAAAATTCATTGATTCACAGTCCAATCTCACTTCTCATTCCTCCAAGTTCACTAGTTGCAGGCAATTCAGACTGTGCACAAAATTTAATGTTTATAAAGTTCACCAGGCATTGGTGCTTGAAAGGTAAATGGTTTCTGCTCAGGAAGGTTCTTGTTGGTTTTCAGAGAGAGGTTTGTTGTTCGTTGGACACGCACAACTGATTCCTTCTTATCAGCCACTTCAATGTCTTGCTGAAGAAACTTGCCCCATCAGGGTTCTCCAGATAATAACCTCTTTCTTTCAGGTCACCACAGAGTGCCTTTTGGTTTCCCTTATTTCATGAAACATTGGGCAGCCAGTCCTCTCCTCTTGCATGAACCACAAGGGCTTTGACCAGCCCATCTTCCAAATGGGGTTTTCCACAAGCTTTCCAGCTTGTCCTGTTCTAGTTCCAGCTGTTGCTGCTGACTGTAAAACTGCAGAACTGAGCTCTGTCTCTGTCTCTCTCTCTGAGAGAAAGCCTGTTTTACTCTCTCTGCTTGCAAAACCACATGACCCTCTTAGAACAGCAAGTTCAATTCCAGGCAATCTGCATCTCCGACAAGTTCTTTCATCTGTTGCCTTTTTGTAAACAACAATCCATTAGTGAAGTCTCTTGGGCACTCTCCAAAGCTTTTGCAAAGGCTCTGGGGCCGGCCTGTCTGGCTTGAGCAGAGCTCCAGTATTTTAAATAAGATCTGTTTTGAAGTGTTTGTATGTGACCTAAACTAAAAACCCTGCCCCACTCTATCTCCCAAAAACAGATCTATATCCAATACAAACACAATATAATCTGTCATAGCAGCAGCCCAACAGACTGATGCAGGTGGATCAGCCTGGAGAAACTGTGCCCATGAGAAATTATGATTCAATAAAAGGCTGTGATGCGAAGCATCGACAGTCAGTTTCCCCCTCATGGACGCTGCCCGACCTGCTGAGTATTGCTTGCTGCAGACTCCAATGGCTGCCCTCTCCTGCGTCCACATTTAGCACCATGGATATTGCTAAACTAAACAGCTTCAGGCAACTTGTGAGTGCAATGTTGGCAGTATGAAAGGGCATTCGGCCCATCAGATATCTGCTTTCAGCTGTCCAGTTGGCCTCATTTCCTTGCACCTTCTCTCACCAATTCGCAACCATTCTCATAGATCAACCACCTCACAGAAACAGGCCCCTTTGGCATTGTAGCTTCATCATTATACTTTGGATTCACAGCGACATCTGATTGAGATTTTTCCTGATTATAGCTATTAATGGCTTGTGGTCTGCCTCTGTCACGAATGTTGGTAGACCTTGATTTCTCACATCCATAGATGAGGCCGAGAAGCTCTTTCTCAATCGGTACATTTCGATATTCAGACGTGGTCATCGTCCTTGATGTGTTTGCTACTGGCCTCCAATCTTCTCCCAAAGCCTGAAGTATTATGGCACCTATTCCATCTTTAGAAGCGTCCATAGATATTTTCATCCTGGATGCGTAAAAGAACGTCCAAAGCACTGGTTCTGTAGTTAGAATGGTCTTCAGTCATCCCCATTCTTCCTCGTGGTTGCCTGTCCACTTGAATTCACATTTGTCCTGGAACAACTTCCTTAGGTACATTGTTTTGAGGGATGGGTTTGTATGAATTTACCAATGACATTAATCATTCCCAGTGCTCTCGCTTTGCCTTTTTTGTCAGTAGGTCAGGGCATCTCCTGCTCTTTTGTGATTCCACATCTGCCTCTGACAGGTCATCTCCCAGAAAGGTGATTTCCTTCACGCCAAACTGACATTTTTCTCTGTTTAACTTTAATCCATACATCTGGATGTGTTGTTCCTGTGCGGATCCCCATAGGTTCATGTCATCCATGTACACACGTTCCCCATTTATGCCTTCTATGTGCTCCATTGTCCTGTGGAACATTTCTGGAGTTGAAATTACAAAAGCCCTCCTCAGACAGGAGTATCGGCCAAACGGTGTATTAAATGTATAGGATTTTGTGCTGTCATCATGCAGTTTTATTTGCCAGAAGCCCGGGGATGCATTCAATTTAGTGAAAAACTTTGCATGGGCCATTTCACTTGTAATTCCATCCCTGGTTAGAATTTTCCAACTTCCATCTTTGTATTGACAGTCAAGTCTTTTGGGCCCATGCACATATATAGGTCACCGCTCTTCTCTTTGACACCATTGGATTCACCCAACCTGTGGGCTCTTCCCATTTCTTTATGATCCCCTACTGCCATCATTTGGTCAAGCACCTACTTGAGCTTTTCTTTTAATGGCTCTGGAACCTACCTCGGGACCTGCGCTACTGGCTGTGAAATCTTCTTTAACTGGATCTTATAGGTAAATGGTAGAACTCCAAACCCCTGGAAGATGTCGGGAAATTGATCCTGTATTTCCTCTAGACTGTTCAGTGCATAGTTGCTGTGTGATAGTACAGATTCTATCACCAATGTGTATATGTACATATGTACAGATGGTCATGTAGGATGACTGTGATTGGCTGAGAGTGCAGCCACACCTACTGGCAGATCTTAAAAGATTGCTCCTAGCCAGACCAGGTCATTCTGGATTGGTCGACTTACTTGTGATACGCTCCAGTCTTTTAGTTAATAAAAGCCTTTGTTTGGATCAACAAGTCTTTGGTTCTTTCGACACGCATCACATGCTGTTAATGCGATACACACTCTTGACTAGGCTTAAGTTTTTACATGCTTTGTCACCAAGCAGTGATTCATGTCCATCTGGAACTACTGTGAGCCTGAGCTGGTGGTCCTCGAGTTTACATGTAACTTTCGTGCCGATGCTCTGTCCATTGTAGGCCTTGAGCTGTACAGGATATGCATGGATGTATGGCTTTATCTTCATTGCCCGGATGTTGCACTTACAGATCAAATTGACCTTTTCCCCTGTGTCCAGCTGGAAAGGAATATTTGTTCCTTTTGTATGCAGTGTCTACTTCCCCTGCTCAACTCAGTTCACGTTTGGCTGTTCAGTGTCTGTTGATTTAAAATCTTTCTGGACTACCATGCCAATGGAAGGTGTATTACTGGGGCTTCTTCTATAGTGTGTACATTTTCACTTCTGTTTTGTTTACCTTTGGAAAAACTTTGCTTAGTAATTCAGCCATTTGCAGTTATTCCCAACTTTTCCATAAGCTGGGCATGGTTTTGGTGCATGTTTAGTGAACATTGTTTACAATTGGATGTCTTGCTATCTTTTTGCTGTTGCCTATATCTCATGGACATAAACTGTGGCTATGGCTACACCTTCATTTTCACTGGCTTTTGCGCTATTCTGACAGAGTATATAGATAGGTTTTGGGGAGATAAATTGGTAAAGGTTTGTTAGTGTAGGTCACATACAAACACTTTAAAATGGATCTTATTTGAAATACCGGAGCTCTTCCCATGCTAGACATATCGGCTCCACGGCTTTTGCAAGAGCTTTGAAGAGTGCTCAAGAGACTTCAGTAATGGATTGTTTGTTTACAAAAGGCAACGGATGAAAGATCTTGTTGGAGCTTCAAACTGTCTGGAAGGGAACTTGTCATCGTAAGAGGGTCATATGGTTTTGCGAGCAGAGAGAGTCAAACAGACTTTCTCTCAGAGAGAGACAGAGAGAGGGAGAGAGTGAGAGAGAGAGAGATCACTTCTAAAGTGTTACAGCCAGCAGAAGCAGCTGGGACTGGAATAGGACAAGCTGGCAAGCTTGTGGAAAGCCCTGTTTGGAAGATGGCCTGGTCAAAGCCCTTTCAATTTATGCAAGAGGAGAGGACTGGCTGTCTAATGTTTCACTTGGAATAGGAGAAACAGAAAGGAACGCTGTGGTGACCTGAAAGAAAGAGGTTATCATCTGGAAAACCCTGAAGGGGCAAGTTTTGTCAGCAAGATATTGAAGTGGCTGATTCAAAAGGAATAAATCTCTCTCTGAAAACCGGCAAGAACCTTCCTGAGCAGTAACCATTTACCTTTCAAGCACCAAAGCCTGGTGAACTTTATGAAGGTTAAATTCTCTGCACAGTTTAAGAATTGCCTGCAGCCAGTGAACTTGGAGGAGTGAGACGTGAGATTGGACTGTGAACCATGGACCTTTTCTGAATTTACACATACATTCCACACATGTGCGCTTAGAATTAGAAGGGGGTTGCTAGGTTAGTTGTTAATGGTGATGTTTAAGGATAATTAAAAGCAACTTTTGTTTAAGTAACCATTTATCTTGGTGAATATCTATTGCAGCTAGGTTTTGGGGTTCTCTGGGCCTGTAAGACTATCACCAAACCTTTTCCTGTGCCACAGAGCTAATTCACTGGTGTGGCTTAGATTCACAGCTCCAGCTGAGGTAAGCCCTGTCTCTTGCAGCAACCTCTTTCTCTCTATAAAAGGGATGGGCTGCCCCTAAACTGGAAAAGGACCAAAATCCTGGCAGGAGGATTTGCTAGAGGCAATGGGGAGGGTTTGAACTAGCTATGCAGGGGGAGGGAAATCAAAATGAGAGCAAAGAGAATAGGTTAGCAGTGAGACAGGGAGTTACCACAGAGGTAGAAATTAATAGTAAAGAGGTAGTCTATAACGACATAAAGGAAAGGCAGGTGAACAGATGGGAGAAAGAGCTGTTCAACAGGAATACAGCACAAATGACATTGATAACAGGCTTACGGGCACTATACTTAAATGCACAAAGTAGATGATCTGGCCGCTCAGATTCAACTGAAAGGATATGACATTGTGGCCGATGCTGAAACATGGCTCAATGAGACGTGTGATTGGGAGCTCAATATCCAAGGATAGACAGTCTATAGGAAAGATGGACAGGAGGGTAGAGGTGGAGGTGGGGGGGGGGGGGGGGGTTTGATGATCAGTAATGACATTAAATCATTAGAAAGAGGGACATGGGGTCTAAAGTGATAGAATTAGTATTAAGAAATGCCAAGGGCAAAAAGATTATATTAGCAATTATATACAGGCCCACAAACACCAGCCGGGAGGTGGACTATGAGATACAGACAGAAATACAAAGGGCATGTTG
Organism: Narcine bancroftii; assembly: GCF_036971445.1. Taxonomy (NCBI): domain Eukaryota; kingdom Metazoa; phylum Chordata; class Chondrichthyes; order Torpediniformes; family Narcinidae; genus Narcine; species Narcine bancroftii. The sequence goes on from NC_091469.1 coordinate 160,217,724, forward strand.
CAAAGATAATATCAAAATAATTGTGGGAGATTTTAACATAGCAGGGGATTGGGAAGGACAGGAATTTACTGGATCACAGGAGAGTGAGTTTGCATAGAACCTAAGAGATCGATTCTTTAAACAGCTTGTTGAGAAGCCCACCAGGGGATCCATAGTTCTCGATTGGGTCATGTGCAATGAACCTGAGGTCGTTAGGGAGTTAAAGGTCTTAGGACCTCTAGGAAGCAGTGACCATAACATGGTTGAATTCAATTTCAAATGTGAAAAGGGAAAAATGTTATCAGATAGATCAATTTTTCAGTGGAATAAAGGAAATTATGGTGGTTGAGGAAAGTACTAGATCAGGTCGACTGGAAAAGCAAACGAGTCGGAGGAACAGAGCAGGATTGGAAGATCTTTTTCCAAATAATAAAAGGTCTGTAGGGTAGATCTATTCCAAGGAAAAGGAAATTAGTCAACGGAAAGATGGTACCAATGTGGCTGACAAAAGAGGTGAAGGGGAGGGCATAGAAGGAAGCGCACACGAGTGGGGAATGAGAGGACTCTAAATTCTTTAGAAACCTACAGAAAGAGACAAAAAAAGTCCCAAGGAAAGATGAGTTGTGAAAGGAGATTGGCAAACAATATAGAAAAAAAGATGCTGAGTTTTTAAAATATATAAAGGTTAAAAGAGAGATACGTGTTGACATATAACCGATATAAAACAATGCTTGGGAAATTATAATAGGTTACAAAGATATGGCAGAATTAAATCAATATTTTACATCTGTATTCACCATGGAAGACATTAGCAATATCCCTGACAGACAGAGGCTTCAGGGAGTAGAGTTGGATACAGTTAAGATTACTAGAGAAATTGTGCTAGGTAAATTGAATGGATTAAAGACAGATAAATCTCCCGAACCAGACAAGGTACACCCGTGGGTTTTGAAAGAGGTGGTTTTGGAGATTGTGGATCCGTTGGTGACAATCTTCCAGAAATCACTAGTCTCTGGTGTGGTTCCAGGGGATTGGAAGATTGCAAATGTGGTTGCATTGTACAGGAAAGGTGGGAAACAGAAAAAAAGGAAACTATAGACCTACAAGTCTGACGTCGGTGGTTGGGAAGATATTGGAGTCAATCCTCAAGGATGAAGTTATGAAATTCCTGGAAATCCATGACAGGATTGGTCCTAGTCAGCATATTGTTTTAAAGGGTAGATCATGCCTGACTAACCTATTAGAGTTTTTGAAGAAATCTCAGGTAGGAGAGACAAAGGGGAGGCTGTGGATATTGTATATTTAGATTTTCAAAAGGCTTTCGATAAGGTGCCACATGTTAGGCTGATAAATAAGATGAAGGTCCATGGAATTACAGGGATGATATTAGACTGGATAGAAAATTGGCTGATGGGCAGAAAGCAAAGTGTTGAAATTAAGGGATCCCATTCAGGATGGCTGCCTGTAACAAGTAGCGTTTCGCAGGGGTCAGTCTTGGGGCCGCTGCTCTTTACAATTTGGATTGCAGAATTAATGGTTTTGTTGCCAAATTTGTAAATGACATAAAGATAATTGGTGGAGCAGGAACTGTTGAGGAAACAGTAAAATTGCAGAGGGATGTAGACAGATTGGGATAGGGCAGATGAAATACAATGTTGAGAAGTGTTCGGTTCTACATTTTGGCAGTGGAAATAAACAGGCTGAGGACTATCTGGATGGGAGAAAATTCAATCCTCAGAGGTGCAAAGAGACCTGGGCGACCTCCTGCAGGGAAATCTCAAAGTTAATGCCTAGGTGGGATTGGTCGTGAAGAAGACGAATGTTATGTTGGTATTCATTTCAAGAGGAATAGTGTATAAGAGTAGAGAGGTATTAATGAGACTCCATGGGGCACTGGTAAGACTCATTTAGAGTATTGTGTACAGTTTTGGGCCCCCTATCTTCGAAAGGATGTGATATTGTTGGAGAGGGTGCAGAGGAGATTTACCAGAATGATTCCTGGAATACAAGGGCTGGCTTATGGGGAGCGTTTGACAGCTCTTGGGTTGTATTCATTGGTGTATAGGAGAATGAGAGGGGATGTCAGAGACATTTTGAATATTGAAAGGTTTTGACAGAGTAAATGTGGATAAGATGTTTCCCTTGGTGGGTGAATCGAGGACAAGGGGTCACAGTCTTAAAATCAGAATCTATCTAATTAAAACAGAGAGGAGGAAGAACTTCTTTAGTCAGAAGGTCGTGGATCTGAGGAACTCACTTTTGCACAAAGGAGTGGAGGCCAGATCACTGGGAGTATTTCAACAGGAAATGGAGAAGTATCTCATTAGTGAGGGTATCAAGGTATATGGGGAAAAGGCTGGAAATTAGAACTAGGTGTGAGCATATTTCAGCTTAGTGTAGACTCGATGGGCCTAATGGCCTGCTTCTGCTCCTGTAACTTGTGGACTTTCTTATAAATAATCCAGAAAACAATTTGATCATGGATCATTAGATTTCGCAATGACTCAAAGTTTTGTGTCCTTGCTTTTAATTTTGTAGCACAATGAATGACCACTGGCAGACACGAAGCAAGCAGTCAAAGGCTTTATTTACCAGAAAACCTCGGCACGTCTCTACATGCTGCTGGCTCATGTCCAAGGCAGGTATGGAGGGAGGAGTCGAGGGCTCTCAGCCTTTATTAAGGAATTATGGGGAGGAGCTACAAGGACGGAAGGCGGACCAGCCTGCCCAGACCAACAAGGTCATGCCTGCAATTCCGTGTTCCACCACAAATTTCAAGTCTGTAAAAGAAAGTATCCAAGCTCTCCCCCTGCATGAGTGAAACCTCTGGAGCCTTTCATTTTTCTTTGTTGAACAACGTACATCAAACATCTCGATAACCTTGTCAAACTTGCCCTGGTCAGCTGCCTCAGCAAAAATAAACATGTTGAAAATCTCTCGTGCTTGAGGTCCTTCCACAGTAAGTACCAGTGCAATCTTCCATGTATCAGGTTTGCTATTGAGTCCAATGGCTTGCAGGTACAGCATGAATCATTGTTTGGACAACCTCCACTCATGGTTGACATTTCCAGTCCAAGTTACAGCATCAGGATTCTCCACACTCTCCGTATTTTCTGCTGATATCGACTGATACACATTCTGCACACTCCTGGCATTTCTCCCACTCTTGGTACCATGTGATGTTGCTTTTATTGTACTAAAGAACCGGGTTCATTTATAACAATCATACTTCGTTAGCTACAGTACTCATGACCTTGCGGAGGCATCCATTTTGAATCTACTCCTAGCTGCAACAAACTTGTTTTTGACTCCCTCTGGTGGTCAGGATGATCACTAGCACTCTATCATTTCAAATTACCACCCAGATCATTGATATAGATGATAAATAACAATGGACCCAGCACACCACTAGTCACAGGCCTCCAGTCCAAGAAGCAATCATTAATATATTGATGAAGGGCTTGAGCCTGAAACATGGGTTATATATCTTTATTTTTGCTACAGAAAGGACACTGAGTTTCTCCAGCATTTTGTGTTTTAACTTCAACCACAATATCTGCAGACATTCGTGTTTTGCTTACCACTCTCTGGCCTCTACCTCATCATGAATACTGAGCACCTGAACCTTTCAATCTTTGCATAACTCAATTAACCAACCCATAAGACGCAGGGGCAGGACCATTTGGTCCATTGAGTCCGTGATCCCATCTGAATCACAGCCGACGTCTCCTGCACCTCCTTGGGAGAGGAGCCCAGGAAGGCACGTTGGGAGGGGGGGTGGGGCGTGTGTGGAGCGTGAAAACTCCATGGAGAGATTGCGACCGACCCCGCTTCACCATATCTGCAAGGTGGCGACTCCACCACTACACACCACACAGGAGAGGCCAGCACCGACACCCGCGGGAATCGAACCCTTGCCCCCCTCCGGATGGTCGTCAAGTCACAATACCCTGGCCTTCTGTGTCTGATTGATCCTTGCACTGCAAATTCCATCCTCAGTGCTGTATTTAGCAGGTTGAAAAGATTTATTGATTAATATCTCTGAAAGAGACACACACAATCTTTACTGAGGAAGCATTTGGTAGAACACATAATGTGCATGCTGGCACTTTTAGGTGGAAATTTAATTTAAATTAAAAATACATCACGGTTTCACCATGCCAAAGCTATGTAAACATTGAACTCCCTTGTGTCTCAAGCTACTGGGCAGTTTGGAAAGCCAGACGCTGAGCGGAGAATGATCGTTACGACAACACCGAACCCTTGTCCTCACGTTGTCTCAGTCGGAAGGTCGAATGGATCCTGTAATGCCATTGGGGAGAGGGTGTCTGTGCTATTATCCCTCTGCCCCACACCCCCCCTCCCCCCACCTCTACCAGGATCGTCACCTGAAGAGGGTGCACAAAATCATTGCAGACCCCTCCCACCCCGCACGCAGCAGCTTCCAGCTGCTCCCGTCGGGGAAGAGATCCAGGAGGATCACAGCCAGTACCACCAGGCTGAGGATCAGCTTCTTCCTACAGGCTGAACGACCAAAGGAACTGACCATTCAAGACTCTCATATTCATGAAACAATAAATATATATATCCTGCATGTGTATAGTTCATCTGTACGTGTGTGATGTCTGATTGTGTATCTGAGTGTTTTGCACCGAGGACCGGAGAACTCTGTTTTGTCGGGTTGTACTTGTGCAATTGGATGACGATGAATTTGACTATCCTTTGGGAACAAAAAGAGACACTCAGAGAGAGGGAAGTATTGCAGTGCCTTCCATAATAACCATATAACCATATAACAACTACAGTACAGAAACAGGCCATCTCGGCCCCTCTAGTCCGCACCAATTTAAGTGAACTCCACTAGTCCCACCTACCTACTCCCTGTCCATAACCCTCCAACCCCCTCACATCCATGCACTTATCCAACCTTCTCTGAAATGACAGGAAAGACCCTGCCGCAACCACCTCTTCTGGAAGGTCATTCCTCTCAGCCACCACTCTGAGTGAAGCAGTTTCCCCTCATGTTACTTCTAAACTTTTGCCCCCGAACCCTTAACTTGTGACCCCTCGTTCCAATCTCACCTCCCATCAAGGGGAAGAGCCTATTCACATCTACTCTATCCCCCTCATAATTTTAAATATCTCTATATAACCCTATAACAATTACAGTACGGTCAAAGACAATTTGTCCCTTTATTTGCTCCCGTGCTCCACAGTTTTAAATTTGTAATTAAACAATTCACATGTGATTAAAGTGTACATCCCAGATTTTATTCAAGGTTGTTTGTATATATTTTGGTTTGACCATGTAGAAATTATAGCACCTTTTTTAAACATAGTCCCCTCATATCAGGGCACCATAATATCTGGGACATAGCAATGATACATACTTTAAAGTAGTCATGTTTAGTACTTCATTGCCTATATCCTTGTATGAAATTACTGCTTGAATCTGTGATTCAAAGACATCAACGGGTGCTGAGCATCTTCTCCGGTGTTGCTCTGCCAGGCCTCTACTGCAGCCATCTTCAGTTCCTGCTTGTTTTGCGGGCTTGTCCCCTTATGTTTTCTCTTCAGGATAGGGAAGGCCGTGCTCAATTGAATTAAGATCGGGTGAATGACTTGGCCATTCAAAAACTTCCTAGTTTTTAGTTTAGAAAAACTTCTTTGTTGCTTGAGCAGTATATTTGGGATCATTGTCTTGCTGTAAAATGAAGGACCGTCTGATGACTTTGCTCAAATCTGTTTATGTACACCTCAGAATTCATTTTGCTACTGCCATCAACAATTATATTATCAATGAAGATAAGTGCGCCAGAACCTGTGGCAGCCGTACATGCCCAGATGATAGCACGCCCACCACCACGTTTCACAGTTGAGGTAGTATGGTTTGGATCTTGGGCAGTTACTTTATGCCTCTACACTTTGCTCTTGGCCATTACTCTGATACAGGTTCATCTTGGTCTTATCTGTCCACAAGACCTTTGTGGGTGGGAAGGGAAGGTTGAGAACCACTGCTGTAGACCCAATTGCTACTGAAATATTTTGCTTGAGAAAAATTGTCATTTCCTTTGGAGTTCTGAAACCCTGCACATAATGAGTCAATGAGGTACAATTAAAACATTGGTTTTCAACCTTTTTCTTTCCACTCACATCCCTTACTAATCACAGAGCACTGATGGCACAGGGATTACTTAAGTTGGGATGTGAGTGGGAAGAGAAAGGTTGAGAACCAGTGCCCTAGTCTATCCAGTCAAACATCAAACTTCCTTCCATCTTCTGAAAAAGCCCATCATCTCTCAACTCCATCGAGGACATCTACAAGAGGCTGTCTTAAGAAAGCAGCCTCTATCCTCAAGGACCCCCCACCACCCAGGCCATGCCCTTTTCACTCTGCTACCATCAGGAAGGAGGGGCAGGAGCCTGAAGACGAGCACCCAATGGCACAAAAACAGCTTCTTTACCTCTGCCATCAGGTTTCTGACCCACAGACACTACCTCACTTTCTCTTCTTTTCCACTATTTATTTTTAAAATGTAATTCATAGCAATATTTGTTCCTGCGATGCTGTCGCAAAACATGGCATGTTCACGACAATCGATTCAGGGATTCTGAACTTGCTTCTGATAAAAAGTTGGTGCTGTCTTGACCGTCCTGTACACATGCTCATCTCAGGTCAGGCCAGTGAAGGTGACGGGGGGGTGAAGTGCTGCCAGGAGGTTGTTAAAATCCAATCAGATCTCCATTTCACATCGATACTGTGGCTCTGCCAGGGTTGTGCTCCTTGACGCACTGAATTACATCCAAGGTTACACACTGCATTGGCTCAGGACACCCAGAGTGCTGGTAGCAGTCAAAAGAGATCAAAGCTGAACACTCTGATGGAGAAAATTAACAACTCTCAGGGAAATACTAGTGTCAGTAACTCTCGGGCCTGGCTCCTCTGTTACATAGAACATAGCACAGTACAGGCTCTTCAGCCCTTGATGTTGTGCTGACCCATACATTCCTACCAAGCCCTTCCTACCTCGTAACCCTCTATATTTCTTTCATCTATGTGCCTAAGAGTAACTTAAATGCCCCTAACATTTCAACCTCCACCACCATCCCCAGATTTCAGATTATTCAGATTTCAGATTTATTGTCAGAGTACGTACGTGATATCACATACAACCCTGTGAGATTCCTTTTCCTGAGGGCCAGGCAGAATTACCACTAATTGGTAGTGCAAAAAAAATTGGATGCAATGTAGACATGTAAACAAATGTAAACAGATAACAAATATAAACAAACTGACTGTGCAATACCGGGAGAATAATAAGAAAATCAATAAAGTGCACATCAGAGTCCATGAATGAGTCCCTGATTGAGTTTGTAGTTGAGGAGTCTGATGGTGGAGGGGGAGGAGGTGTTCCTGAACCTGGGGGTGCAAGTCTTGTGGCCCCAACACCTCTTTCCTGATGGCCGCAGCGAGAACAGAGCATGTGCTGCATGTGCTGGGTGGTGTGAACCCTTGATGATCGCTGCTGTTCTACGACGGCAGCGTTCCCCGTAGATATTCTCGATGGTGGGGAGGGTTTTGCCTGTGGTGTCCTGGGCTCTGCCCACTATGTTTTGCAGGGCTTTACGCTCGTGGGTATTGGTGACCCCGCACCAGACTGTGATGCAGCTGGTCAGCACACTTTTCACCACACCCTCTGTAGAAATTTGCCAGGGTTTCTGTGTCATACCAATTCTACCTGGCCCACAGGAAAAAGAATCTCAGGGTTGTATGTGATGCCATAGAATCAGAATCAGAATTTATTGTCATGAACAATTGTTTTGTTGTTTTGCGGCAGCGTCACAGCATAAATATTCATATAAACCACCTTACAAAAATAAGTATCAATGGGTAAGCTCTGGGCCTCTCTCATTTGCTTGTCTTTCTCTGATAGTGAGGGGCGCCGGGCAATGCAAATGCCATAAGGCAGACTAAAAGCAATCTTGTGTCATATTACATTTGTAACCGCGCGCTACTCAACAGAAGATACACACACATCAGGTTAACCTCTGAGTTTTATGAGGGTAAAGGCCCGACTTTTATACTTGCACTATTCCCGCCATGGATCTCCCCCTCCCCCCCTTGGCTGACATCACAACCAAAGCAGGTTTCCCGCACGTGGCTACTTTCCTCCCTAATAATACCCCTCTTCCCCCCACGCTGTCCCCGTCTGTTGGCTGTGCAGCAAGGCCAGCGCTATTTTGGGGTTGCTGGCCTTCAGGCAACCCTTGCTGTCCGCCCGCCGGTTCACTTGCTGGGGCCAGGGCCTCTGCGCGGACTACTGGCCTTTGGTTGCGCCTGCCGCCTGGAGTGCCGGCTCGAGCGCTGCTGCGGCAGGTCGCCACACATTTCTGTTTCATTACTTGACAATAAATGTAAGAATGTAACAATGCACATTGATGAGAATGTATGAATATGACTGACATTTCAAGTGTAAAAAGGCTAGAACTCTTTGGAGTTGAAGACTTGGGTGGCGCGATTGGCATAGCGGTTAGCACTACGCCTTTACTGCGCCAGCGATCAAGACTGGGGTTCGAATCCCAGTTTCCCCGGGGTGTCCGATTTCCACCCACCGTTCAAAACGTACCGGGGCTGTAGGTTAATTGGATATTAATTGGATGGCATGGATTTGTGGGGCAAAAGGGCATGTTACTGTGCAGTGTGTCTAAATTTTTTTTCTTGTCTGTAAATAATTTTTTTCTAGGAAAGGTATGCGTCGAAATGCAAGTTGCCATATTTCTGGTCACAGTGTATTGAGGGAACAACATAAAATGTACATTGATGCCAACGTATCGATATGACTGACATGATGAATGTTTAAGGTTTTATTTTGTAACTAATTTATGGTGAAGTATATTTTTGGAAAAAAAAACCGACATGCCAGTAAGGGGGAGAGACTTAGGGGGAGCATTAGGGGGGAGTTCTTCACCCAAAGAGGAGTGGGAGTGTGGAATGAGTGGCCACCAGATGTAGTGAACATGGGCTCGATCATGTTTTAAGAATAAATTGGAGAGGCCTGAAAGGTGATGGAATGGGACCAGATCAGTGGGGCTAGGGGGATGATGGTCAGTACAGACTAGAGGCACCGAATGGCCTGTCTTCCTCTCCTATTGTGTTCTGTGGTTCAGATCCAAATGCAAGTGGACTTTTTTTCCCCACTAAGTTTGAGTGAGAGGAAACGGGTTAAAGGTTTAAAGTTTAAATCCTAGAACTCCCTCCCAAACACCATCGAGGCTACAGATACACTTCAGCGGGGTCCGGCGAGCAGCTGTTATCTCCTTCCAAAGGCTGTTAGGGACGGGCAATTTAATCCTGGCTCAGCCTTTGAAGCCCTCATCTCATGAATGAATAAAATTACAACAAGCCCAGTTGCTGTAATCGATTTCCCAACTGGGAGGTGGCAAGATTTATACTTCCATTAGAAGCAAAATAGTTGGAATTTTCCATTCAATTGGAAGCCTCATTTTGTATTCTCATTCTGTCGAACCTTGGGAGCAATCAGGCTTGCTTTATGGGAAATGATTTCAAACCATCTGCAGCCTCCCCGTGTTCCTGGCCTGCAGAGTACAACATCCTTGTGTTCTGCCTCGCGTCCTGTCGCATCAGGCCAGGCCTGTTGTCCCCTTTCAGAGCAGAGTCCAGACAACGTGCTTGTGCACACAAATACTGCTCCAGGCAAACGCCGGCAGTTGGGCCAAAGATCGCTTGCCCAGCGGTCAAAGTGCTCCGTGGAACCACGGAACTCTGCAGTGCAGAAGCAGGCCCTTCAGCCCGTCTAGATCAAGATTTTGGGAAGAATAATCAAAGCAGGACATATGCAGTGAAGGGGAGGGCATTGAGGAATGCAGAGGAACAGAGAGATCTTGGAAAAGTGGATTCTCATGTGGATAGGGTGGTTTAGAAGCTTTTGGTGTGCTGGCCTTTATAAATAGAATATAGGAGCTGGGAGGTGATGTTGAGAATGTTCAAGGCTATTCAAATTTGGAATACTTTGTGCACTTCTGACCCCCAAATTATAGGAAGGATATCAATAAGGTAGAGAAGGTGCAGAGAAGATTTACTAAAATGTTGCCAGGATTGCAGTATTGACAATACAAAGAAAGATTGAGTAGACTGGGTCTTTATTTCTTGGAGCGTAGAAGGTTGAGGGGGGATTTGATAGAGGTGTTTAAGATTATGAGGGGGATAGATAGAGTAGATGTGAATAGGCTCTTCCCCTTGAGGGTAGGGGAGATTGGAACGAGGGGTCATAAGTTAAGGGTTAGGGGGAAAAACTTTAGAAGCAACATGAGGGGAAACTTCACTCAGAGAGTGGTGGCTGAGTGGAATGACCTTCCAGAAGAGGTGGTTGCGGCAGGGTCAATTCTGTCATTTAAGAGAAGGTTGGATGAGTGCATGGATGTGAGGGGATTGGAGGGTTATGGACAGGGAGCGGGTAGGTGGGACTAGAGGAGATCACTTAAATCGGTGCGGACTAGAGGGACTGAGATGGCCTGTTTCCTTACTGTAATGTTATATGGTTATATGTGTTGAACTGTTAATCCCCCCAGTTCCGTTGCCCTGTGTTCAGACCATGCCCTCCATACCCCTTCCATCTATGCACCTCTCCAGACAGACACACAGATGAAAGAAAAATACAGATTTAATGCTGGTCAAAGACTCTATTTTATGTCACAAAAATAAAGGAACATAAACCAACGTCTCGGGCATGAGCTCTTCATCAGTGTTTGACCAGCTGAGTTTCTCCAGCATTTACTTAAATCACTGTGCCTGCAGACTTTTATATTTTACTCCTACCAGGTTAAAAGGTTTAATAGTTTTTGGGGGAGGCCAGCACGACATTGTGAGTTGAAGGGCCTGTACTGTGGTGTGATGTTCGATGTTCTATTCTCCCACCCAGCCCCACTGCCCGGCCTTCTCCTCGAAACCTTTGAGGCCCTGCCTAAACAAGAGCTTATCCGTCTCTGCCTTAAATACCCCCAATGACCTGGCCTCCAGAGCCGCCTATAGCAACAAATTCCACAGATTCGTCACCCTCTGTCTGAAGATGTTTCTCCGCATCTCTGTTCTAAGCAGATCCCCCTCCATCCTAACTGTAGGGCAACTCCCGATGGAAGACGTTAATGTCAAGACATGATACGATGTAGACAAAGGGGAGGTAACGATAAGGCAGTTATCAGGAAAGAGGTAGTGGTGCCACAAGACTCGCACCACCGGGTTCAGGAACAGCTGCTCCCCCTCCACCATCAGACTCCTCAATGACAAATTCAATCAGGGACTTTATTGATTTTCTTTTTGTTCTTCCAGTATTTCACAGTCAGTTCGGGGGAACTTCTTCACACGTTGAGAGTGTGGAACGAGGTGCCAGCTGAACTGTCGAATGTGCGTTCAATTTTGACATTTAAGAGAAAATTGTTTAGGTTCATGGATGGGAGATGCATGGTGCAGGCCAGTGCGGCAAATGGTCTGACATGGTCTAGATGGACCAAATGGCCTGTTTCCATGCTGCAGATTTCTGTCTTTCTGTAACACAGATATGCTGCTTCAGGAGAAGGTCTGCACTGGATCCCAGACACCCTTTGTTGGTTAAACCCACTGTTTCAGGTTCAAGTTCAAATTTACTGTCATCTGATTGTACAAGTACAAGCTAACAAAACAGCGTTTTCTGATCCTCGGTCCAAAACGCGCAGACACACAACTAGATGCAACACACATACAGACAAACTATGTACATGCAGGACAGATATACATATTTATATATATATATATATATATATATATATATATAAAATATTTTTTAGTAAACAGTCTCAGAGGTTCAGCGTGATCAGTTCCTTTGGTCGTTCAGCATTCTCTCTGCCCGTGGGAAGAAGCTGTCCCTCAGCCTGGTGGCGCTGGCTCTGATCCTCCTGGATCTCTTCCCCGACGGGAGCAGCAGAAAGATGCTGTGTGCGGGTGTGGAAGGGGCCCTCGGTGATTTTGCGCACCCTCTTCGGGCAACAATCCCAGTCCATCATGTTGATGGGAGGGAGGGAGATTCCAGTGATCCTTGTAGCCACTCTAATACTCCTGCAGATTGACCTCCCATCTCCTATCGAAATAGAAGGTTGACGTGACGGTGGCCGGTAGCCTTGCCCGCTTCAATCTTCTCAAAAAGTGCATTCGCTGTTGCACCTTCCTAACAAGTGAGGAGATGTTCAGTGTCCACGATAGGTCACTAGTTAAGTGAACCCCAAGGAACTTAGTGCTTCAACACCCCACCCCCCCACTCTTTCAATAAATCTCTCCTGACACATTTTCACCAGGAGAAGCTGGCAGGATTCCCAGTTCCGATGTCGATAGCTGAAACAAAAGGCCTTAATGGATCCAGTGATGTTTATCATTTGAGAGTTAAGAGCATTAATACATGGCAATGATTACTTGCAACAGGCTCGTGAGTATACTGTCTGGGGGCTTGTAGGTTTTAACACAATCTCCCCACGAGCCTTCCCTGCCATCTAGTCTCCCCACATCCCTACCAATCCTCCACTCACCTGCACATTGTGAAGGGACAGAGGGGCCTTGGGGTCCAGGTTGACCCACAAGTCAATGGATTGGCTAAGAAGGTGCGTGATGCGCTGGCCTTCATTAATGGTCGTGGGATTGAGTTCACGAGCCGTGAGGTCAGGTTGCAGCTCCACAAATCTTGGGGGAGAGGCCACACTTGGGGTATTGCGCTCAGTCTGGTCGCCTCATTACAGGAAGAATGAGGAAGCAACGGAGAGAGTGCAGAGGAAGTTACCTCGATTGGAGAATAGGGCTTCTGGGAGTTTTCTCTTGGAGTGATGGACGATGGGAGGATACTTAATAGAGGTCTACAGGTTGATGAGAGGCATAGACAGGGTGGGCGGCCAGCACCTGTTTCCCAGGGCGACAACAGCAAATACTAGGGGAAGTTTGTTTAAGTTGAGAAGAGGAAGATTTAGGGAAATTACAGGGGTACTTGTTTTTTAACACAGAGAGTGTTGGGACTTTGAATGCCTAGAGGGGCCAATATGGCCTGTTTCCATACTATAAATTATTAAATGTTGAGGGTAAAGATTAAAAAGTCATTAGAATAGGGTCAAGAAACTTCACCAATATCTCTATCTTCCGAGGAAATTTGCCGTCAGCCTCCCCCAGTGTCGGGCTCTATGCAAACAACACATCATAATCCTCCTGGACACCCTTCAACCTAATGGCATGAACATCAATTTCTCTAATTTAAGGAAACCCCCACCCCCCATCTGATTCCACTATTACCTGTCTCTACCTGCTCCTATATTTATTTCTCTCTCTCTCTCTCTCTCTCTCTCTCTCTCTCTCTCTCTCTCTCTCTCTCTCTACATTTTCTTCCCCTCCACATCCCTTACAAATAATTTCTCCATCAACCTGTCTCACTATCACCCACGTTCTGTCCATCTCCTCTGGGTTCCTCCCACCCAATTCCCCCCCCCCCAGCCTCTTTATGTCCGTCACTTCATCTCCATCTTGATAAAGGGTGCAGACACGAAACACTGACTGACCATTTCTCCCCGCAGATGCCCTCTGACCCAGGGAGCTCCCCCAGCAGTTCTCTGTTCAAGATTCCAGGATCTGCACCCTCCGCGTTTCCCTCGCCTGCTTTGCAGGTTCAGCAGAGAGAGCAAGTACAATCACACAGAAACACCGGAGGAACTCGGCCGGTCTCCCAGAATGCATAGGAGGCAACGATATATGACCAACATTTCAGGCCTGAGCCCTTCCTCAAGGGACAAGGGAAAATCAGACAGGTGTCCCAATTAGAGATGAGAGATGAAGGGGGGAGAATGAGACGGGGACGAGTCCAGAGCAACAGGCACGTGGTGTTAATTGGATATTATAAGAGGACAGGTGAGAATTGATATTGGCTCTATGAAAGGAGACAGAGGAAAAAGGGGAGAGAGAGGGAGAAAGAGCAAGGGGGAGCGAGAGAGAGAGAGAGAGAGAGAGAGAGAGAGAGAGAGAGAGAGAGAGAGATAGAGATAGAGAGAGAGAGAGAGAGAGAGAGAGAGAGAGAGAGAGAGAGAGAGAGAGAGAGAGAGAGAGAGAGAGAGAACCCTTAGAGAGAGGGGGGGAGAGAAAAAGAGAGAGAGTGTGGTGATATGTAATTACACCACTAGGTCACCAGGGGACATTCCAGTGACCTTGTATATAAAGCAGTCCAGAGCTACATTTTAGCCTTCTGGGTTTGTCTTGCAGAGAGACAAGACCTCTTAGTGTACATATTAGTTTATTAAATTGTACTGACAATAACCACACCAGCTGTGGTGATATGTAATTCCACCACTAGGCCACCAGGGGTCATCCCGGTGACCTTGTCTAGAAAGCAATCCAGAGCTACAGTCTAGCCTTCCAGGTTCGTCTTGTAGAGAGACAAGACCTCTTAGTGTACATATTAGTTTATTAAAGCTGTCTTATACTCGCACTGCTGGTGTGGTTATTGTCAGTACAGAGAGAGAATTCGAAGGAAGGAGACAGAGAAGATGTGGGGGGAGTGTGCTTAAAGGAAACGAGAGAAGTTGATGTTAATGCCATCTGGTTGGAAGATGAGGTGTTGTTCCTCCAATTTGCGGGTGGTCTCAGTCTGGCCGAGCAGACTGGGATGGAGATTTGAAATGGACAGCCACTGAGAGGTCCACGCTATTGTGGCAGACGGAGCCGAGGGGCTCAGTGGACAGGATTCCCCTTGTCCGCCCCAACAGCCTCCATGTTCAACATATCTGTTTCACTCCTTCTGGAGTGGAAGTGCTGCCTGCCTGGGCTTTCATTATGTGTGCTGGCATGTTTCATCTTGGTCCCAAGTCTCTCGGAGCCCAGTGATATTGTTCAACACAGATCCTGCTCCCTTCATCTCAGCTGCCCTTCAAGATCACGATACGTGCATGTCCCCTCTAGCGCGACTGAGAGTACTCAAGACCAGAGAGAGGACAACACGCTTTTATTCAGTAAGAATAGCACACATGGTCTGTGGACTAAACTGGGGTTTTGGCAGGGAGCCAGGGTTTATATCAGACTATGCTGGGGGGAAGGGGGGCAGCAGAGTTGGGGGAGGAGCCAGTCCTTAGAGTGTCGCACCAGTAGTGAATTCCCACTTCACTACATTCACCCCTTCCTTTTGAATGAAGCCTATGAGTGAGAACAGAGAACAACAGTAGTCAAACAAATATTTAACAATACTTACAAGTTCAGCCTGTCTGGAGGTGCGGGGCAGTGTCGCTGGCCCTGGGCTTCCTGACTCTGCTGTGGTTCCGAGGCCTCGGGGCGTGGGTGATTGTGTAGTGACCGCAACTGGCCAGTGTGCGCAGAGGCACAGCTTCCTCTAGACAGGGCATCTGGAGGCTCATTGAGGGAACCAGGTCGGTAGACTGTGTCATAGTTGTAGGTGGAGAGTTCGATCCTCCACCGAGCAATTTTGTCATTTTTAATTTTGTCTGGTTCTGCTCAGAGCACTTTCCTATCGGGGCAGGGTCCTGGTTATCGACCAACTGGTCACCTCCATGTTGTTGTACCAGTTGGTCACGGTGATCCCACACCCTATCTTTGCTACAAGGATCCAGAGGAAGCTGATAGACGCCTTCTGGGATAACAGGAGACCTTGGGAATTCACTGCTATCCTGAGTCTTCCCATTGGGGAAGGTGGTCAGTCCCTGGTGTGTGTGTGCGTATCAAGTTGGCGACATTCTGTCTTTGGACCCTGCGGAGACACCTGTACGCCGAGCAGCCTCTATGATGGCACGTGCTGGTGAAGTATTTTCTGCACCAAGCACGTTGCCTCCAGGAGGAAGTGTTGCTCCTGGCAACAAACATCAGAGGTATGGCTCTGTGTGGAGCTGCCTGTGTTTTATCAAGACCTGTTCCGAGTGTGGAGAACAGTGGCCTCCGCTCCAAATCCTCCTGTGTGGCAGGAGGACAATATTCTGGTCATGGAAGAGGCTGATGTCCAACCTGCCCCTCTCGGTGTTGGAGATGCTCGTGGAGTTGTCCTGACCCTGCTAACCCCTGCACAGCTGGAATTACTGATCGGGCCCAGGCCCCGAGTTACCTCTTGGTAATCAATCCCACACTGCATGAGTTGTCTCGAGGAGATTCCCTTTGTGTTGTTCCGGGATGCGGGGAGGTGGTTATATATTGACTTCTCCTAAACACCAGCCACTCCCTCGCCCTTGTCTGCTAGCCAGATACACTATGGTGGTCTGTCCTACCCCTTGGTAGTGAGGAGGGTCCCCACTGGAAGTCTTTATATATGGGAGTCCTCCCACTTTACATTAGGGACTTAGGGTGGAGGGTGTTACATGAAGCTGTAGTTTGTAATCAGTTTTTGATTCACAGACTCACCAGCCGCCTGTTCTTTCCTAGGCTTAAATGAGACTGTGTTTCACATATATATGGACCATGTAAGGTTGCAGCCCCTGTACACGTACTTGATATTTGGGCACCCAGTATGGAAGGGAATGGTCAGCTGAGGGATCAGTCCGGTTCTGGGCCTGGCCAAGATGCCCTTCCATTGGTCCAGGCAATGGGCAATCGAGGGTTCAGCACAGGCTGACTGCTTGCCCCTCTTCCGAGGATACCTGCATGCTCAATTGTCCTTGGAGAAGGAGCACTCAGTGCTTACAGGCACCTTGGAGGGTTTCTGTGAAAGATGGGCTTGATGGTATTGTGGACATAGATGTAATGTGCATAGTTGGACTAGAAATGTAGTTGAAACTGTACTTTTTGGTTTTGATGAATAAAAACTTTCTTTTAAAAAAAGGAGTAAGGCACAGAGTGAAGCTCCCTCCACACCGTCCCATCACAGTCTCCCGGGGTCAGGCACAGAGTGAAGCTCTCTCCACACCGTCCCATCACACACTCCCGGAGTCAGACACAGAGTGAAGCTCCCTCCACACCGTCCCATCACACTCTCCCGGGGTCAGACACAGAGTGAATCTCCCTCCACGCCGTCCCATCACACTCTCCCGGGGTCAGGCACAGAGTGAAGCTCTCTCCACACCGTCCCATCACACACTCCCGGAGTCAGACACAGAGTGAAGCTCCCACCACACCGTCCCATCACACTCTCCCGGGGTCAGACACAGAGTGAATCTCCCTCCACGCCGTCCCATCACACTCTCCCGGGGTCAGGCACAGAGTGAAGCTCTCTCCACACCGTCCCATCACACACTCCCGGAGTCAGACACAGAGTGAAGCTCCCTCCACACCGTCCCATCACACTCTCCCGGGGTCAGACACAGAGTGAATCTCCCTCCACACCGTCAAATCACACTCTCCCGGGGTCAGACACAGAGTGAATCTCCCTCCACGCCGTCTCATCACACTCTCCCGGGGTCAAGCACTGAGTGAAGCTCCCTCCACACCGTCCCATCACACTCTCCCAGGGTCAGAAACAGAGTGAAGCTGCCTCCACACCGTCCCATCACACTCTCCCGGGGTCAGACACAGAGTGAATCTCCCTCCACACCGTCCCATCACACTCTCCCGGGGTCAGACACAGAGTGAATCTCGCTCCACACCATCCCATCACACATTCCCAGGGTCAGACACAGAGTGAATCTCCCTCCACACCGCCCCATCACACTCTCCCGGGGTCAGGCACTGAGTAAAGCTCCCTCCACACTGTCCCATCACACTCTCCCGGGGTCCGACACAGAGTGAAGCTCCCTCCACACCGTCCCATCACACATTCCCAGGGTCAGACACAGAGTGAATCTCCCTCCACACTGCCCCATCACACTCTCCCGGGGTCAGGCACTGAGTAAAGCTCCCTCCACATTGTCCCATCACACTCTCCCGAGGTCCGACACAGAGTGAAGCTCCCTCCACACCGTCCCATCACACTTTCCCGGGGTCAGACACAGAGTGAATCTCCCTCCACACCGTCCCATCACACACTCCCAGGGTCAGACACAGAGTGAATCTCCCTCCACACCGTCCCAACACACTCTCCCGGGGTCAGACACAGAGTGAATCTCCCTCCTCACCGTCCCATCACACACTCCCGGAGTCAGACAAAGAGTGAAGCTCCCTCCACACCGTCCCATCACACTCTCACGGGGTCAGACACAGAGTGAATCTCCCTCCACGCCGTCCCATCACACTCTCCCGGGGTCAAGCACTGAGTGAAGCTCCCTCCACACCGTCCCATCACACTCTCCCAGGGTCAGACACAGAGTGAAGCTGCCTCCACACCGTCCCATCACACTCTCCCGGGGTCAGACACAGAGTGAATCTCACTCCACACCATCCCATCACACATTCCCAGGGTCAGACACAGAGTGAATCTCCCTCCACACCGCCCCATCACACTCTCCCGGGGTCAGGCACTGAGTAAAGCTCCCTCCACACTGTCCCATCACACTCTCCCGGGGTCCGACACAGAGTGAATCTCCCTCCACACCGTCCCAACACACTCTCCCGGAGTCAGACACAGAGTGAAGCTCCCTCCACACCGTCCCATCACACTCTCCCGGGGTCAGACACAGAGTGAAACTCCCTCCACACCGTCCCATCACACTCTCCCGGGGTCAGGCACAGAGTGAAGCTCCCTCCACACCGTCCCATCACACACTCCCGGAGTCAGACAAAGAGTGAAGCTCCCTCCACACCGTCCCATCACACACTCCCGGAGTCAGACACAGAGTGAAGCTCCCTCCACACCGTCCCATCACACTCTCCCGGGGTCAGACACAGAGTGAATCTCCCTCCACACTGTCCCATCACACAGTCCCAGGGTCAGACACAGAGTGAAGCTCCCTCCACACCATCCCATCACAGTCTCCCGGGGTCAGACACAGAGTGAAGCTCCCTCCACACTGTCCCATCACACTCTCCCAGGGTCAGGCACAGAGTGAAGCTCCCTCCACACCGTCCCATCACACACTCCCGGAGTCAGACAAAGAGTGGAGCTCCCTCCACACCGTCCCATCACACACTCACGGAGTCAGACACAGAGTGAAGCTCCCTCCACACCGTCCCATCACACTCTCCCGGGGTCAGACACAGAGTGAATCTCCCTCCACGCCGTCCCATCACACTCTCCCGGGGTCAGGCACTGAGTGAAGCTCCCTCCACACCGTCCCATCACACTCTCCCGGGGTCAGGCACAGAGTGAAGCTCCCTCCACACCGTCCCATCACACACTCCCGGAGTCAGACAAAGAGTGAAGCTCCCTCCACACCGTCCCATCACACACTCCCGGAGTCAGACACAGAGTGAAGCTCCCTCCACACCGTCCCATCACACTCTCCCGGGGTCAGACACAGAGTGAATCTCCCTCCACACTGTCCCATCACACAGTCCCAGGGTCAGACACAGAGTGAAGCTCCCTCCACACCATCCCATCACAGTCTCCTGGGGTCAGACACAGAGTGAAGCTCCCTCCGCATTGTCCCATCACACACTCCCGGGGTCAGACACAGAGTGAAGCTCCCTCCGCATTGTCCCATCGCACACTCCTGGGGTCAGACACGAGTGAAGCTCCCTCCACTCCTCTCCATCACACACTCTTGGGGCAGTATGCATTTCTACATTTCCTGGAGTAGATTTTTTTTTAACTCTTGTATTAAATTTAAACATCTAATTATAATTGTTGATTTTCATCTGTAATCCTGCTGAGGTTGGTTCAATATCCCAGCACACTATGAATCATTGTTGTTGAGCATTTATTATTGTAATCTGTGTTAACTTCTCCATATTGCAACCATGAGTGTGTCCTTGATAATGGAGTGGATTTATTCCTGTAATATTGGTGCTCGTTCAGTCTTTAACCCCCCCCCCCCCAAAGTGGATCTCTCCACAATGTCTCATCAGCGTAATATTTGCCTTTCTGTAGTAAATGCACCAGCCCTAGTATTGATTGAGTTCTCGCTGTAGTGATTACATTCAACTGCTCGTTCACTCGAGTGGGTGGTGAACAGAGCAACACAACTGGAATTTCTCTCTGGACCTGCTGTTGACAAGTGTTTGCTTCAAGAGCAAAGAGGTTTTATAGTTCTAGACACAATTCTCTGCCAGTGGAGGAGATGATCAGGGTCGATTTTGAATGCACAACTAAATTGTGACAAGATTTTGGAGCATCTCTCAACATAAGTCTTCCCTTAGATCCGGCTTGAAGCTGCATCAATATTTCTAAAGCCAATATGTAGAAAGGGACAACTTCTATCCTGCAGGCTCTTAATAATTTATCCATTAATTCATTGCAGACGTGAAGACCAGATGGTAAACACATATCACATGCACTTGATTTCAGCGAGATGCTGAGGGTGAATTTAGGAAGCTCTGCAAGATTCAGCGCTGCAGTACCGTGCACCTACTGAGCAGTTTACTTCAAAGCAGAGAGAGCCTTAAGACCATTCGCTTGCTGCAGAACAGGTGTGTGTAGGAGAGGGGATCGTCCTCTCAAATGCCATGCACAGTGGGCAAAGGACCAGTTTGGAGGAATGTTGGATCTGAATGGGGAGGGAAAGGAACAGGGTCCTGGGGCAAGAAGGGAAAAGTGCCAGTGGGAGTGTTGGAGAGTGGGAATAGGGGAATACCACGTAAAACTGTCCCATGAGAATGAGGAAGGTCATGCACACTGTCCAATGGGAATGGGGGAAGGTCATGTAAAACTGTCCAATGGGAATGGGGGAAGGCCATGCAGACTGTCCAATGGGAATGGGGGAAGGTCATGTAAAACTGTCCAATGGGAATGGGGGAAGGCCATGCATACAGTCCAATGGGAATGGGGGAAGGTCATGTAAAACTTTCTAATGGGAATGGGGGAAGGCCATGTAAAACTGACCAATGGGAATGGGGGAAGGCCATGCAGACTGTCCAATGGGAATGGGGGAAGGTCATGTAAAATGTCCAATGGGAATGGGGGAAAGTCATGTAATACTGTCCAATGGTAATGGGGAAGGCCATGCAGACTGTCCAATAGGAATGGGGGATGGTCATGTAAAACTGACCAATGGGAATGGGGAGAAGGCCATGCAGATTGTCCAATGGGAATGGGGAGAAGGCCACGCAGACTGACCAGTGAGAATTGGGGATGGTCATGCAGACCTTCCAATGGGATTGGGATAAGGCCTGATAAACTGCCCAATATAAACACTGGAGTATGATTGGGTATCTGTTCTATGAGTTGCCCAGTAAGGGTGCCCAATCATAATTGAGGCAGGCTCATGATGAAATGGCTGTGATTGGTTGATGCAGACACACATTGCCCCTGTCTGTGGAGCTGAGCAGACAGCAGCCTTGCTGGTGCTGGGGAGTGCCTGGGAACAAGATTCTTGGCTGACCAAATGGCTGGCTCCAAATGAATTCACCCCCCCAATGAATGACACCTGCAGATTTGGTTTCACCAATAAAGGGTCCTGAATTCGGTTTCAACCAGATCAGACACATATGGGTGGTGGGTACACAAGCGGGCGAGAGGGTGAAAGTCCAAGGGAAGTGACCCTCAGCTCTCTCCCCCACATCGACAGGGCACCTCAGGAGTATGGTGCCACACTCCATACTTTCTGAGGGTTTCTCCACCAACCTTTTCCCCAGGGCAACAATAGAAGAAAGAGCATTTAAGGAAGGATATGCTGGTATTGTCAAGTCATCTAGTTTTACTGTCATCTAATACCTGATGAAAATGCATTTTACGGTCCTCGGTGCAAAACACACAGACGCACAACCAGACATAACACACATACAAACAAACAATACATATGCAGGACAGGTATTTAATCTATACAAATAAATAAATATTGTTTCTTGTCTCGAAGGGTTAGAGTGAGCAGTTCCATGTTCTCACTGCCCCTTGGAATGCCCCTGCTCCTATACCTTGTGGTCTATAGTCTAATACCAGAGGACATCTGCAACAAGGTGATTGGAGGAAAGTCTAGGGAAGACACCAGAGGTAGGTTCTTTACGCACAGAGTAGTGGGTGCCTGGAATGCATTGTCAGGGGTGGCGGCGGAGGCTGGTGTAATGGAGACATTTAGAAAGCTCACTCCAGGAAGGATTAGATTGTTGTGGAGTAGGATTACATGGGTCAGCACAACATTGTGGGCTGAAGGGCCCGGACTGTGCTGTAACGTTCTGTGTTCTATGAGCGATCTGAGGAGTTTCCTCGAAGCACCTCTGCGGAAGAACCTCAGTCTTGGTCGTTGCTTGAATCAATGACCTGCATCCATTAATGCTAATTGACTGTGAGAACTGACAAATCGCATCTGTTCATTTGATGAAGGAGGAATGCCCATTCTTGGTCAGGATTTGAGTCACTGAGTAACTCCGAACCTCTCCATGTTTTACAAACAGCTTGCCCCCTTGATGTTTAACATTAAGCGGAGGCGACGTGGCCTCAATGTGATCTGAGTGTGTCTTTCTGACACTAAGATTGGACAGCGAAGAAGGTTTTCAAAGTTTGCAGAGGGATTTGGACAGATGGAAAAATCCCGGGTGGAATTTAATTCAGACAAGTGCAAGGTGTTGTATTTTGGAAGGACAAACCAAGAAAGGACGTACACGGTAAATGGTCGGGTACTGAGGAGTGCAGTAGAACAGAGGGATCTAGGAACACAGATACATAATTCCCTGAACATGGTGTCACAGGTGGGTAGGGTTGTAGAGAGCTTTTGGCATAATGGCCTTCATAAATCAAAGTATTGAGTACAAGAGTTGGGATGTTATGATAAAGTTGTATAAAACATTGTTGAGGCCAAATTTGGAGGATTGTGTGCAGTTTTGGTCACCAAACTACAGGAAAGATCTCAATAAGATAGAAAGAGGGCCGAGAAAATTTACTAGGATGTTGCCTGGACTTCAGGAACTGAGTTCCAGGGAAAGGTTAAACAGGTTAGGACTTTATTTCCTGGAGTGTAGAAGAATGAGGGGAGATTTGATAGAGGTGTTTAAAATTATGAGGGGGACAGACAGAGTAAATGTAGATGGGCTTTTCCCACTGAGGGTCGGTGAGATACAAACCAGAGGACATGGGTTAAGGGTGAAAGGGGAAAAGTTTAGAGGAAATTTCTTCACACAGAGTGGTGGGGGTGTGGAATGAGCGGCCAGCTGAGGTAGTGAATGTGGGCTCAACATTAACATTTAGGTACATGGAGGGGAGGGGTATGGAGGGGTGCAGGTCAGTGAGACGAGACAGATAACTGGATGAGCATTCAGGAGAAGGGCCAAAGAGCCTGTTTCTGTGCTGTAATGCTCTGTGATTCTATGGAATGGTCATTTGTGTTGTTGTGGGAGGAAGTGTCTCGACCAAGGCCGGGGCAGACACGATGGACTGAAATGACTATTGTCTTATTATCACAAATGCATCCACTACAAGTTCCGCCATTTCGCTCTGCATTCTGGGATGCATTTCACTGGGAAACAGTTCGATTCTGGAGTAGTTTCAAAGGACAAACAGCAAAGTCTAATTGCAGGACCTGGGCTTCTGATCTGGTTCATTATAGCGAGTGCAATTTAATTTCCTCATCGACGGTCGTTAGGTATGGACTGACAGGTGCCTTGATTGGCAGGCGGAAGAACAAAGTGAATAGAGGTGAATGTGGAAAGGGGTGGCTAGAGATCTGGGAAAATTGATTAAGAGACAGACAGAAACAGATCAATAGCAATATCTTTGGCTTGGCTTCGCGGACGAAGATTTATGGAGGGGGTAAAAAGTCCACGTCAGCTGCAGGCTCTTTTGTGGCTGACAAGTCCGATGCGGGACAGGCAGACACGGTTGCAGCGGTTGCAGGGGAAAATTGGTTGGTTGGGGTTGGGTGTTGGGTTTTTCCTCCTTTGCCTTTTGTCAGTGAGGTGGGCTCTGTGGTCTTCTTCAAAGGAGGTTGCTGCCCGCCAAACTGTGAGGCACCAAGATGCACGGTTTGAGGCGATATCAGCCCACTGGCGGTGGTCAATGGGGCAGGCACCAAGAGATTTCTTTAGGCAGTCCTTGTACCTTTTCTTTGGTGCACCTCTGACACGGTGGCCAGTGGAGAGCTCGCCATATAACATGATCTTGGGAAGGCGATGGTCCTCCATTCTGGAGACGTGACCCACCCAGCGCAGCTGGATCTTCAGCAGCGTGGACTCGATGCTGTCGACCTCTGCCATCTCGAGTACTTCGACGTTAGGGATGAAAGCGCTCCAATGAATGTTGAGGATGGAGCGGAGACAACGCTGGTGGAAGCGTTCTAGGAGCCGTAGGTGATGCCGGTAGAGGACCCATGATTCGGAGCCGAACAGGAGCATGGGTATGACAATGACTCTGTATACGCTTATCTTTGTGAGGTATTTCAGTTGATTGTTTCTCCAGACTCTTTTGTGTAGTCTTCCAAAGGTGCTATTTGCCTTGGCAAGTCTGTTGTCTATCTCATTGTCGATCCTTGCATCTGATGAAATGGTGCAGCCGAGATAGGTAAACTGGATGACCATTTTGAGTTTTGTGTGCCCGATGGCGTTGTGGGGGTGCTGGTAGTCATGGTGGGGAGCTGGCTGATGGAGGACCTCAGTTTTCTTCAGGCTGACTTCCATGCCAAACATTTTGGCAGTTTCCGCAAAACAGGACGTCAAGTGCTGAAGAGCTGGCTCTGAATGGGCAACTAAAGCAGCATCGTCTGCAAAGAGTAGTTCACGGACAAGTTTCTCTTGTGTCTTAGTGTGAGCTTGCAGGCGCCTCAGATTGAAGAGACTGCCATCCGTGCGGTACCGGATGTAAACAGCGTCTTCATTGTTGAGGTCTTTCATGGCTTGGTTCAGCATCATGCTGAAGAAGATTGAAAAGAGGGTTGGTGCGAGAACACAGCCTTGCTTCACGCCATTGTTAATGGAGAAGGGTTCAGAGAGCTCATTGCTGTATCTGACCCGACCTTGTTGGTTTTCGTGAAGTTGGATAATCATGTTGAGGAACTTTGGGGGGCATCCGATGCGCTCTAGTATTTGCCAAAGCCCTTTCCTGCTCACGGTGTCGAAGGCTTTGGTGAGGTCAACAAAGGTGATGTAGAGTCCTTTGTTTTGTTCTCTGCACTTTTCTTGGAGCTGTCTGAGGGCAAAGACCATGTCAGTAGTTCCTCTGTTTGCGCGAAAGCCGCACTGTGATTCTGGGAGAATATTCTCGGCGACACTAGGTATTATTCTATTTAGGAGAATCCTAGCAAAGATTTTGCCTGCAATGGAGAGCAGCGTGATTCCCCTGTAGTTTGAGCAGTCTGATTTCTCGCCTTTGTTTTTATACAGGGTGATGATGGTGGCATCACGAAGGTCCTGAGGCAGTTTTCCTTGGTCCCAACAAAGCTTGAAAAACTCATGCAGTTTGACATGCAGAGTTTTGCCACCAGACTTCCAGACCTCTGGGGGGGATTCCATCCATACCTGCTGTTTTGCCACTTTTCAGTTGTTCGATTGCCTTATATGTCTCATCCTGGGTGAGGACCTCATCCAGCTCTAGCCTTAGGAGCTGTTGAGGGAGCTGGAGCAGGGCGGAATCTTGGACTGAGCGGTTGGCACTGAAAAGAGATTGGAAGTGTTCTGACCATGCTGTCTGTGAGGAGTTGAGGATGGAGATCTTGTCGCTGAGGAGGACTTTGCCGTCTGAGCAATATAGGTTAGAGATAAATGGATAGATCTTAATGCACTAACTTGGAATAACAGACCAGATGCAAATGCAGAAATTCCTGAAAATTCGCAGCAAGCCAGGCAGCAGGTGGGGAGAGAGAAGCAGTTCATGATTCAGGTCAGTGACCTGGTGCTGGGGTACGGCTGAGCCTGGTCAGGGAACGCACCCCTCGGGCCTTAAAGTGGGACTCGGTGAAGATTTTCGGGAGACATCTTTTTGGAAATGCTCAGGGCATCATTTGCGAACACGAGGTGGCAGGGCATCAGCAGCGAGCGGAGGCCCTTCGGCCTATCAAGTCACTTCTGTCATTCAGTAAGATGGTGTTTGATTCTCCTGCTGTGTGTTGGTTTCAATCCTGAACTCCAGGCTGCTCCGGCCTCCGTGCTTGAGAAAGGATTCACTGGCTTTGGAGCAGGTTCACCAGGTTGATTCCGGAAATGAAGGTGTTATTTAGTAGAGAAAAAAAATAAATGCGAAGACTGTTTTTTCAATGGGGAGAAAATTGAAACTCCCTCGTGCAGGATAGCTTGAAGGTGAACTTGCAGGTTGAGGCGGTGGTGCTGCGTTCATTTCAAGAGGAATCGAATACAAGAGCAGGGATGTGATGTTGAGGCTTCATAAGGCCCTGGTGAGGCCTCACTTGGAGTATTGTGAGCAGTTTTGGGCTCCTCATTGAGAAAGGATGTGCTGACGAGGAGAGGATTCAATGGAGGTTCACAAGGATTATTCCGGAAATGAAAGGGTTATCACATGAGGAGGATTTGACTGTTCTTGGTCTGTATTTGTTTGAATTTAGGAGAATGCGGGGGGGGGGGGGGGGGGGGGTGGGGATCTCATTCAAATGTTTTGAATGTTGAAAGTCGTGGACAGAGTAGATGTAGAAAGGTTGTTTCCTATGGTAGGAGAGTCTAGGACAAGAGGGCACAACTTCAGGATTGAAGGGTGTGCACTGAGAACAGAGACGCGGAGGAATTTCTTCAGCCAGAGGGTGACGAATCACAGGTAGTTGTGGAGGCTGGGTCATTGGGTGTATTTAAGGCAGTGACTGATAGGATCTTTACTAGTCAGAGCATCAGAGGTTATGGGGAGAGGGCTGGGCAATGGGGCAGAGTGGGGAAAATGGATCGGCTCATGATCAAATGGTGGGGCTCGATGGGCTGAATGGCCTGTTTCTGCTCCTGTGTGTCTGAGGAGAGATTGAGTGGCCTCACTGGAGTTGAATGATCAATATATTGAATATATTGTCCTATAAGTAAGAATACTGTACATACAATTGAAAATCTTACTTGCTGCAACCACACATGTACATAAGATACACCGTCTACAAGAGAATAACTTGTACCCTCGTCTTGGTAAAAAGAGACCCATTTGCGGTTAGTGCAAGAAAAGAAAATAACATTTCAGTGATGTAGTCAGACGTGCAGTAGCTTCTCTTTGGGGCTGATGTACCCAGGTTCTTGATCATACCAGACTTCAGGCTTCTGTACCTTCTGCCCGAAGGTTGCCAGGAGAAGAGGTGGTACAGAACTCCGCAGGAGGAGGGGACATCTCATCAAATTATGAAAGGAGCAGATCAGAGAGAAGCGGTGAGGTTGTTCCCAAAGACGAAAACACAGTTCCTTGATCATATACATCATACGCCTGTGCAGTAGTTCCCCTACCTGACCTTAGCCTTTACAACTTATATAACCATATAACAATTACAGTACAGAAACTTCTAGTCCACACCGATTTAAGTGATCTCCTCTAGTCTCACCTACCCATTCCCCGCCCATAACCCTCCACATCCATGCACTCATCCAACCTTCCCTTAAATGACAAAAGTGACCCTGCCGCAACCACCTCTTCCGGAAGGTCATTCCACTCAGCCACCACACTCTGAGTGAAGAAGCTCCCTCTCATGTCACTTTTAAACTTTTGCCCCCTGACCCTTAACTTATGACCCCTCATTCCAATCTCCCCTACCCTCAAGGGGAAGAGCCTATTCATATCTACTCTATCCATCCCCCTCATAATTTTAAATATCAAATCCCCCTTAACCTTCTACGCTCCAATGAATAAAGACCCAGTCTACTCAATCTTTCTCTGTAGGCTAGATAAAATAAAGATTCTCTTCACTACTGATAGTTTTCCCTGTGACCGACCTCTCGCTCTCGTGGCAAAGGGACCTGGGCATACTTATGCAGGGAAACATAAAGCGTTAATGACCAGGTGGGATTGGTAGTGAAGAAGGCGAATGCTATGTTGGCCTTCATTTCAAGAAGAATAGTGTACAAGAGTAAAGAGGTGTTGATGAGGCTCCATGGGGCACTGATGAGACCTCATTTGGAGAACTGTGTGCAGTTTTGGGCCCCCTATCTTAGAAAGGATGTGATGTTGTTGGAGAGGGTGCAGAGGAGATTTACTAGGATGATTCCTGGAATGCAGGGGCTAACGTACGAGGAGCATTTGG
This sequence comes from Narcine bancroftii, assembly GCF_036971445.1. Taxonomy (NCBI): domain Eukaryota; kingdom Metazoa; phylum Chordata; class Chondrichthyes; order Torpediniformes; family Narcinidae; genus Narcine; species Narcine bancroftii. The sequence continues at coordinate 160,245,819 of NC_091469.1, forward strand.
CAGCTCTTGGGTTGTATTCATTGGAGCATAGGAGAATGAGGGGGGAATCTTGTAGAGGGATTTTAAATATTGAAGGGTTTTGACAGAGTGAATGCGGATAAGTTGTTTCCATTGATGGGTGAATCGAGAACAAGGGGTCATAGTCTTAAAATCAGAAGTTATCCGATTAGAAATGAGAGGAGGAAGAACTTCTTTAGTCAGAAGGTCATGGATCTGTGGAACTCACTGTCGCATACAGCGGTGCAGGCCAGATCACTGGGAGAATTTAAGCAGGAGATGGAAAAGTATCTTATTTGTCGAGGCATCAAGGGATATGCGGAAAAGGCTGGCAATTGGAACTAGGTGTGAGAATAGATCAGCTTAGGGGAGAGTCGCAGAACAATGGACCAAGTGGCCTGCTTCTGTTCCTTAATCTTGTGATTTTGCAACGCACCTTAATGAAGGGGCTCAAGCCCAAAAAGTCAGCGATGTACTTTTACCTTCGCCACATAAAGGACACCTGAGTTTTTCCAGCGTTGTGTGTTTTTACTTCAACTGCGGTGTCTGCAGAATTTCATGTTTTACTTGTTTCTAGTGGTGGGGAAACTGGAACGGGGCCAGAATCTCAAGATTCGGGGGGGGGGGAGCAGATTTAGGACTGGGATATGGAGGAAGCGTGTCTCCCAGAGAGTGGAGCCCGTGGAATTCACTGCCCAGAGAAGTGGTGGAACCTGCCTCATTTAAGGCAAAGTTAAAGAGCTGGATCCGCCGAGATCTTATTGAACGGCGGAGCAAGCTCGATGGGCCGGACGGATGAACCCTGCTTATGTTTCTGAGGTTCACTCCACAATCCCTCCTGAACCAGCATTAATCCCCTTCTTGGATGCCCACTTCTTTCTCTTGACCAAACACAAAGCCGACTAATGCACCCCAAGATGCCACAAGCAAAAGTTCATGGGATTGGAGGACAGGTTCCAGCTCAGGTGGTCGCGTGCTCGCTGAACCACTCCCTCAGTTCTGCCCCCTTTTTGCTTAGCAAATCATGTATTGCTACAACAACATGATGGTGGCCCGATTGGCGTAGCAGTTAGTGTGACGCCTTTACGGCGCCAGCGATCGAGACCAGGGTTCGAATCCCATGCTGTCTGTGAGGAGTTTAGATGTTCTCTCCGTGACTGTGTGGGTTTTCCTCGGGAGGGCTCCGGTTTCCTCCCACCATTCGAAATGTACCAGGGGCGTAGATTAATGGGGTGTAAATTGGGCAGTACATGTTGGTGGGCTAAAATGGCCTGATACTGTCTAAATTTAAATTTAAACACATAAACAATGCACAGAACTATATCTAATAAACCTCTTAGATTACTGCAAAAAAAATATTTGTGATAGGTGGGAAATCAATATCACCCATCTAATACACGCACTTTACATTTCAAATTAAAATCCCATTATTCTTATTTATGACCCTGTGGGGCCCACCGTTCCTGGAACTTGGATACCATTCCTCCCGGATATCACATGCTCCTCCTCTAATGACTCATGGGCCTGGACGTAACCCCGTCAGAGAGGCAGGCAGTCAGCCAGCCCAGAACCCTCGACTGCTCACCGCCTCGAACCGTGAGCAACCTTACACTGAACTTTAACAAAGCCAAAGAGAAGATTGTGGACCTCAGGAGGAAGTCAGGGGAACACGACCCAGATCTCATCGGGGGCCCAGCCATGGAGAAGGTTGAGAACTCTGAATTCCTACATGCCAGCATCTCCGAAGATCTGTCCTGGAGCCTCCATGTTGATGCAATCATGAAGAAGGCCCGCCAGCAGCTGCACTTTGTTCAGTACGTCACCGAAGACTCTTGAAAACTTCTACAGGTGTTCCGTGGAGAGCATTCAGACTGGTTGCATCACTGCCTGGTGTGGAGGTGCCAATGCTCAGGACAAGAATAAACTCCAGAGGGTTGTTAACTCGGCCTATGCAATCACGGGCCCCAGTCTTCACTCCAACGAGGACATCGACATGAGGCGGTGTATTAAAAAAGCAACCTCTATCCTCAAAGACCCCCACCACCCAGGCCATCACTCTGCTACCATCGGGAAAAAGGTACAGGAGCCTAAAGATGAGTGCTCAGTGGCACAAGGACAGCTTCTTCCCCTCCACCATTAGATTTCTAAATGATCGATGAACCACAGACATGGCCTTTTCATGCACTATTTTTATTTATTGCTGTAAGGTGGTTTATATGAATGTTTGCCCTGTGAAGCTGCCACAAAACAAATTTCATGACTTGTTCATGACAATAATTTCTGATCCTGGTTTTGAATAGCCAGCTTGGCCAGGCCCAACAACAACCCCACAAGGAGGTCCTACGAGATCTCGGCACCCCTCCACATTGGGTAACCGTGGATCAGGAGCGTGGGACTGAAGGTAGGCGAAGGGGGGCTGCAACCTTACAGATTCCAAAATGATGCGGGACACCGTCCCCTCCCGGCCGCTGATGTGACCAGCAGCCAGGGTGTCAGTGAATTGACTCAAGAAGCAGGTACTCAGCGCTGCTCTGTGCAGCACGCTCCACCTCTGGTCCCCAAAGTAAAAGGGGGCGGACTCCCCCATATGGAAACCTTCACTGCAGGTGCCCCTCACCACCGGGCGGTAAAATGGTGTGTCCAGATGGCTGACAAGGGCGAGGAAATAGAAAGTATACAGGACTGGCTCCTGCAAAAACTCATCGTGCTTTGGGCCCAACCAGCACCCCCCGCTGATTGGGTGTCAGCACAGCCGGGATTGCTCAATTCCTCCCTGATCCGACCCACCCCCCCCATTCTGTTACCCATCACCACAGAACGGGGTCCAATCTCTCTGGCAGAGGCCTTTCCCCCAGACCCGCATGAGCTCCCGATAGAACACAGGCGGCTTCACCACAGCAGCACACCCGACTTTCACCACTGGGAGGCATGAACCCTCCTTTAGGCAGCGTCCCTGGTGAAGGAAGTAGGTGGCCAGTGTGTGCCACCATGGAGGCTGCCCGGCGTGCATATGTCTCTGCAGGGCCCAGAGGTAGTGGACTGTCAGCTGCGTCTAGATGCAGACTGCTCTCTGTGCTTGATAGACTCAATACCACGGCAGGGACCCAGTGCTTCCTGTTACCCCAAAAGAAGTCCACCAGCTCCCACTGGGTCTTGGCAATAAAAGCCATGGGTGGGAACATGGTGACCAGCTGGTACCACAGAGTCAAGGCCACCAGCTGGTTGATGACCAACACCCCACCCCAGTACAAGGTGACACAGAGGAGACCGACCAGCAGCCCAAACGCTCAGAGGCCTTCGCCTCCAGGTCCCACCAGTTCTCCACCTAGAACTCTCCAGTGGCACTCAGGTAGACCCTTGAGTACAGGATATGCATGGTGCTACACACAAAGTGACACCTCTCCATGAAGAGGAGGACGTCATTAGCACAGGCCAAGAGGACAATTTACATCACTGCCTCACGTAGAAACAGACCCGTCAGCCTCTTCCTGAGAAGGCACAGGAACGGCTCTACATAGACGAAGTACAGCACCATTAAGGACCCGTTAACTTCGCTGAGGCACTCTGCCGTGGTGCACAACAGGCGGACGTGGGCCATGAAGCACAACCCCAGTAGGAACACGAGTAGGGTCCCAAGAAGGTAACGCACTCCACCCTGTCGAACGCCTTCTCCTGGTCAAGACGGACCAGCCCCGGGAAATTTGGACCAGGTCCCAGACCAGAGGGATGTTGTCCTGAATGGACTGGCCAGGGATTGTGTAGGATGGGTTGGGGCAGATCCCTTGGGCCAGTGCAGGTGATTGGCCATCTCCTAGGTAAAGATCTTATACTGGGTGCTGAGGAGAGAGAGAAATTGGACACCCATTTCCTCAGGCATCAGGAATCTCCCTTCTTCGGCAAAAGGACTACGACTGCCCTGCGCCAAGAGAGGGGCATCTCCCCACTGCCAGGTTATCCTCCGGGACCCTGGAAAAGTAAACACCCAGGATGTCCCAGAAAGCGGTGAGGAATTCATTCATCAGCCCATCCAGTCCCTGGAAACTTACCTCTCTGTAGCCAGCGGAGGGTGCCAGTCAGGCAGGGGAGCTTCCAGCTGCTTTACGGCCTCGGGGTTGACCTGCAGCACGTCCTTCCATGATGCGGATCCTTGCTGGACGCATCCAGCAAGAACAGAGTCGCGTAACAGGAATGGTCTTCTCGGCAGATCCTTTTTTTTTAAACTTTATTTATTTGAAAAATGATTGGTAAACATAAAACATACAGAATAAACTCCACAACAAGATTTCTTATATATATAAATTGAAAATAAAGGAAAAAAATAAAAATATAAAAAGGAAAGAAACCCCACCCCCCTCCCACCCCTTCAGCCAGCTCACTTAAGGAGAGCCAAAGAAATATATAAAAAAACTTTAAAAAATAAATAAAAGTACATCTAAATGCATATGTTCCAAATATAATGACCACTTATTAACAAAAAAAGAATAATTATCATGCAAAACATAGGTAATTTTATCCATAACAACACAAGCTTTCATTTCATTATGCGATCTCATTATATTAATCACTGTATTATCCTTCCATGTACTTGCTATACATTTTCGAGCTATGGACAATGCTAAATATACAACTGCACTTTGAAATTTATCCAACCCCAATCCCTTTAAAGGAATCACATAACCCAATTAAAAAAAAACAGATGGATCTAATGGTAACAGTGAGATCTAATGGTAACTTAAACTTATACAATTTTTCCAAAATTGACTTAATTTCTTCCCAAAATGGTTCTACATACATACAGGACCAAACAGCATGTAAAAAAGTTCCAACACATGTACCACATCTAAAACAGGAATCTGAATTACTAAAGCCATATTTTTTTTCAATTTCTCAGGAGTTAAATACAACTGATGCAAAAAATTATAATTAACCATTCTGTATCGTGCATCTAGTAACACTTTCATGACACATATCCATCCAGTAGTCTTCAGGACAAACAAAAGTTAAATCATTTTCCCATTTAAGCTTAGATTTCTCCCATTCTGACTTGTCCACATTATCTTGTAATATTTGATACATAACAGAAATATAACCCTTTTTAGGCAGGGAAGAAATCAAAAACTCAAAACTCCGACAATACGGGTAAAATCATCTCTCTACCATACATTTTTTTTTTACCAGCGACCGAAGTTGATAGTAAACAAATAAAGAAGCTTCACCAATATCAAAACACTCTTTCAATTGAGTAAAAGAAAGAAAATGACCTTCTACAAAACAATCCTGCAATATTTTTATACCCTTAAAGTCCCAATTCTTTAAATGACTATTAAATAATGAAAATGGAATAAGCTTATTATTATATAATGACGTTAAAATAGATAATTTACCTTTTGATCCTATAATCTTATTCTATTTTTGTCCATAACATCAATAGATGTTTTAATATTGGCACATTATACTCCCGTAATGAATCTATATTCCACCAAAATATAAATTGATGTATTGCAGTTTTAGAAATTCATGCCATCTCAACTTTAGCCCAACTTGGAGGTCGATCCTAATCCATCAAACCACTAATAAATTTAAGTTGGGCTGCTTCATAATAATTCTGAAAATTAAGTAATTGCAATCCACCTAATGCATACTTCCAAGTAAGCTTATTTAATGCTACCCTTGGTAATTTACCTTTCCATAGAAATTCCCTAGTGACTTTATTTAAATCCTGGAAAAAATTCCTTGTAAGAAAACATGGTATTGATTGAAACAAATACTGGATATGTGGAAAAATATTCATTTTAATACAATTAACCCGGCCAATTAAAGTTAACAGAAGGTCTTTCCACTTAATTAAGTCTGCTTTTATCTTTTTCAACAATGATACATAATTTAATTTATATAAAGATTAATATTCAGTATTCACAATTATTCCTAAATATTTTTAATTTTATCCATCCATTTCAAATTAATAACATTTTTATAAAATGAATAATCTCCTTCACCTACCAGTAAAATTTCACTTTTATCCCAATTAACTTTATACCAAGATAATGATCCATACTGTAATAAACATTCCCGTAAATGCGGCAAAGATTGTTCCAGATTTGTTACATATATAAAAACATCATCTTCAAATAAATCAATCTTGTATCCTTCATCCAGAACTCTCATCTTTTGTATCTGCTCATTTTGCCGTATTAATTGAGCTAACGGTTCAATGACCAATGCAAACAGAGTGGTGACAATGGACAACCCTGTTGAGTAGAACGTGTTAATTTAAATGATGACTAAACCTGTCCATTTGTCATCAGCTTAGCGTCAGGTTTGTATATAAAGCTTTAACCCAGCCAATAAAAAAGGGGCCAAATTTAAAGTTTTCCAAGACCTTAAATAAAAAATTCTATTCGACCCTATCAAAAGCTTTTTCCGCATCAAGTGCAACCACTTGGGCTGGTTGGGCTGCAGTCGGTATGCATTGGTCAAACTAATCAATCGAAGAATGTTATCTGAAGCATGTCTATTTTTAATAAAACCTGTTTGATCTACATGTGTCAATTTAGGTAAATATTTAGCAAGCCGATTTGCTAAAAAATTAGCTATTATTTTATAGTCCACATTCAATAAAGAAATAGGTCTTTAAGAAGACACTTTTAATGGATCTCCATCTTTCTTTAGAATTACAGTAATTAAAGCACTAGAACAAGATTCTGGTAATTCATAGTCTCTTGTTGTAATACCTCCCTAAACACCAAGGATAAATCTTCATAAAAAACTTTATAAAATTCCACCGAAAGCCCGTCATCACCTGGTGACTTACCATTAGGCATTTCCATCATACCAGTCTTAATTTCTAGGTCTGTGAACAGAGCTTCCAAATCTATAATATCCTCTTCATCTAATGCTGATAACTTTAATGTAGATAAAAAAGAATCAATAGATCCATTATCCTGTTTCCCCTCAGAAGTATATATTTTTTTATAAAATGAATAAAACTGTTCATTGATTTCCTGAGGTTTATAAGTAACTGTTGAATTCTTTTTAACAGCATTAATAATGCTTGAAGTCTGCTCCTTCTTTAACTGCCACACAAATACTTTATGTGCCTTCTCACCCCACTCATAATATTGTTGTTTGGTTCAATTAAGTAAACATTCAAATTGATAAGTCTGTAACGTATTATATCGTAATTTCAATCTCGTCAAAGCTATCTTCTGATCTTCTGTCACTCCCTTCTGAAATTCCTTCTCCAGTTCATCAATCTGCTTTTCTAATTTAATACTTTCAGCCATATACCCTGTCTTAACTTTAGTAGCGTAACTAATTATTTGTCCTCTTAAATAAGCCTTTAACGCATCCCATACTACAAATCTACTTTGAGCAGAGTTAACATTTTCCGTAACGAAAAAAATCAATCTGTTTCTTAACAAAAGCAACAAACTCGGGTTTTTTCAACAACATTGTATTAAAGCTCCATCTATAAGATGGACGTATCACCTCCGAACTTTCATAAGAAAAAAATAATAAAGAATGATCGGATATTACTCTTATAGTCTGCCTGCAATACCTTTCTCTGTAAATGGGCCGATATAAAAAAATGTCTATTCTAGAAAAAGAATCATGCCTAGAAGAATAAAAAGAAAAATCTTTCTCTGTAGGGTTAATCCTTCTCCAAATACCTACCAATTTAAGTCTTTAATTAAAGCCCCAATTTGTATCACCATCTTTGATTTTCTAATACATTTTGGGGATTTATCCATCAATGGGTCCAAAACACAATTAAAATCTCCCCCAACTGGATATTTTCACTAGCTTGACTTAATAGCCAAAAAGCATCTGAAATAAAATATTCATCATCTACATTAGGTGCCTAGATATTAAGTAAGGTCCAAAGTTCATTAAAGATTTTACAGTCCACTTTTAAAACCCTCCCAGCATTCCCCTCCACATTCTGTAACTTAAAAGATAGATTCTTATGAACTAAAATCGCTACACTTTTTACCTTAGATTTAAATGAAGTATAAAAAACATGACCAACCCAATCTCTTTTCAATTTCAAAAGTTCTTTTTCAGTTAAATGTGTTTCTTGTAAAAAAGCAATATCAATTTTAATTTTCTTAAAATAAGCTAAAACTCGCTTTCGCTTAATTGGATTATTTAATCCCTGAACATTAAAAGTTGCAAATTTTAAACTAGACCTTTTAATAAACTATCAATATAAACACTTTATACAAAAAAATGCTCTCCTGTTAATAAACAAAATCTACTCTCCCTCCCCTAATGCTATAAAAAAGTTAATATGAAAAGGAATACAATTAAGACCCCCCCCCCCCAAAAAAAAGAAAAAAAACCACCCAAAGGTAGTAATTCCCTAAAAAAACTGGGTGTGGAACACCCCACCAGTGGCAGATGACCATCAGAGATATCAGTGCCTTCCACCTCCCCCCAGCCAGAAATACAATATATATAATAATGTAATTCAACATCATTAATATATTCAGCCCTGGGACTCCAGTCCCAAAGATTGATTCGAATCTTCAACATCGCTAGGACTATGTGTCGAAGCCTCCTTCTTCCCATCTTTCCCATTCTTCCCATTCTTTCCATTCTGTCCATTTCCATGTCCATTGGCCCTTCTTTTAGGTGACGACGGTGAGATTCTTCCCTGGCCACATAGATCCAGTAACGAATTAGCAAAAACCATTGCATCATGGTCATTCTCAAAAAATTGAGACTGATAATTGCCATAAAAGACTTTCAACACTGCAGGGTATTGAAAAGCTTCTGCACGGAAACTGCCTCCAGGGGCTATAACTGCTACTTAGGACCAAGGGGCCACCATCTTAGAGCTGCAGCTTAGCATGATGAGAACCTCACACAGTCAGTAATTACACTGGACAATAAAGATTTGGCTTCCTGAACACTTCTGGATGTATTTTATGGATTTTGGGCTTCGGTTGCCCAAAATCGCTTTAAAATGTTCCTATCAAGTACTGTTTTTTTTAACATTTTTTAAAATTTCCTGTCATATTTTAAGTCTACTGGTACATTCCCCACAAAGCAATCTGTTTTGGTCAGTCTATGCAGGCCTGCGCACGCCTTCAGTGCAGGTGCTTTGCAAATAGGGTGCTTAAACAGGGCATGCTTAAACAGGATAGATGCAGGAGAGCTGTAAAAGCAACTCACATATCCAGATGCTGTGCATTACATTGATATGGGTTGATGCACATGTTCTTCAGGCCCTAGAACAGCAAGTGTACTGTCATGAGCCCAGAGGACCCCAAAACCCAGCAGCAATAGATATTCACCAAGACAAAATTTGCTTTTAATTATCTTTAAACATGAAAATAGAATCACACTTTAACTTATCACTAATGACTTGCTTAACCTAACTTAACCCCCTTCTAATTCTAAGTGCATATGTATGTAATGTGTGTGTAAGTTTAGAAAAGTTCTTTGGTTCACAGTCCAATCTCACTTCTCATTCCTCCAAGTTCACTGGTTGCAGGCAATTCTTAGACTGTGCACAGAATTGAACATTTAGAAAGTTCGCCCGGCTCTGGTGCTTGAAAGGTAAATAGTTACTGTTCAGGAAGATTGTTGCCGGTTTTCAGAGAGAGAGATGTGTTGTTCCAGGATATCTACAGCTGATGCACTTCCATCAGTCACTTCAGTGTCTTGTTGATGAAACTTGGCCCTTCAGGGTTCTCCAGATGATAACCTCTTTCTTTCAGGTCACCACAAAGTTTCATTTTGTTTCTCTTATTCCTAATGAAATATTAGACAGCCAATCCTCTCCTCTTGCATGAACCACAAGGGCTTTGACCAGGTCATCTTCCAAATGGGGTTTTCCACAAGCTTGCCAGCTTGTCCTGTTCCAGTCCTAGCTATTGTTGCTGGCTGTAACACTGTAGAAGTGATCTCTCTCTCTCTCTCTCTCTCTCTCTCTCTCTCTCTCTCTCTCTCTCTCTCTGTGAGAGAGAAAGCCTGTTTGACTCTCTCTGCTTGCAAAACCACGTGACCCTCTTAGAACAGCAAGTTCCCCTCCAGACAGAAGGCATCTCTGACAAGATCTTTCATCTGTTGCTTTTTTGTAAACAACAATCAATTAGTGAAGTCTCTTGGGCACTCTCCAAAGCTCTTGCAAAAGCTGTGGGGCCGATACGCCTAACATGGGGCAGAGCTTCAGTATTTCAAATAAGATCTCTTTTAAAGTGGCCTACTCTAATGAACATTTCCCAACTTATCTCCCAAAAATATACCTATATGCTCTGTCAAAGTACTCAACAATAGAATTTATGGCTTTCAATACAGCAGAAATGTCAATGTCGCAACAGCTGCGATACATTCTGTGACATTTGTGGCTGAAGGCTCAAAGACTGCACTTATTAAGAAAGCCCACGAGGTCCACTTCAGTTGTCAAATTGGTGTCCAAGACAAGCCCTGGGCTCCTCATATTTGCTGTGCAACATGTGCAGTTAACCTGAGAGCTCGGCTCAGAAGCATTAAATGTGTTAAATTCAATAAATGTTAATTGAATGTTTCTCCAACTTCCTATGTGATTCAGCAAATCTGGAACAATATTTTTGTTCCGCTTGACGTTGTCTACCATAATCACCAATTAAACCAACCTTTTTTTTAATAAATATTGCTGTCCAGCATTATCATGCCTTCTGATATGATCCACTGTCTCACCATCAGTAGAGTCCACTATTAAATCAGTTTGTAACAGTCGAGAGCAGAGATGGGAGTGTAGATGGTGGGAGCCATCCCAGGGCTTTCTGCGTGATTGGAGCTGCAGTGTCCTTCCCTCCCGCCGCACAGCAAAAGATGTCCGCCTCAGGTCAGCCTGATGCTCCTCCAGCCTCACGAGTCCCAGGAGCCGTCGGTATTCCTCGTCCTGGCCCGAAGTCCTCAGATGTGGGGGGGGGGGGAGCCTTTCCGATGGTAACAACCCAGATCCCACTGGAAGTTCAGAAATAGCCTTGGCGATCTGCCAGCCTCTGCTGTTCCCCAAAGCACTTAGGTGCGGACAAGGACGACGCAGCACAAAGCTTACCTTCTTCTCCCAGGAAGCGATCACCACCAAGACGGGAATGCGCTCTGCACTGTTCAAATTCTGAAGCATAAGTTCTCAGTTGATGAGAGGGCCCACCCAATCCTGCCGCTCCCACAGTGTGACTCTCCCTCCAAGCCCTTCCTCCCCCCACAGTGTGATGCAGGATGGAGTGTTGACTCAGAGCAGGGTCCAGCAGCCTGTGCTGGGAGAACATAAGAACTAGGAGCAGGAGTCGGCCGTCTGGCCTGCCGAGCTCACTCCCCCATTCAATAAGATGGTGGCTGATCTGATCATTAACGATCGACCTGCCTTTTCTCCCACGTCCCTTAATTTATGTAAAAATTTATCTAACTGAACCTTAAACATATTTAATGCAGTCGCCTCAACCACTTCCCTGGGAAGAGAATTCCACAGATTCATGACTCTCTGGGGTAAAAAACAGTTTTTCCTCAGCTCCGTCTTCAATCTTGAGACTGTGTCCTCCAGTTCTGGTCTCACCTACCAGTGAAAACAATTTTCCTGCCTCTATCTATCCCTTTCATAATTTTATATGTTTCTATAAGATCTCATCTCATCCTTCTGAATCTGAGTGAGTGTAAACCCCTGTCACCCTTTCACTAGCTCATCACCACACGTGATATCCTGACCCTCTCACTCCCCTCCTCTCACTCCCCTCCTCCTGCGTCTGAGATCCATCACCTGTATACTGATGCTTAACACACCCACGCATGTCCGCTATTACCCCCCTCACACAGCACGACACACTGCTGCCAAGTCAATTCAAGTCCCCTTTATTTGTCATTCATGCTCGCACGGTGAAGACGAAAGAGTGTTTCTCCAGGACCACGAGCATATTTACATAAATATAAGTTAGAATAGAAGTTAAACACATTAATGGAGTAAAAGTCCATGGTTCACTATCCACAAATCTAGGAATAACGGTTCACCGTTCTTTGAAAGTGGATTCCCATGTGGATATGCTGGTGAAGGCAGCTTTTGGTGTGCTGGCCTTTATAAATCAAAGCATAGAATATAGGAGCTGGGAGGTGATGTCGAGAATGTTTAAGGCCTTGGTGAGACCAAGTTTAGAATATTGTATGCAGTTCTGGTCCCCAAATTATAGGAAGGATTTCAATAAGGTAGAGAGGGTGCAGAGAAGATTTACTAAAATGTTGCCGGGATTGCAGTATCGAGAATACAAAGAAAGATTGAGTAGACTGGGTCTTTATTCCTTGGAGCGTAGAAGGTTGAGGGGGGGATTTGATAGAGGTATTTAAGATTATGAGGGGAATAGATAGAGTAGATTTGAATAAACTTTTCTTCTTGAGGGTAGGGGAGATTAGAATGAGGGGTCATAAGTTAAGGGTTAGGGGGGAAAAACTTTAGAAGCAACATGAGGGGAAACTGCTTCACTCAGAAAGTGGTGGCTGAGTGGAATGACCTTCCAGAAGAGGTGGTTGCGGCAGGGTCAATTCTGTCATTTAAGGGGAGGTTGGATAAGTGCATGGATGTGAGGGGTTTGGAGGGTTATGGACAGGGTCCGGGTAGGTGGGATTAGAGGAGATCACTTAAATCTGTGCAGACTAGAGGGGCCGAGATGGCCTGTTTCCATACTATAGTTGTCATATGATTATATGGTTATATGTTCTAGGAATTCAGGAGTCTGATGACTTGGGGAGAAAAGCTGTTGTCCAGTCTAGATGGAAGGGCCCAAGTGCCACGATAACTCCTACCAGATGCAGAAGGAAAACAGTTTACGTAAGGGGTGTGTGGAGTCCTTCACAATGTTTATTGCCTTTCTCCTACATCGAGTGTTGTAGGTGTCCTGCGTGGTAGGAAGAGAGCCCCTAGTGATAATTTCCATAGACTTCACTGTCCTCCGCAGGGTATTGTGGTCCGAGGTGGTGTGGCTTCTGCACCGGGCGGTAATGAGGACACACGGGATGTCTTCAATACATCCTCTGCAGCCTCGACGAGGGCTCCATGCAGTGCCATTACGTCTGCACCAATGGAGGAGTGATGAAGAGGGGGAGATGCGCCACAGACGCGAGGAGCGCATGCAGAGCGAAGGCACCGTGAAGGAAGGCAGTCTGCTTTGATCGCGGCCTTCCGAGGCAACTTCCTTGGCTGGATTTCAATGCAGTGATGATGAAGAGGGACGAGAACAGGAGGAGGAAGAAGGTGAAGAAGAAGATGGAGGTGCTGCTAGAAGAGGTTCAAAATCTCAGAGCAGGATGGAAGCTCGAGGAGTAAGTCCTGGGGCACGTCTCCTGATGAAAGGGCTTAAACAAATTAGATTGGATATTTAAAAAATCGGAGGAGAATACTAAGGGATATTATGGAATTGTAAATAGAGTGCAAAACAGATTTGAAGATATGGAAGACAGAGTTAAAAATGTGGAATTTGGTGTAGACACAGTGCAAGGTAGAAGGGAGACAATGGAAAACACCACTGATGCATTTGCTGTGGAAAATAAATGATTATCTGAGAAAGTGGACTTATTGTAGTAGAAGGAACAATATCAAGGTTTTGTTGGTCTTGAACAAGGGGATGAAGGGGATAATTCGATAACCTTTTTCCAACGTTGGATCCTGGAGACTTTTGGACAAGGAGATATTGAAATAGAAAGGCCACGTGGAGCTTTAAGTCCTTGGCCTCCATCTGATCAAAGGCCTCGACTCATATCAATAAAGTTCCTTTGCTATCATGAGAAGGGGTTGGAACTTGCAGTGAAGCAGGCGAAAGAGGGAAGGGGACCATTGGAATATAATGGATGTAAAATCTTCTTTGACCCTGACATCAGTTTTCAACTGTTGAAAAAGGAGGTGAAAAATATTCTTTGGAAGGAAGGCTACAGCTTTATTCTACGTCATCCTGCGACTCTCAAGATTTTCATTCAAGGAGGGGCCGAATAGGTTTTGCACTGATCTGAGAGGGCGCTGGAGTGTGCAGATACTCTGCAGTTATTCCATGAGAGGCTGAACAAAGAGCAATGCAACAAGCAGGAGTTGGAAATCTTCCTGGACTGAGTTGATTGAAGCTGAATAATTTCACTCCATTTATTAGGAATGGAAGTAATAATTGACCATTCAGGAGGAGCTGGAGGATAATGGGCGGACATCTACAAAAACGTGTGTGCGTGTGCATGTGTGCGTGTGTGAGAGTGTATGTGTGTGTGTGTGTGTGTGTGTGTGTGTGTGTGTGTGTGTGTGTGTGTGTGTGTGTGTGAGTGTGTCCATGTGTGTGTGTGCATGTGTGTGTGTGTGCGCATGTGTGTGTGTGCGTGCATGTGTGTGTGCATGCATGTGTGTGCGTGTGTAGGTGTGAGTGTGTGTGTGTGTTAGTGTGTGTGTGTGTGAGTGTGTGTCCATGTGTGCGCGCGCGCGTGTGTGTGCGTGCATGTGTGTGTGCGTGCATGTGTGTGCATGTGTGTGTGTGTGTGTGTGTGTGTGTGTGTGTGTGTGTGTGTGTGTGTGTGTGTGTGTTTGCAGCTTTGGCCTCTACTCGTAGAGGAGTATAATTTTATTTTAACAACTTTTTACTGTTTACTTTCTTTCCCTTCTTTTCTTTTTCTTGTTACTGGGATTGGTTGGATGTAAATACCTTGTCATAAATCTTAGACTAGACTTGGAGTGCCAAGGAGCTGAGAGGAGGGAGGGAAAGGGGAAATGTTTCTTTATGGAAGATGAAAAATGCACTAATGAATAAATTATTGAATGGTTTTAATATTAATGGCCCGGTGAAGAGATAAAGGGTATTAACGCATATTAAGAAAATGAAAGTAGATGTAGCTTTTTTTTATATACAGGAAACACATTTAATGGAAAAAGAACACCAGAATTTTTAAAGGGATGGGGTAGGGGACACTGTAGCCTCTTCATTTAATTCAAAAGCAAGGGGTGTAGCTATATTGACAGATAAGAAACTTCCAATTAAAATGCAAAATGTAGTCTCAGACTCTGCAGGAAGATATGTTATGATTCACTGCCAATTTTTTTCAGAATGCTGGACTTTTTAATATGCACCCAATGTAGATGGATGAAAGGTTTATACAGGAAACATTTCTGAACTTGGCAAATGCACATGAGTATACAATAATTGATGGGGACTTAAATTTTTGTTTAGACCCAGTCTTAGACAGGGAAATGAATTTAAATATTAGTATCTGGGAGAAAAATAGGCCAGGACTCAATCATGAAAGCATGACAAACACAATAAATGTTAGATACAGATTAGTACAGTATAATTTCTTACTTCAGTTATACCTGACCCCACAGAAATTACATCGACTGAAATCAGATTTATCAGATCAGTGTTTTAGGTGTGATCAAGAGGTAGGCACTTTTTTACACTCCACATGATCATGTTCAGAATTCAGACCCATTCTGGATGGAACTAGGAGCATTTTTAGAATGGGTTACTGGAGTTAAATCCCCTCAAGTTCCTATGCTTTTCCGATTAGTCAAAGTGTCCGGGATAAGACCAAAAATGACATTTAATTTGTTTGAAAGGGAACAGTTGCAAGAAAACGTGGAGCAGTGACATAGAAATCAGATTCACATTTGGGGTTGGATAGATGGCACGGTGAAATTCGTTAGTTGTAGATCTCTTGAGATTACATATAATTTAAGAAACAGATATGATTCCTTCTCGGTGTCCATATTTACAAATTGTAGGTATTAATTTATGAAAGCTAACCCTAGACCTCCGAAAACCTTACCAGCTCCTTGGAGTCAATTAATTAATGTATGGTTAAAATATCAAGGTATAGTTATGGGAATTTTCTATCTTTATTTTCTTACTTTTTCTTTCCTTTTTAGTTTTTAGTTTTTTGCCTTTTCATTTCTTTTCTTTATTTTTGGGGGGAGGGATGGGAGGAAAATGGGGGATGATATTCATATAAAAGAGTTGCAATTATTATAATTGTGCGGTACATAATCGATATATTCTGTATTTGGATTAATACATGCGTGGAATTTAAATAAAATATTCAAAAATCATTACATAGTTTTAGCTTTTATAGTTACGGTATAGCCAAAAGAATTTAAAGTTATTTAGAAATGTTTCTACTCATCTTTGGGGAGATCTACGGGGTGGGCTACATGACCACGGGCTGCTGTGGTGGGCGGACGCGACCACAGGTGGACTAGGCCTAAAAGCCTTGGGATCACAGAGGAAAAGGAAGCAGTTTGTGAGGTGGAAGGAACAGGTTAAGTGAGCAGGGGACCAAGTTAGGCTGAAGGCGAAACTCTGGGGAAGAAAATGGATGACATCTGACTCTGGGGCCGTTGAGCTTCAGCCTTCACCGAAACGATCAACGACAGTGTCCTGGATGCCACCATCCAGCTGGATGGGCTCAATTAATTTTGGGTGGACGGAGATGCTGCTCTGTGTGGTAAAGTCCGTGGCGGTGGCCTGTGCGTTGACATCAATGCAAAGTGGGGCAAGGACTCAGAATGAGTCTCCAGTCACTGGGGGAATTTGTGATGGTCAGATGTGGACATTTTATCTACCACAGGAATTCACCACGGTCCTCAAAGATGCAGCATCTTTCCCCCACACCTCCCCCCCCCCCCTCACCCCAGCTCCAACACTAAGGAGGCAATCTGGGAATTGTATGGGGCTATAAATAAACTGCAGGCCACACACCCTAACGGACTGATCATTATCGCTGGGGATTTCAACCAGGCGAACCTCACATCAAGCCTACCTAAATCCCATCAGCTAAGAGAGGACCTTGTGCACAAGAACATTTCTGATCCATACCGGGTTCGGACGACGTCACTGTGCCCAAGACCGTCATAACTCACCCCAATCAAAAGCCACGGATGACTGCGGAGGTGCGAGTGCTGCTCAGGAACTGAGACACAGCCTTCAGAGCAGATGTCAAGGTAGCCCTAGCTGTTGCAAGAGCCAAGCTGTCTAAGGCCATCAGGGAAGCAAAGCGTGCACATGCCCAGCGCATTCACAGCCACTTCCTGGACAGCAAGGACATGCGAGGTATTTGGACATCACCAACCACAAGACTACATCATCTGCCTGTGCTGGTCCTCCCAACTTCTACCTGCACTTTGAGGCAAAACATGATGTTGCAGCAAAGAAGACCGTCTCTTCTCCAAATGACCAGGAGCTGTGTCCTGCAGTGGCTGACATGAAGAGAGAGCTAAATACGATCAACCTGTGAAATGCTGCTGGACTGGATAACATTCTCCGCTCCATCCTCAACATTCATTGGAGTGACTTCATCACCGACATTGAAGTACTCGAGCTGGCAGAGTCCACAAGCATCTAATCCACGCTGCTGAAGACCCAACTGCGCTGGGTGGGTCACGTCTCCAGAATGGAGGATCATCGCCTTCCCAAGATTGTGTTATATGGCGAGCTCTCCACTGGCCACCGAGACAGAGGTGCACCAGAGAAGAGGTACAAGGACTGTTTAAAGAAATCTCTTGGTGTCTGTCACATTGACCACTGCCAGTGGGCTGATATCACCTCCAACCGTGCATCTTGGCGCCTCACAGTTTGACGGGCAGCAACCTCCTTTGAAGAAGACCGCAGAGCCCACCTCACTCACAAAAGACAAAGGAGGAAAAACCCAACACCAACCAACCAATTTTCCCTTGCAACCACTGCAACCATGCCTGCCTGTCCCGCATCGGACTTGTCAGTCACCAACGAGCCTGCAGCAGACGTGGACATACCCCTCCATAAATTTTCGTCCGCGAAGCCAAGCCAAAGAAAGGATAACATTCCCAGCAGAGTGCTCAGGCTGTGCGGCTCAGCTGGCAGATGTTCTCACTGACATCTTTAACATCTCCCTGAGAAGCGCCATGGTCCCAACATGCTTCAAAGCACATTGTCCCCGTGCCAAAGAAGTCGGCAGTGTCCCGCTTCAATAATTACTGCCTTGTCACACTCATGTCCATCATTAAAAAGTACTTCAAGGAATTTGTCATGGGGCACATCAAGCACCTGCTGCCCCGTCTCTAGACCCCCTGCAGTTCACATACAGTCCCAATCGCTCTACGGACGATGCTATTACCATTGCCGAACCCTCAACCACCTGGAAAACAAGGACTTGAATGTTCAAATGCTTTTTATTGACTTCAACTCAGCGGTCAACATAATCATGCCTCAGTACCCGATAGGGAAGTTGGGTCTGCTGGGTTTAAACACCTCCCTTTGCAATTGGATTCTTGTCGGGCAGACCTCAGGCAGTCCGGATCGGAAACAGCATCTCCAAGACCATCACACTGAGCACAGCAACCCCCACCAGGACTGTGTACCACGTCCACTGCTGTTCAGCCTGCTGATCCACGATGGTGCAGCGAAACACAGCTTGAGCCATATCATCATATTCGCTGATGACACGACCGTGGTGGGCCTGATTAGTAAGAATGCGGAGTCTGCGTCGAGATGAGGTGCAGTCGCTCGCGGACTGGTGCGCAGTCAACAACCTGTATCTGTGTGGGGGAGCATGGTAATGCAGGTGGGGACCTCACTGGACTGCTCAGTGCTGGCTCACCTCTGACCTGGGGACCCCTCCCCATAGTTTCCCAATAAAGGCTGAGAGCCCCTAGTCTCCTCCCTCAGTCCCAGCCTTGGATCTGAGCCTGAAGCATGTAGTAAAGTGCTGGATAATTCAGGATATTAAAACCTTTAATCATTTGCTTTGTGTCTGCTGGTGGTTATTGATTGCTCTACAGTCCGAACGTCAAAAAAACAAAGGAGATGGCTGTTGACTTCAGGAGGGGCCCGGGTGGACCAAGCTCCGCTGACCTTTGATGGCTCCACTATTGAGATAGTCAAGAGTATCAAGTTCCTTGGAGTGCACCTGGTGGAGAATCTCCCCTGGTCCCTTAACGCCTAGAAAGCCCAGCAGTGCCTCTACTTCCTGCAAAGGCTGAGGAAAGTTCATCTCCCACCTTCTTGTATCCAAACCAGGCAATTGTATCACTGCCTGGTTTGGAAGCTGTACCACCTCGGACTGCAAGACCCTGCAGAGGACAGTGAAGTCAGTGGAAAAGATCACTGGGGGCTCTCTTCCTAGCATGAAGGACTCCTACCACACTCAATGCAGGTAAAAGGCAATAAACATCATGAAGGACTCCACATACCCCTCACTTAAACTGTTCTCCCTTCTGCCATCTGGTAGAAGGTACTGTGGCACTCGAGGCCCTTACTTCCAGATTGGGCAACAGCTTTTACCCCCAAGTCACCAGGCTCCTGAATTCCCAGAATGTTTGTGGATAGTGAACTGTGGACTTTTACTGTATACGTTTTAATATTTCAAATGTGTTGAACTCCTATTCTAACCTATATTTATGTAAATATGCCCCGTAGTCCTGGAGAAATGCTCTCTCGTCTTTACCATGCAAAAAATGTGAGTTGACTTGACTTGACTTGACTTGAGGAACCTGGAAATACAGACACATAATTCCCTGAAAATGGCGTCACAGGTAGATCATGTTGTAAAGATAACTTTTGGGATATTGGACTTCATAAATCATAGCAATGTGTACAGGTGAGTTTATGGTGAAATTGTATAAGAGACTGGTGAGGGCAAATGTGGAGGATTGTGTGCAGTTTTGGTCTCCTAACTACAGGAAAACTATCAATAAGACAACCAAGGAGATGTACAAGGATATGGCCAGGATTTAAAGAACTGAGTTACAGGGAAATGTTAAATAGGTTAGGGCTTTATTCCCTGGAGCGTAGAAGAATGAGGGGAGATTTGATTGAGGTATTTAAAATGATGAGGGGGTTAGACAGAATAAATGTTGATGGGCTTTTTCCACTGAGGGCAGGTGAGATACAAACCAGAGGACATGGGTTAAGGGTGAAAGGGGAAACGTTTAGGGGGAACTTCTTCACACAGAGAGTGGTGGGAGTGTGGAACGAGCTAAAGTGGTGAATGTGGGCTCAATGCTAACATTTAAGAAGAATTTGGAGAGAAAATGGGAGAAAGAAAAGGAGAGTAAGAAAGAAGGAGTGAAGGGGATAGAGGAGAAAGAAAGGGAGAATAGGTGAGAGAAAGTCAATAGAGAGAGAGAGAAGTGAGGGAAAAGAAAATCCGTGGCTGGGAGTGTAGTAGGGCCCAAGGTGGGGAGGGAGAAGGGGATGGGATAAAGAAGGGAGATGGGGAGAGAAGCATGTAGGGAGAACTGTGGGAGAGACAGTGAACAGAGAGGGGTGGGTGACAATGTGTAGAGAGAGTGAGGATCATCTTCTCAGGGCTCAAGCTGGGTAAAGAAGAGACTGCTAAATTCAAGCTTTCTCTCTCTCTCTACCTCTATCTATCTATCATCTCTCTCTCTCTCTCTCTCTCTCTCTCTCTCCCTCTGCCCCTTTCATCTAGCTAGCTCTCTCCTCTCTCCAACCTCTCTCTCTTCATCCCCCACCTCTCCCTCTCTGCCTACCCTCACTCTCCTCTCTTTCTCCACTCTCCCTCTCTCTTTCTACTTGCTCACTCTCTTTCTATCTACCCTCTATATCCTCTCTCTCTCTGTCTTTCTCTTTCTCTCTTTCTCCCTCTTGTTCTCGCCCTCTATCCATAGCCCCCGCTTTCTCTCTCTCCCCCCCTTTTTACCCTCTCCCTTCTATAACTTTCTTCTTGCCCCTCTCTCTTTCTCCCCCCTCCCTCCCTTTCCACTTACCCTCACCCTCTATCTATCCATCCTTTCTCTTGCTCTCTCTGACTCTTTTTTTCTATCTCCCATCTGTCTGTCTCTCATTACTCTCACCCTTTCTCCCTCTATCTATCCATCCATATCCCCCTTTCTTTCTCTCTCTCCCTCTCTATCCTGCTATACCTCTCTCTCTCCCCCTCTCTCTCTATCCCCCTCCTCCTCCCTCTCTCTCTATCCCCCTCCTCCCCTCTCTCTCTCCCTCTCTCCTCTCTATCCCCTTCTCCTCCCCCTCCTCCTTCCCCCCCTTCTCTCTCTCTCTCTCTCTCTCTCTCCATGCCCTGCTGCTATTTAATCTCCCCAGAGGGTGTTATCCTGAGGCCTACCAGCCAGTAATTAGACCACTCTCAGAGGGGCAAAAATCACATTCCGCGGAGCTGAGATTCTAATGGGTTCTAAGTGTAGCGGAAATTGTCCGCGTTTATTACATAATGGGGGGATTTCAAGCAAATGCATCCTGTATGGTCCGGACATTTAATGGCCCAGAGTGGAGCAGTGATATGTGGAATTATTTACATCAGCACCTGATCACCCTGCTGCGCAGCTAACTGAAATTATCTCCATTTCAAACCATCTCATATTTTCCACTCTATATTACATCCTCACTGTCGACACGGAGCCAGAGAGAGGCGCAGTCTGGAAACAGGCCCTTTGGTCCAGTGTCTCTGTGCTGACATCAAATGCCCATTAAGGCCAAAATTCCCCTGGATGAATACAAAGTCTGCAGGCACTGGAATCCTGGGCAGGTGAAGACCTGCTGGAGGAGCTCAGCAACTGTGAGGTGAAATGTCGGTCAACATTTCAGGCACCAATTGAATGCTGGAAGGCCTAGATAGAGTGGTTGTGGAGATGATTTTTTTCCTACAATGGGAGAGTCTGGGACCAGAGGCCACAGCCTCAGAATTGGAGTATTGGGTGCAGTTTGGGTCGGCAAACTAAATAACCATTTACAGCGCAGAAACAGGCCAGTTTGGCCCTTCTAGTCCATGCCGAACACCTTTTCCCACCTAGTCCCACTGACCTACATTTGGCCATAACCCTCCACACTTCTCCCATCCATATATCTATCCAACCTATCCTTGAATATTAACATCGATCTCACTTCTGGCACCACTGCCGGAAGTTCATTCCATACACCCACCACTTTCCGAGTGCAGAAATTCTCCCTAAACTTTCCCCCCCTCAATCTTGTTTGATTCTCCCCCACTCTCATTGGAAAAAGCCTGTCCACATTGACTCTATCTGCCCCCTTTATAATTTTGAATACCTCTATCAAATCACCCTTCAATTGTCTACACTCCAGGGAATAAAGTTCCAGCCTGCTCAACCTTTCCCTGTAACTCAAACCCTGAAACCCTGGCAACTACAGGAAATATGTCAGTAAGATAGAAACAGGGCAGAGAAGATTTACTAGGATGTTGCCCAGACTTCAGGAACTGAGATACAGGGAAAGGTTAAACAGGTAAGGACTTTATTCCCTGGAGCATAGAAAAATGAGGGGAGATTTGATATTTAAAATTCTTCTTCTTTGGCTTGGCTTCACGGACGAAGATTTATGGAGGGGGTAAATTATGAGGGGGACAGACAGAGTAAATGTAGGCCGGCTTTTTCCACTGAGGGTGGGTGAGATACAAACCAGAGGAACCATGGGTTAAGGGTGAAAGGGGAAAAGTTTAGGGGGAACATTAGGAGGAACTTCTTCACACAGAGAGTGGTGGGAGTGTGGCACAACCTGCTGGCTGAGGTGGTGAATGCGGGCTCAATTGTAACATTTAAGAAGAATTTGGATGGGTACGTGGGCGGAAGGGGAATGCAGGTTAGTCGGACTGGCAAAATAATATTACAGCACAGACTAGAAGGACTAAAGGGTCTGTTTTCTTTGCTGTAATATTCTAAAGTTCTATGGTATGTTTAAACGTGGTTAGATGGGTTCTTGATTAGAGTTATGGGGAGGAGGCAGGAGAGTGAGGTTGAAGAGGATGAACAATCAGGCTCGACGGGCGGAATAATCTGAGCAGTTTTCTTCCCTTCCTACCACTGTAAGTAATCCCTGTGTCATCGGGGCTCTGTGATTAGTAAGGGATTGCTGAAGGTGGGATGTGAGTGGGAACGGAAGGTTGAGAATCACTGCTCTAGACCCAACTGTTACAGAAATATTTTGCTTGAGAAAAATTGTCATTGGTCCATTTCCTTTGGAGATCTGAAACCGTGCACATGATGAATCAATGAGGGACGATTAAAACAGTGGTTTTCAAACTTTTTCTTCCCACTCACATCCCACCTTAAGCAATTCCTTACTAATCACAGAGCACCAGAGGGGATACTTCAAGTGGGATGTGGGTGGAAAGAAGAAGATTGAGAACCACTGAGTCTAATTGTTATAGCTCCTATGTCTTATGGTCTTGCACAACTACCACATGACTTATAACCATATAACAATTACGGTATGGAAACAGGGCATCTCGGCCCCTGTAGTCCGCACCGATTTACGTGAACTCCTCTAATCCCACTTATCCGCTCCCTATCCATAACACTCCAACCCCCTCACATCCATGCACCTATCCAATGACAAAATAGACCCTGTGGTAACCACCTCTTCTGGAAGGTCATTCCACTCAGCCACCACTCTCTGAGTGAAGAAGCTTCCTCTTATGTTACTTCTAAACTTTTTCTTAACTCTTAACTCATGACCCCTCGTTCCAATCTCACCTACCCTCAAGGTGAGATTCTCTGACTGACGAAGGCCAAAAACACTGTTTTGACCACTCTATCTACCTGTGTCACCACTTTCAAGGTACTATGTACCTATCTCATAGATCCCTTAGCTCTACAACACTCCCCAGATCCTTATTCACCATGTAGGTCCAAGCCATGTTAAACTTTCCAAAATGCAACACCTTGCATTTTCTGTATCAACCCTTCCTCTGCTCACCTTCTCAGCCAATCAAGGTCCAGCTGCACTCTTGGGCAACCATCTTCGCCCTCTACAATGCCAGCCACTTTAATGTCATGCTCGGATCGCTGATCATGTATGCTTTCATTGATTACAGATGGCAAACAGAAATGGACCCAGCCCTGAACCCTGTAGCACACCACAGGCTTCCGGTCTGAAAAACAACCTTCCACCATCACCTTCTGCTTTCTTCCATGTAGCCAATTTTCTATCCATTCTGCCACCTCACCTTGGATCCCGTGCGATCTTACCTTCCAGGGCAGCCTACCGCTGAAATTCAGTGTCTATAGCTCTCTCCTCGTCAGCCTACTTTGGCGAAGGGCTCAAGGTTTGAGAGGGGATTTCATGGAGGGAGTATTTCAGATTACGAGGGGGATAGATAGAGATGAAGTGGATCGGGCTTTTTCCATTGAGAGTAGAAAATATCAAAATAAGAGGTCATGAGTTAAGGGGCAAAAGTTTAGAAGTAACATGAGGGGACACTTCTTCACTTAGAGAGTGGTGGCAATGAGGAATGAGCTTCCGAGAGAAGTAGTGGTGGCAGAGTCCATTTTGTCATTTAAGGAAAAATTGGATTGGTATATGGATGGGAGGGGAATGGAGGGTTATGGGCAGGGTGCAGGTAGGTGGGACTAGAGGAGAGGACTTGACCCGGTGTGGACTAGAAGGGCTGAGATGGCCTCTTCCCCTGATGTAATGGTAATATGGTTGGTTAAGTATCTCTGCCTTTGCTACAGAAAGGACCCTGTTTGACTTGCTGAGACTCCGTGTTTTCACTTCATCCACGATGTCCACAGAATTTACGCCCCACCCAACCTTCTTAGTCACATCTCTAAAACACTTAGATTTGTGAGCCACATTCTCCCAGTTACAAAACCATGCAGACCATCCCTAATCAGCCCTTGTCCATCTCCCTCAGAATACCCTCTCGTGATTTACCGACCACAGACTGGGCTCACTGGCTTGTAGTTCCTAGGCCTTTCCCTGCAGCCCTTCATGAACAGAGGGACGACATTTGATTCAAGCTTCAACATTCCTTGATTGTCATGTAACAAATACAGTGCAATATTACATGCAACTTGCTTTTGTCTGCCATAAGGCAGGCAGATTCACCATCGGAAATTGCCTGAATCACCTCTTACAGACAGAGAAAGGGAAGCAAAAGAGAGTCGTTCCCCCCCCCCCCCCAGAGTCACCGAGTGTCCATGGATTCGCCTCCAGCACTCCCATCGCCCCCCAACCCCCCCCCCAACAAAGTCATGGACTGTCCGTGGATTCGCCTCCAGCGCTCCCATCTCCCCTCCCACCCCACCTCCACAGAGTCATGGACTGTCCGTGGATTCACCTCCAGTGCTGCCAAGGCCACTCAGAGTCTAGTCCAAACCCTCGGCAGCCTGAGCTCCACACCCGACATGATCAGGAATCCTCCAGCTCCCCGGCCCCCTCTCGCATCTCGGTTCCAATACCTGGTGCCCCTTCAGCCAGTCTCAAGCCAGTCTCCAGTGGACTGCCACCTGTTGCGAGTCCCTTAACTGTGGTCTCCAGCGGCCCGCAGCCTGTGGGGGGGGAGTCCTCACCTCAGGTTGCCAGCAGCCCACCACCTTTGTGTTCTTCAGCTGCAGAATCCCCTCACTGGGTCCACCGCTGTGGTCACCAGGTGGAGAAGAGGGGAGGGGGAAGAGGAGAAAATAGAGCTAACCTGCTCTCCTCTTCTCCCTCCCCTTTCCAGTTCTCCTCCTCCCACTTCCCTCTCTATTCATGCAGCCGTCCCTCTTTCCCTGCTCACTGCTCCCTTCCTTCTCCACCTGTCACCTTCTACCTTTGTGACCACCCCTCCCTCCTCCCCCCCATTTTGTTCAGACGCCTGCTGACATTTTTCCACACCTTGAAGGATTCACGCCCGAAACGTCAGTTATGTATCTTTACATTTGCCATATAAAGGAGACTTGTTTGACCTGCTGAGTTTCTCCAGAATCGTGTTTTTACTTCAACCGTGGTGCCTGCAGATTTTCATGGTTTACTTCCCTCAGCCTGGTGGCGCTGGCTCTGATCCTCTGTATCTCTTCCCCAATGGGAGCAGCTGAAAGATGCTGTGTGTGGGGTGGAAGGGGGTCATTGATGATTTTGGGCATCCTCTTCAGACAATGATCCCGGGAGATCAAATCGATGGGGGTGAGGGAGACTCCAGTCATCCTCTCTGCCACTCTTATGGTCCTGTGGACTGACCTCCAATCCATTTCTCTGCATCAACCATGTGGGGATGCAGCCGGCCAGGACGTCTTCGATAGAGCTCCTGTAGAAGGTTGATATAACGGTGGCCAGTAGCCTTGCCCACTTCAGTCTTCTCAGGCACTGTTGTGTCTTCCTGAATACACGAGGAGATGTTGAGTGTCCATGATAGGTCACTGGTTCAGTGAACTCCAAGGAACTTGGTGGCTCTACTCTCTCTACTACAGAGTTGTTGTTGATGTGTAGTGGAGGGCGGTTGTTCCTGGTCCTCCTGAAGTCCACGATCATCTCCTTCATCTTGTCCACATTGAGACTCAGGTTGTTCCTCTCGCACCACGTCACGAGATTTTCCGCCTCTTCTCTGTGGTGCGACTCATCGTTGTTGCTGATGAGGCCGACGACTGTCGTGTCATTTACAAACTTGATGACCCTGATGCCACCACAGACACTTGCAAATTTCTACAGGTGTACTGTGGAGAGCATTTTGACGTTGTGGTCACATACTTACCTTTGCCGGGAGAAGGAGAGGGAGAGCGTCAGGATCACCTGTGTGGCGAGGAGCCAATGAGAAGGTCAGAGGGGTTTAGCTGGTGGTGTTTTGGGGAGCTAAAGAATGCAACATTGTGTTATGAACTTAGAGGACCCCAAAACCCAGCAGCAATAGATATTCACCAAGGCAAATGGTTGCTTAAACAAAAGTTGCTTTTAATTATCTTTAAACATGAAAATAGAATCACACTTTAACGTATTACTATTAACTTAACTAAGCTAATTTAACCCCCTTCTAATTCTAAGTGCACGCCTATGTAAGTTCAGAAAAGAACTTTTGATTCACAGTCCAATCTGACTTCTCATTCCTCCAAGTTCACTGGTTGCAGACAATTCTTATACTTTAACATTTATGAAGTTCACCAGGCTTTAGTGCTTGAAAGGTAAATGGTTACCACTCAGGAAGGTTCTTGTTGGTTTTCAGAGAGAAATTTGTGGTTCCTGGACACAAATTGATCCTTTTTAATCAGCCACTTCAGTGACTTGCTGAAGAAACTTGCCCCCTCAGGGTTCTCCAGATGATAACCTCTTTCTTTCAGGTCACCATAGAGTTCCTTTTTGTTTCTCTTATTCCAAGTGAAACATTATACAGCCAGTCCTCTCCTCTTGTATGGACCACAAGGGCTTTGAACAGGCTGAACTAAGAACTCACAACCCGTCTTCAAAATGGGGTTTTCCCACAAGCTTGTCAGTTTGTCCTGTTCCAGTCCCAGCTGCTGCTGTTAAATTGTAGAAACTGCAGAACTGAATTCCCTCTCTCTCTCAGAGAAAAGCCTGTTTATTTTTCTCTCTGCTTGCAAAACCACATGACCCTCTTAGAACAGTAAGCTCCACTCAGACAGCCTGCAGCTCTGAACCTAATCTTCCCAGTTTTTTCATCTGTTGTTTTTCAAAACAACAATCCATTAGTGAAGTCTCTTGGCCACCATCCAAAGCTTTTGCAAAGGCCTTCGGAGCCGGTCTGTCTAGCATGAGCAGAACTCCAGTATTTTAAGTGAGATCTGTTTTGAAGTATTTGTATGTGACCTACCCTAAAAAAAATCTGCCTCACTTTATCTCCCAAAATCACATCTATATACAATATAAAACACAAGCTATTCTGTCACAGTTGTGTCTAGTGAATAAAAAACGGAAAGTCAACAACACAGTGTTTCTGAAAGAAGCGAGTGAGTGCATTCTTTATCTGTTTGTAATCTGTGGTAAATCAGTGCCATTACACTGGTATGGAGGTGCCCATACAAAGGAAAAGGCTACAGACAGTTGTGAATTCGGCTAGCGCCATCATGCACATCCGTCTCCCCTCCATTAAGGACCTTTTGAAGAGGTGGTGCCTTAAGAACGCAGCCTCTTCCCTCAAGGACCCCCACCAGCCAGGCCATGCCCTCTCCTCCCTGCTACCATTGGGAAGAAGGAACAGGAGCCTGAAGACAAGCACCCAGCGACACAAGGACAGCTTCTCCCCCTCCGCCATCAGATTCCAGAATGGACAATGAACTGCAGACACGATCTCATTTTTTTTCTCTTTTTGCTCTAATTATTTATTTTTTAGTAGTCTATTTACAGAACTGCTATGTAAGATTCAAGATCAAGATTCGAGATTCCTATATTGACATGTAACAAAACAGGTGTAATATTACAAAAAATTTGCCATAAGGGGGACAGATTCGCCATTGGCAGAAATTGCCTGCAGCGCCTCTTACAGACAAAGAGAAGCAAAGGAGAGGTTTCCCCCCCCCCCCCCCCCCGAGTCACCAAGTGTTCGTGGATTTGCCTCCAGCGCTCCCACCACCCCCGCAGCCACAGAGTCCGGTCCAAACCATCGGCAACTTGAGCTCCAGATCCGAATCTCCAACACAATTAGGAACCCTTCAGCGCCCTCAGCACAGTCTCACATCTCGGTTCCGATACCTGGTTCCCCTTCAGCCAGTCTCGAGCCAGTCTCCAGCAGCCTGGACCAAGTCCCTTGACCGCGGTCTCCAGCAGCCCATAGCCTGGTGCGAGCCCCTTGACCGTGGTCTCCAGCAGCCCGCAACCTGGTGCAAGCCCCTTGACCACGGTCTCCAGCAGCCTGGTGCGAGCCCCTTGACCGCTGTCTCCAGCAGCCCAGCGCCTCTGTGGGCTCCTCACCTCATGCCGCCAACAGCCCGTGTGGTCCCTTCAAAACCCCTCACTGATCCCCCACTGATGGCAATTTTTTTCACCTGTACTGATGCTGCAAAACAGCACATTATGGCCGGCCCGATTGGCATGGAGGTCAGCGCAACACTGTTACAGCGCTAGCAACCGGGACTGGGGTTAAAATCACACACTGTCTGCAAGGAGTTGGCATGTTCTCCCCGTGTCCACATGAGTCTTCCCTGCAGGGGGGGGCTCTGTATTCCTCTCCCCCCCATTCAAAACGCATCAGGGTTGCAGGTTAATGGGGCATAATTAGGCTGCATGAGCTTGTGGGCTGAAAGGGCCTGTCACCATCCTGTATGTCGACATTTTAAAAGAAAAGATTAAAACACATTTGCACCTCAAGGCTCTGTTCGAAGTTTACGGGCCACCTTCCATGTGAAACAGGCAAGTTTTGGTTTGTTCCGTCCTTCTCTCCAACTGACGATGTAAAAAAACGTTAATTTTTGTAGAAAAGAAAACAAGTGGACCCCGGGGGAAATGCAGAGTCCCCCACCCCCACCATTGAGAAAGGCTGAGTCACAGAGTGACTAGAAGAGGATGGTTTGCAGGTTTACAGGGATTGGAAAATGAACGTTGTCCTTGAGTGCAAGGAGGAGAATCTTCGGGGACAGGAACCTATCGATCGGTTGACAAAATTGACAGAAATAGCAGATGGAATTCAATCCTGCAAGGTGATGGGCTTTGGGAGAATTATTAAGGCTAAGACAGGCACAGTCCCTCAGGAGTGTCAATGAACAGGCGGAACCTCGGTCTACGTGTTGAAGGATCCTTGAAGGTGACAGCACACATAGATCTGGCAGCGAGAAAGGCTTGTGAAGTACCTGCAGCCCATACAATCCAAGAGCAGTGAGATGGTTTTATCCAGATAAATGTGAGGTCAAAAGCAAGAGGAAAATGTCCAGTAAATGGCAGGATCTCCTGGAGCATCATGCCCAATGAGGTACAGGGGGATCTTGGGGAACGGGCCCACAGTCCCTGGAAACCAGCCGCACAGGTGGAACGTGTGTTGAAGAAGGTGTTTAGTAGGCTTGCCCCTTCATCAGACAGGGCATGGAGAATCAAATCCGGGAAGTCAAGTGGCAGCTATGTAAAACTTTGGTGTGGCCTTTACACTTAAGAAATAGGGGCATGAGTCGGCCATCCAGCCCGTCGAGCCTGTTCCGCCATCCGATGAGATCACGGCTGATCTGATGATCGGCTCGTCTCCACCTTCCTGCCTTTTCCCCATGTCCCTAATTCCCCTATGTATAAATCTACCTAACCATGTCTTAAATATATTTACTGAGGTCACCTCCACTCCTTCAATGGGCAGCGAATTCCACAGATTCACCACCTTCTGGTTCAAGCAGATCCACCTCATCTCCATCCTAAATCTACTTCCCTGAACCTTGTGGCTGTGTCCCCTAGTTCTGGTCTCGCCCACCAATGGAAGCAACTTACCTACCTTATCTTTGCCTTTCACAATTTTACACATTTCTATAAGATCCCCTCTCATTCTTCTAAATTCCAGTGAGTACAGACCCAGACGACTCAATCTCTCCTCATAGGCTAACTCCCTCATCTCCGGAATCAACCTCCATCGCTGCAAAAGCCAGTACCTCCTTCCTCAGAAAGAAAGCCAGAACTGCATGCAGCACTCCAGATGCGGCCTCACCAGGACCTTGTACGGTTACACCATAACCTTCCTGCTCCTGAATTCAGTCCTCTTACAGGAAGGACATGGGGGCTTTGGAGAGGATGTAGAAGAGATTTAGACCACAAGACAATAAGACACAACAGCAGAAATAGGCCATTCAGCCCATCAAGTCTGCCCCACCATTGAAACATGAGCTGATCCATTTTACCCACTCTGCCCCACTGCCCGGCCTTCTCCCCATCACCTTAGATGCCCCGGCAAATCAAGAACCAATCAATACATACACCCAAAGCCTCCACAACTGCCTGTGGCAACAGATTCACCAGATTGAAGAAATTCCTCCACATCTGTTACGAGCCCAGAGGAACCCAAAACCCAGCAGCAGTAGATATTCATCACACTCTCTCTCTCTCTCTCTCTCTCTCTCTGAGAGAAAACCTGTTTGACTCTCTCTGCTTGCAAAACTACATGACCCTCTTACAACAGCAAGCTCTCCTCCAGACAATCGGTGGCTCCAACAAGCTCTTTCATCTGTTGCCTTTTGTAAACAACAATCCATTTAGTGAAGTCTTTTGAGAACTCTCCAAAGCTTTTGCAAAAGCTCGGAGGCCCCAATATGTCTAGCATGAGCAGAGCTCCAGTATTTTAAATAAGATCTGTTTTTAAGTGTTTGCATGTGACCTACTCTAAAAAATCTTCCCCAATTTATAACCATATAACCAATATAACCATATAACCACTTACAGCACAGAACAGGCCAGTTCGGCCCTACTAGTCCATGCCGTAACAAATCCCCACCCTCCTAGTCCCACTGACCAGCACCCGGTCCATACCCCTCCAGTCCTCTCCTCTCCATGTAACGATCCAGTCTTTCCTTAAATGTAACCAATGATCCCACCTCGACCACGTCTGCCGGAAGCTCATTCCACATCCCCACCACCCTCTGCGTAAAGAAATTTCCCCTCATGTTCCCTTTATAATTTTCCCCCTTCAATCTTAAACCATGCTCTCTAGTTTGAATCTCCCCCACTCTTAATTGAAAAAGCCTATCCACATTTACTCTGTCTGTCCCTTTTAAAATCTTAAGCACCTCTATCAAGTCCCCTCTCAATCTTCTACGCTCCAGAGAAAAAAGCCCCAGTCTGCACAACCTTTCCCTGTAACTCTGACCCTGAAATCCTGTCAACATTCTCGTGAACCTTCTCTGCACTCTCTCTATTTTGTTTATATCTTTCCTATAATTTGGTGACCAAAACTGTACACAGTACTCCAAATTTGGCCTCACCAATGCCTTGTACAATTTCATCATAACCTCCCTACTCTTGAATTCAATACTCCGATTTATGAAGGCCAACATTCCAAATGCCTTCTTCACCACACCATCTACCTGAGTATCAGCCTTGAGGGTACTATTTACCATAACTCCTAAATCCCTTTGTTGCTCTGCACTCCTCAATTGTCTACCATTTAATGCATATGACCTATTTAAATTTGCCTTTTCAAAATGCAGCACCTCACATTTATCTGTATTAAATTCCATCAGCCATTTCTCAGCCCACACCTCCAGCCTTCCTAAATCACCCTTTAATCTACGGTAATCTTCCTCACTGTCCACAACACCACCAATCTTTGTATCATCCGCAAACTTGCTTATCCAATTCTCCACCCCTACTTCCATAAACATAATAATAATAACATGACAATTACAGCACGGAAACAGGCCATTAGGCCCTTCTAGTCCGCACCGAACCAAACACCCCTCTCTAGTCCCACCTCCCTGCACAATGCCCATAACCCTCCATCTTCTTCTCATCCATATACCTGTCCAACCTTTTCTTAAATAATACAATTGACTCCGCCACCACTATTTCTCCCGGAAGATCATTCCACACGGCTACCACTCTCTGAGTAAAGAAGTTCCCCCTCATGTTACCTCTAAACTTCTGCCCCTTAATTCTTAACTCATGTCCTCTTGTTTTAATCTTTCCTCCTCTTAACGGAAATAGTCTATCCACATCCATTCTGTCTATCCCTTTCATAATCTTAAATACTTCTATCAAATCCCCTCTCAACCTTCTACGCTCCAAAGAATAAAGACCCAATCTGTCCAATCTCTCCCCATACTCCAGATGCTTAAACCCAGGCAACATTCTGGTAAACCTTCTCTGCACTCTCTCCACTCTGTTTATATCCTTCCTATAATTAAGCAACCAGAACTGCACACAGAACTCCAAATTAGGCCGCACCAACGTCTTATACAATCTCAACATCACCTCCCAACTCCTATATTCCATGCAATGATTGATAAAGGCCAGCATACTAAAAGCCTTCTTCACCACCCTATTCACGTGAGTTTCTACCTTCAGGGAACGATGTACCGTTACTCCTAAATCTTTCTGCTCTTCTGTATTCCTCAATGCTCTCCCATTTACCATGTATGTCCTATTCTGATTCTTCTTACCAAAATGAAGCACCTCACACTTATCAGCATTAAATTCCATCTGCCATTTTTCAGCCCACTTTTCTAAGCAGCCCAAATCCCTCTGCAATCCTTGAAAACCTTCTTCATTATCCACTATTCCACCTATCTTAGTATCGTCTGCATATTTACTAATCCAATTCACCACCCCATCATCTAGATCATTAATGTATATAACAAACAACAATGAGCCCAATACAGATCCTTGAGGCACACCACTGGTCACCGGCCTCCAACCTGACAGACAATTATCCACTACCACTCTCTGGCCTCTCCCTTTCAGCCAATGTTCAATCCATTTGACTATCTCAAAATTTATACCTAAAGACTGCACCTTCCTAACTAACCTTCCATGTGGCAGCCCAAATCCCTCTGTAATCCTTGAAAACCTTCTTCATTATCCACTATTCCACCTATCTTAGTATCGTCTGCATATTTACTAATCCAATTCACCACCCCATCATCCAGATCATTAATATATATAACAAACAATAGTGGACCCAGGACTGATCCCTGAGGAACTCCACTAGTCACCGGCCTCCAATTGGACAAACAATTTTCTACCACTACTCTCTGACGCCTCCCATCCAACCATTGCTGAATTCATTTCACTACCTCCTTATTTATACCTAATGCCTTCACCTTTTTTCCTAACTTCCTGTGGGGAACTTTGTCAAAAGCTTTACTAAAGTCTAAATAGATAACATCCACAGCTTTCCCTTCATCAACCTTTTTTGTAACCCCCTCGAAAAACTCAATCAGGTTTTTCAAGCATGATCTACCCCTGACAAAACCATGCTGATTACTCCCTAGAAATCCCTGTACCTCCAAAAATTTGTAAATACCATCCCTCAGAACACTTTCCATCAACTTGCCCACCACAGACGTCAGACTCACGGGCATATAATTCCCAGGTTTACATTTGGACCCTTTCTTAAACAGCAGAACCACATGTGCCAACCTCCAATCCTTTGGCACTACCCCCGTGGCCAGTGACATCCTAAATATCTCTGTTAATGGCTCCACTATCTGTCCACTAGCCTCCCTGAGTGTTCTTGGGAATATTTTGTCCGGTCCCGGAGATTTATCCACCTTTATCTTTTTCAACACAGCCATCACTACCTCCTCGGTTATCCTTATATGCTTCATGACCTCCCCACTATTTTTCTTTACCTCAACTGGTTCAATATTTTTTTCCCTAGTGAATACCGAGGCAAAGAAATCATTTAAAATTTCCCCCATTTCCTCAGACTTCTCACTCAGCCTACCCTCCCTATCTACAAGGGGTCCAATTTTATCCCTCACTAATCTTTTACTTTTAATGTACCTATAGAAACCCTTTGGATTTATTTTTAGTCTGTCTGCCAAAGCCTCTTCATGCCTTTTTTGGCCTTTCTAATTTCTTTCTTAAGATTCCTTCTACACTCCTTGTAGTCCTCCTTCAACTTCTCAGCTCCCTGCTCTTTATACCTCTTGTATAGCTCCCTTTTTCTCCTAACCAAATTTCCAATATTCCTCGAAAACCAAGCTTCCCTATGACTTCCAGCCATTCCTTTGATCCTCACTGGGACATATCTACTCTGTACCCTCAAAATTTCTTTTTTGAATATTCTCCATTTTTCATTTACATCCTTACCTGAAAATATCCTGCCCCACTCAATACTCCCCAAATCCCTTCTTATTCCTTCAAAATTTCCTCTTCTCCAATCCAGAACCTCAACTTTAGGCCCCTCCTTGCTCTTCCCTAAATCTACCCTAAAACTAACAGAGTTATGATCACTAGACCCAATTTGTTCTCCATCAATAATGTCCGATACCTGACCTAGCTCATTCCCTAACAGGAGATCTAGTATTACACCGTCCCGAGTCGGTTCTTCTACTAATTGATTTAGAAAACAATCTCCCAAAAACATATCTGTATAAAAGGTTCAAAGGTTCCTCACACGGATGTTTCTGGATTAGAGGGTGTGACCTATGGGGAGACGGTTGGACAAATATGGGTTGATTTTGCTGGAGCGTCGGAGGCTGAGGGGAAAACTGATACAGGTGAGGCGTCGAGAGAGAGGAGAGTCAGAAGCATATCCCCAGAGTCAAAATGTCACACAATAATGCGGGGGGGGGGGGGTGGTGGGGGGGGGAAGGAGGGGAGTTCGATGGAGATATACGAGGGAAGTATTTTATACAAAGGGTGGTGGGTGCCTGGGGGAGTGAAGAAACTAGATACGATCACAAAGAGGCATTTACATAAGGACTGGCAGAGAAAGAAAGGAGATGAACCACATCCAGGCAGATGGGGTTACAAGTGCTCCTCAATTCCCAATGGTGTCCCGTCCCAACAGTCCCATCGTAAGTCGAAATAATCGTAAGTTGAAAAAGTATTCCGCCCCTACCATTTTTAGGTTTAAATTTGAATACCTGGATTCCACACTGAAAAAAACATTAATAAACACAGATGAAAGCTCACCGGGTGTGAATAATGTTTGAAGAATTGAACTAAAATGAACAGTTGGATGGTGAGAATTGTGTGGATGATAAAAAAGTGGATCATCAACTTCATTCTCATCTGATGAAGCTTGAGAAAAGCCCCGTAGAACAGTGGCATCAACACTCGTTAAAGGGACTGGGGCGCGGACACTCCTTAAAGGCACTGAAGTGTGGACAGTCGTTAAAGG
Source organism: Narcine bancroftii (assembly GCF_036971445.1). Taxonomy (NCBI): domain Eukaryota; kingdom Metazoa; phylum Chordata; class Chondrichthyes; order Torpediniformes; family Narcinidae; genus Narcine; species Narcine bancroftii. Next base: position 160,281,252 of record NC_091469.1, read on the forward strand.
CACTGGGGTCTGAACACTTGTTGATTGTTTAGCAGGGATTGTTTTCTTCATGAAGCATTCAATTTTTGCCTGGACGGGTTGTTTCTTCTTTTCATTGTAAATTTCTCTCACAATCCTGTCAGTTCAATGTTCCCGATAGCATTTAGAATGTTAAAACTTTTCCAAATCTTTCAGTGCGCTTGGGTACATTCAGTCAATCAATCGCCTACTTCACTAATTTTCCTCTTATCCTTCGAGGTGGCCGACAGAGTCGATTACTGACTTGCCGCCTTCGTGCTGAGCAATTATCTTGAGTTTCGTCTCCAGAGTAATTGTTTTCCTCTTTTTCTTTCCACCAGATGCTGGAGACCCACGCTGGATATTTGGTAGACATGAGAGGTGTTTACAGGGCACTCATTTGCTCGGTCGCTGCAGAGACTGCGAGTGTGTTTGAGTCAGCTTTGCGAGAGAGTAGCGTGCCACATATCACAAGTGGGGAACAGATGGTCATTCAAAGTCGAAGGTATGAATTTGAACCATTGTACTTTCAAAGAATCATAAGGCGGACAATTGTAGATAAGGGAGCCCCTCCAGTTAGATGAGAATTACACACTTTGTACACTTCTATTAATTCACCCCTTATCCTCCATCTCTCCAAAGAGAAAAGCTCTAGCTCGCTCAACCATTCTTACCAGGCAACATCCTGGTAAATTTCCTCTGCACCCTCTCTAAAACTTCTTGTAATGAGGCGACCAGAACTGAATGCCAACATTTTACTCATACCTTGGGCTTAGGCCCAAAACATTGGTCATGTGTCTTTATTAGTGCTATATAAAGAACGCTGTGTGTGTGATCTGCTGAGAATATCCAGCATTTTTGTCCATACTCCAAGCGTGGTTTAGCCAGTTTCACAGACCTGCATTACTTTGCGGTTCTTGAACTCGATCCCCCAAGAAATAAAGGCCAGCACTTCATATGCCTTCTAAACGATCCTAAATCTGCATGGTAACCTTGAAGGACCTGGACCTTGAGATCTTTCTGCCATTAACCATGTGGGGAGCAATGGGGAGAGGTCTAATAAACTTGGGCTGATTTTTAGAGGAGACCCTGATAGAGGTTTATAAAGTTATGAGAGGCATCGACAGGTGGACAGTCAAAATCTTTTCACCAGGGTAAAAATGTGACACGCTAGATTCAAATTCGATCTTCCAAGTTGCATCATCTCACACTTACCCAGATTGGATTCCATCTGCCACTTTACCGCTCAACTCTGCATCCTGTCAATACCCTTTCATAACCTACGACATTTGAGTGAATCCCCCAAAGACTAAGACCACCCATAAATTGGAGGAAGACCACCTTACCTTCTGACTGGACACCCTCCAACTGGACGGCACTAACATCGATTTCTCTGGCTTTCATTAAAACAACCACCCAACACCATTTTTTTAAATGAAGGCATACAGTGTGGTTACAGGCCCTTTCGGCCCCCTGAGTCCGTGCCACCCAATTTACACCCAATTAACTGACTGTGACAGAGTATATAGATAAGGTTTTGGGAGATTAATTGGGAAAGGTTTGTTAGAGTAGGTAACATAGAAAAACTTTAAAACAGATCTTATTTGAAATACTGGAGCTCTGCTAATGCTAGACATATTGGCCCACAGCCTTTTCAAGAGCTCTGGAGAGTGCCCAATAGACTTCATTAATGGATTGTTGTTTACAAAAAGACAACAGATGAAAGAACTTGTCGGAGCCGCAAATTGTCTGGAGCTGTTCTGAGGATCATGTGGTTTGGCAAGCAGAGAGAGTCAAACAGGCTTTTTCTCTCTGAGAGAGAGAGACAGAGACAGAGACAGAGATCACTTCTACAGTGTTACAACCAGTAATAGCAGCTGAGACTGGAATAGGACAAACTGGAAAGAGTTTTTGTTTCGGCTTGGTCAAAGCCCATGTGGTTCATGCAAGAGGAGAGGACTGACTGTCTAATGTTTCACTTGGAATAAGGGAAGCAAAAAGGAACTCTGTGCTGACCTGAAAGAAAGAGGTTATCATCTGGAGAACCCTGATGAGGCAAGTTTCTTTGGCAAGACACTGAAGTGGCTGATTTAAAAAAGGAATCAATTATGGATGTCAGCGTACAATGAATCTCTCTCTAATAACCGACAAGAACCTTCCTGAGTGGTAACCATTTACCTTTCAAGCTCCAAAGCCTGGTGAACTTTATAAATGTTCAATTCTGTGCACAGTAGAAGAATTGCCTCCAACCAGTGAACTTGGAGGAGTGATTAGTGAGATTGGACTGTGAATCAAAGAATTTTTCTGTACTTATACACACATTACAAACATGTGCGCTTAAAATTGGAAGGGGGTTAAGTTAGGTTAGTTAAGTCAATAGCAATAAATTAAAGTTTTCAGGTTTAAAGATAATTAAAAGCAACTTTTGTTTAAGTAACCATTTGTCATGGTGAATATCTATTGCTGCTGGGTTTTGGGGTCCTTTAGGCTCATAACACTGCACCTCCAGTATGTTTTGAATGGTGGGAGAAAACTGGAACTCATAGGGAAATTCCACACAGACACAGGGAGAACGTACAAACTCCTTACAGACAGTGAGGGATTCAATCCCCTGGTCCCAATCACTGGTTCTATATCAGGTACTATGAACCATGCCATCCATCCCCCATGGCCTTCCCCCCACCGCCCACCCCTGCTCTGTTTCTCCCTTTTCCCCTTCTCCTTTCACACAGATCATAAATTCTCACCTCTTCCCCCAACATATCCAATGAACACCTTTTGCTGATCTGGACTCGTTCAGCTTATTTCTTGAAGAAGGGCTCAGGCCAGAAGCATCAGAAAATAACCTTTGTCTCCTATGGGCGCTGAAAAGACCGGCTGAGTTCCTCCAGCATTTTGGAGAGCTTTTTTCCCACATTTTAACCTGTAAAATGTGAACTTGACCACCATTTGCACTATCCACACCTCCACGCTTCATGTCATCTACGAACCTACTGACCTACCCCTCTGTCTCGTCCACTGGCTTCCAACGGAACTGCCATCAGTGAACTTAAAGAGGAAGTTGGAATGGTCCTTGGAGACACAGCTGTGAGTGTAGAGGGAGTATCACAGCGGCATGAGTTAGCTCCTTTGGTGGGAAAGACCATCGTGGCTCTTGGCCAATGTGGTCTTTGGGACAGAGGTGGCCTGAGTCTGGGAGACCCGCAGATCAACTTGCACATGAGGGAGATCGTGACGGATGGGCTAAGTGGCCTGTAGAAGCAATGATGTGAAGCATGGGTCGGTGCCAGCAGCCGTTGGCTGATCCTGGCCCCATTAACTGCCAATCATTGATCGTCAACAGGAGTTAGTGCCACTCCATGCATTATTAACCTGGCAAATGGCTCATAATGGGGTCATGGGGAAAACATCACTTGGCAGCAACTTCCTCAATGATCCTGATGCAGCGGGCGGATTCTCTCGGCAACACAGACTACTGAACATCCCGTCATCAGGGAGAGAGTGAAGGCAGGCAGAGGGAGAGAGGGGGCTGAACTCTCAGCATTTCAGAAGTATGTGATGGGACGGTGCGGAGGGAACTTCACTCTGTGTCTGACACCAGGTGTGGGTGATGGGACGGTGTGGTGTGAGCTTAAATCTGTGTCTGACCTTGGGAGTGTGTGATGGAACGGGGTGGAGGGAGCTTCACTCTATGTCTGAACCTGGGAGTGTGTGATGGAATGATGTTCACTCACTCTCTCTCTCCTTCCCCTGCTCCCTCTCCTCTCCCTTCCTCTCTGCTTCCTTCTTCTCTCTCCCCATCTTCCTCATCTCCCTCCTGTTCCCCCTCTTCTCTTGCTCTCTCTCCCTCTCATCCTCTCTCTCCCTCTCTTCTCCCTCCTCCCTCTCCTCTTCCCCTCTCTTTCTCTCTTCCACTTTCCTTCACTTCCTCTCTCTCTATTTCTTTCTGTATCTCACTACCTTTCTCCCTCTCCTCCCTTCCCTCCTTCTTTCTCCCTCTCTTACCCACTCTCTCTCTCACCCCCCCTCTCTCTATCTCCCTGTTTCTCCCTTTGTTATATTCTCCCTTTTCTCCCAGTCTTATCTTTCTATCCAAACACATTAGACAATAGACAAATGCACCCAAATTCTACCTGCTGCATCTGACCAGGAACTTTATAAAAAATATAATTGCAATAGTGTAGCCTGAGTCAAATGAAAAATTAAGGTTAATATAATTGTATAAAAATGCTGGAAAATCTCAGCAGGTCAAACAGCGGATGTTATCTAGCAAACATAAAGATACATCACCGATGTTTTGGGCTGGAATTCTTCATCAAGATGTGAACACAGATAATATCGTTCTCTCTTTTTCTCAATCCCTTTCTCTCTGTCTCTTTCACACACGCCAGGCCCTTTCACACAGTCCAAAAGCCCAAAGGTAAAGGTGGAGATTCTCCCCCCTTGTGTCGGGAGATTTTCCTCCATGGATGCACCAACTGCAATCTCTCTCCAGGGAAGGGTCAGCGATGGAACTCTGCACTCCGCCACCTAGCATGAAAGTGCTGCCGCTGCAAGCGGCTGGCTCGGGGCAGGCTGATGACGTCGTCAGTCTGTGACCCATCTCACTCACCTCTCTTCCTCCATGACCCACCTCAGGGCAGGGGTGGACATTGGAGGGGGGCCATCAGGGCAGGGGCATACAGGGACAGGTGCAAACACATCCCTGGAGAAACTCAGCAGGCCAAACAGTGTCCTTCATATACAAAGATAACGACACATAACCAACATTTGTGAAAAAACAATATTTATTTATTTCCGTAGATTAAATACTTGTCCTGCATGTGTATCATTTGCCTGTATGTGTCTGGATGTGTGTCTACGTGTTTTACACTGAGGACCAAAAAACACTGGGTACTTCGTTAGATTGTACTTGTGCAGTCAGATGACGGTAAACTTGACTTGACTTGAGCCCTTCATCAAGGTATGGACAAAAGTTGGCAGGCGTTGGAGCTGCAATTCCTCTCAGGGGAGGGTCAGCGGCAGAACTCTGCGCTCCGCCATCTAGCATGAACATCCTGCCGCAGCAAGCAGCTGGCTCGGGGCGGGCTGAAGACGTCGTCAGCCCGCGACCCATCTCACTCACCCCTCTCCCTCCTTGACCCACCTCAGGGCAGGGGCCATCAGGGGGGCAGGCTGTGACACCATTAGCTGGCTGCTCTGGGCTCCGGCACCTTACCGGGGTGCTTCGGCCTTCGGGGCCGCTCGTTGGTGCCAGCGTCTCAATACGTGGCAGAGCAATGGCCGTCTACCTTTCCCATAATCCCCCCCCCCCCTCCCCACATGCAGCTGCAAGCATTCTGGGAAATGCAGAGCAGTTCCAGCTGCATGGGGGATTATGGGTAACGAAGTCGGCCATTGCTTGGCGTGTTTGTAAGGTATCGTGGCACCAGTAGCTATGCCTCCTGAACACTGCATTAATGCCCAGTTGCCTCCAGCCTGAAAGGGGACATCAGAGCAGGCTTTTCTTGGCCTGCATCAAAAGAAAAGAAATACCTTCTCATTAGGCTTTTAAGCCAACCTCCATGCAGAGGTCGACGATGGGAAGTCCTATTGCCTCTCTCTTTCCCTCACTTACACCCTTGAATCTCTCTCTCCCTCTCTGTCTTTCTCTTTCTCATTGTCTCTCTCATAAACATTATCTCTTTCATACAGCCTCGCTTCATTTTCTCTTTCTCTCTTTTTTTCTTTCTCCCTTTCTCACTCTATCTCTGCCTCTTTTACTCTCTCCCTATCTCCCTCTTTCCCTGTAGGGCACTACCAGTAACCACAGAGACAAGCTGAGGAAACGATAGGCTTTAATACACAGGAGAACCTTGCTGGCCTGGATCTCAGGATAGGTTTGGTGGCAAGGGAAAGGTGCTTCGACCTTTATAGCCCAGGACCACGGGGGAGGAGTCCATAGGGTATGAGTCGTCCATGGGTGGACCAGTTCCATATATACAACCGACAATGAGAACTATATACAATGGAGGAAACATCACACTTTCCCTCCCTCCCTCTCCCCTTGCATTCCTTCCCCTCGCTCATTTTCCCTCTCCTTTTTTCCTGTCTCTCTCCCTCCTTGCAACACTCTCTCTTTCTACATACACGTCTCTCTCGCTCTCTGCATGCCTCTCTCTCTCACACACACACACACACACACACACACACACACACACACACACACACACACACACACACACACACACACACACACACACACACACACACACACACACACACACACACACACACACACACACACATACACACACACACACACACACACACACACACACACACACTCCCTCCATGAAAAGCCACACTTCCACAGAAAGCAGTCTCTCCTCCCCAGCTCAGAATCAGAAACAGGTTGATCGACATGAACACATGCCAATAAATTTGTTGCTTTGTTATATTTCCAAATACACTATTTAAAAATAAAGGAATTGGTGCAAAAGAAGGGGGAAAAAGTGAGGCCGTGTCTGTGAATCATTTTTCTGTTCAGAAATCTGATGGCAGAGGGGAAGAAGCTGTTTCTGTACCATTGGGTGTTCGGCTTCAGGCTCCTGCACCTCCTTCTGTTAAAAGTAGACCTGATGTGGCTTGAAAGCCATCACAAAAGCAGCTGCAAAAACAAATTCTTAATCACTTTGCAAAGTCTGAGAACTCCATTTCACCAAGAACCCACTGCCACAAGCAGCTAATCTCTTCCCCAAGAGAGGTGGTGTCTTAAGAAAGCAGCATCTATCTTCAAGGACCCCCCCACTACCACCACCCAGGCCATGCCCTCTTCTCAGTACTAACATCAGGAAGTAGGTCCAGGAACCCGAAGACAAACACCCAAAGGTACAAGGACAGCTTCTTCCCCTCCGCCATCAGATTCCTGTACGGACAATGAACCATAGAAACAGCCTCACTTTGACTTTTTAAAATTGATTTTGTAAGGTGGTTTCACATAAACATTTGCTCTGTGCTGGAAAATAACAAATCTCGTGATATGTTCGGAACAATAAATTCAGATTCTGTTTCTGATATATTTACAGCACCTCCACTTCCCCAGGAGTTTGCAGAGGTTTGTAATGACACCAGAAATCCTGGTAAATTTCTACAGAGGTGTGCACTGACCGGCTGCATCACGGTCTGGTACAGCGGAAAGCCCTGCAAAAGATCATGAGCACAGTCCAGGACGTCACAGGCAAACCCCTCCCCACCATCAAGAACATCTATAGGGAACACTGCCGTCGGAGAGCAGCAGCGATCATCAAGGATCCACACCACCCAACACATGCTCCTTTCTCGCTGCTGCCATCAGTTAAGAGGTATTGGTGCCACAAGACTCGCACCACCAGGTTCAGGAACAGCTGCTCCCCCTCCACCATCAGACTCCTCAATGACAAACTCAATCAGGGATTCATTTAAGATCTCTTACTTCTACACTCTATTGATTCTCTCTGTATTGCACAGTTTGTCTACATTTGTTATCTGTTTACATTTGTTTACACGTGTACGTTGAGTACAGTTTATTTTTACACTACCAATTAGTGCTAATTCTGCCTGGCCAACAGGAAAAAAAAGATCTCAGGATTGTATGTGATGTCATGTATGTACTGTACAATGTTATGAGCCCAGAGAACCCATAAACGCAGCAGCAATAGATATTCACCAAGACAAATGGTTAGTTAAACAAAAATTGCTTTAAATTATCTTTAAACATGAAAACAGAATCACACTTTAAATTAACTGACCTAACTTAAACCCCTTCTAATTCTAAGCACACGTATATGTAATGTGTGTGTAAGTTTAGAAAAGTTTTTTGGTTCACAGTCCAATCTCACTTCTCATTCCTCCAAGTTCACTGGTTGCAGGGAATTCTTATACTGGGCAGAGAATTTAACATGTATAAAGTTCACCAGGCTTTGGTGCTTGAAAGGTAAATGGTTACCGCTCAGGAAGTTCTTTTTGGTTTTCAGAGAGAGATTTGTTGTTCCAGAACCCCCACAACTGAATCCTTGTAACCAGCCACTTCAGTGTCTTGCCAAAGAAACTTGACCCCTCAGGGTTCTCCAGATGATAACCTCTTTCTTTCAGGTCACCACAGAGTTCCTTTTTGTTTCCCTTATTTCATGAAACATTAGACAGCCAGTCCTCTCCTCTTGCATGAACCACAAGGGCTTTGACCAGGCTGAACTAAGCCCTCACAACCTGTCTTTCAAATGGGGTTTTCCACAAGCTTTCCAGCTTGTCCTGTTCCAGTCCCAGCAGCTGCTGGCCGTATAACTGCAAAACTAAATTCCCTATCTCTCCCTCAGAAAGAAATCCTGTTTTATTCTCTCTGTTTGCAAAACCACATGACCCTCCTAGAATGGCAAGTTCTCCTCCAAGCACTCTGTGGCTCCAACAAGCTTTTTCATCTTTTGCCTTTTTGTAAACAACAATCCATTAGTGAAGTCTCTTGGGCACTCTCCAAAGCTTTTGCAAAGGCTCTGGGGTCAACATGTCTAGCATGAGCAGAGCTCCAGTATTTTAAATAAGATCTGTTTTAAAGTTTTAAAGATTGAAGAGGTTAGGACTTTATTCATTGGAACATAGACAGTTGAGAGGGGATTTGATAGAGGTGTTTAAAATTATGAAGGGAATAGATAGACTAGATGCAAGTAGACTCTTCCCTCTGAGAGCAGGGGAGGTTGAAACAAGAGGACACAAGTTGAGAGTAAGGGGGCAAAATTTTAGGAGAAACATTAGAGGATGTTTCTTCACTCAGAGAGTGGTGGCTGAATGGAATAATCTTCCAGAGGAAATAGTTGAGGCAGAATCAATTCTTTAATTTAAGCGGTGACTGAATATATACATGGATAGGAGGGGGTTAGAGGGTTATGAGTGGAGAAAAGGTGGGGGAGCTAGCGGAGTTGTTTGAGTGAACCGGTGTGGACTTCTAGGGCCGAGATGGCCTGTTTCCATGCCATAAACTGTTATATGGTTATATGTGACCTACTCTAAAAAACCTGCCCCAATTCATCTCCCAAAAACGTATCTATATACAATACAAACACAACATAATCTGTCACAACTCTGACAATCAACCTGAAAATCTAAATGCAGGTGCTAAATTCAACCAGAACACCTCCTTCCTGATGTCATTCCTTGAGCAGATCCCTTGCACCAATAACCAGGAATGGCATTGGTAGGTTGGGTTGCTGACATGAAGCGTTGATCAATGAAACCACTCTAAGAATATTATCCAAAGCATACCTATCTTTAATAAAACTTGCCTCATCAGAATGTACTAATTGTGGTAAATACTTTGCTAATAATTTTGCTATTATTTTATAATCCACATTTAATAAAGAAATTGGTCGATAAGAAGAAACCTTCAAAGGGTCTCTGTCTTTTTTAGGTATAACTATTATTATTGCACTCAAACACGAGTCTGGTAAAGCTTGCTCCTGAGTTAGCTGATTAAGAACATCCATGAATACAGAGGACAGATCATCATAAAAAACTTTATAAAATTCAGCAGCGAACCCATCATCTCCTGGAGATTTCCCATTAGGCATTTGTTGAATAACATCCTTTATTTCTAAATCCGTAAAAGGAGAATCCAACTTTCTCACATCCTCCTCCTTCAACATTGGTAAATTTAACTCTGACAAAATGCTTCAATAGAATCATCATCTCGCACTCCCTCAGAAGCAAATAATTTCTGGTAAAATGACAAAAATTGGTCATTAATTTCCTGAGGTCTAAAAGTAACTGAATTGTCCTTCTTAACAGGATTAATAATTTTTGAAGCTTGTTCAGTTTTCAATTGCCATGCCAAGACTTTATGTGCTCCGTCCCCTAACTCGTAATAATGTGGCTTAGATCTTTGAATCAAACGTTCAAATTGGTCAGTTTGCAATATATTATATTTTAGCTTCAATTTTGTCAAAAAAGCCTTATTATCTTCTGTAGAATTCCTCTGTAATTCCTTTTCCAACTCTGCTATTTGTTTTTCCAACAACTGAGACTCTACCAGAAATTTCTTCTTTTCCTTTCATGCATAACTAATGATTTGACCACGTAGAAATGCCTTTAAAGCATCCCATACAATAAAATTACTCCTGACTGTGTTCTTATTCAAATCTAAATAGCAATTTGATCCTTAATAAATTTTACAAATTCTGGTTTATTCAATAACATTACATTGAACCTCCAGCGAAAAATTGATTAAGTTCCGGCCCCACTCAAGAAATAAACAGCAAATAATGGTCAGAAATGATCCTGCTCTTATATTCAGCTTGAGTGAAACCTGCTTGTAAATGTGCTGATGCTAAACAAAATGTCAATCCTAGAAAATGAATCATGACGTGAAGAATAAAATGAAAAATCTTTCTCAGTGGGATTCAATCTTCTCCAGACCTCTATCAAATTCAGGTCTTTCATCAAGGAAACCAATTGAACCGCTGCTTTCGATTTTTTCACAACTTTCGGAAATTTATCCAATAATGGATTTAACACACAATTTTTTTCAAACTTTATTTAAAGATAGAAAAAACATAACATACAGTCCAATAATAGTCAAAAATTAATTTTACAAAGATATATAAAAAAAATCAAAAAAAGACAGAAAAAAAATTAAATTTAATTTAAAAAAACCCAAACCCACCCTCCCACCCCTTCAGCCAGCTCCCTTAAGGGGAGCCAAAAATATAAATTATATATTAAAAATATTATAAATGTTAAGAACAATTCAAAGTTCATCTAAATGCATATATTCCAAATACGGAGACCATTTGCTAACAAAAAAGGAATAATTATCATGTAAATTATAGGTATTTTTTTCCATTACAATACAAGCTTTCAATTCATTTTGCCAACATAGTATATTAATCTCTGTATTGTCTTTCCAAGTACTCACGACTCATTTATGTGCTACTGATAACACCAAACGTACAAAAGCAATTTGAATTTTATCCAAACCTAATTCCCTTAACAAAATCAAATTACCCAACAAGAAAATTGTTGGGTCTAATGGTAATGTAAAGTTACACAATCTTCCCAAAACTACTTTAATTTCTTGCCAGAATGGTTGAACTTTAACACAAGTCCAAACAGCATGTAAAAATGTTCCAATATATGAATCACATCTAAACCATGTCTGAATTACTAAATCCATATTTTTTAAATTTCTCCAGAGTCAAATATAGTTGATTTTAAAAATTATAATTGACCATTCCATATCTTACATTAGTCAATTTGATTGCATTTTCCTGACACATATCCACCCAATCACCTTCAGGAAAAATAAACACTAAATCACTCTCTCATTTAAGTTTAGATTTATCACAATCTGGTTTATCCATATTATATTGTAACAAATTGTACATAACTGAAATATCTTCTTTGGTACAGAGAAAATCAAAGACTCAAATCTCGACAAAGTAGGTAAATTCATCTCTCTACCATAATTACCTTTCCATAAAAACTTCCGTATTACCTTATTTAAATCCTGAAAATAAACCTTTGAAAGTAAAAAAGATATTGACTGAAATAAATATCGAATCCGTGGAAAATATTCATTTTAATACAATTGACCCTACCAATCAAAGTCAATGGAATATCTTTCCACTTAATCAAATCTGCTTTAATCCATTTTAATATAGGCACATAATTTAACTGATACAATGACTGATAATTAACGTCTACAAACACACCTAAATATTTAATTTTATTTGTCCATCTTCATTTTGTAATAATTTTAAATTCTGAATAATCTCCTATTCCAAATGGTAAAATTTCACTTTTATCTCAATTAACTTTATATCCTGACAGTTCTCCAAATTTCAGCAAACACTCTTGTAACTGCTTAAACAACTGTTCTGGTTCCGTCAAATATATCAATACATCATCTGCAAATAAACTAATTTTATATTCTTCATTCATAGCCTTCATCCCTCTAATTTCATAATTTTGCCTAATATTCTGAGCGATTGGTTCAATAACCAATGGAAATAAGGCTGGTGTCAATGGACAGCCCTGCCAAGTTGAACAATTCAACCTAAATGGTAAAGAGATCTGACCATTTGTCACCACCCTAGCAATCAGGTTCATATATAAAGCTTTAGCTGAACCAAATAAAAAAGGGCCGAATTTAAACTTTTCTAACACCTTAAATAAAAAATCCCACTCAACCCTATCAAAAGCCTTTTCTGCATCTAGTGCAACCACCTGGTTAGGCATCGACCAAAGTAATTAATCAAAAAATATTATCTGATGCATTTCTGTTCTTAATAAAACATGTTTGATCAGTATGTATCAACTTAGATAAGTACATAGCAAGTCTATTAGCTATAACGTTGGCTATAATTTTATAATCTACATTTAATAAAGAAATAGGTCTATATGAAGACATTTTTAATGGATCTCTATCTTTTTTTGGAATAACAGTTATTAAAGCACTTGAACAAGATTCTGGCAGCTTCTGTTCTTCAGTAACTTGTTTTAACACATCTCCAAATACATTAGATAAATCATCATAAAAAAATTTATAAAATTCATCAGGAAACCATCATCCCCTGGGGACTTTCCACTTGGCATTTCCTGTATAGCTTCCTTAATTTCAAAATCTGTAAATGGAGATTCCAAGTCCTGAATATCTCTCTCATCTAGTACCAGTAACCTTTATTTAGATAAATAAGATCCAGTAGAACCATTATCCTGCTTCCCCGCAGAAGTATATAATTTTTGATAGAATGAATAAAACTGGTCATTAATTTCCTGAGGCTTATAGGTAATTATTGAATACTTTTTAACAGCATTAGTAGTATGAGATGCCTGTTCAGCTTTCAGTTGCCAAGCAAGTACCTTATGAGCTCTTTCTCTCAACTCATAATAACATTGTTTAGTTCAATTAATTAAACGCTCAAACTGATAAGTTTGTAAAGTATTATAGCGTAATTTCAATTTCACTAATGCAGCTTTTTTGTCTTCGGTCACATCTTTCTGAAAATTTTTCTCTAACTCAGCAATCTGATTTTCCAACATTAAACTTTCTGCCCTATGTTGTTTCTTAACTTTCGTAGAATAACTAATAACCTGTCCCCTCAAATAAGCTTTTAATGCGTCCCATACTACAAAATGACTATCCACAGAATTAATATTCTCAGTCAAAAATAAAAAGATATGCTCTTTAACAAAAGTAACAAACTCTGTTTTTTTTCAATAACATTGCATTAAACCTCCATCTATATGACGAACGTACCACTTCTGAACTTTCACAGGAAAAAAGTAATAATGAATGGTCTGATAGAATTCTACTTTTATATTCAGCTCACAGTGTTCTACCCTGTAGGTGTGCTGATACCAAAAAAAATCACTCCTAGAAAACGAATCATGTTGTGATGAATAAAAAGAAAAATCTTTCTCTATAGGATTCACCTTCCTCCAAATATCTACCAGATTTAAATCTTTCATCAATGCACCAATTTGTGTTGCCATCTTTGATTTCCTTATACTCTTCGGGTTTCTGTCCAATAAAGGTTCCAAAACACAATTAAAATCTCCCCCAACTAAAATATTTCCATTAGCTTGAATTAACAATAAAAAAGCTTCTGAAATAAATCACTCATCTTCTATATTAGGTGCATAAAGATTAAGCGGAGTCCAAGATTCAGCAAAAAATTTACAATTCACCCGTAAAACTTGACCTACATTTCCCTCTGAAGATTCCAATTCAAATGATAAATTTTTATGAATCAAAATCGCCACCCCTCTTGCCTTAGAATTAAAAGAAGAAAACACACATCCAACCCAATCTCTTTTCAATTTCAAATGACCCTTTTCGGTCAAATGTGTTTCTTGTAAAAAGGCAATATCAATTTTCATTTTTTTTTATACAAGTCAATACCCTCTTTCACTTAATTGGATTATTTAATCCCTGAACATTAAAAGTTGCAAAATTCAAAGTAGATATTTTTACTAACTACTAATATATTTACAGACTATAAAATAATGCTCCCCTTTATAATCCTTCAAAAACACAAAATAACAAAACCCACCACTCAATAATTTTTTTTTAAAAACCACCCAAAGGTAAACACCCTAAAAATCTGGGTGTGGAAAACCCACTAGTGGTAGACGACAGTCAAAGCTTTCAGTGTCATCCATCCCCCTCCCCAACCCCCAGCCAGATACATATTCATTATGTAATTTAAAACAATCAAATATAGTAAATACATTCAACCCAATGATTGTTCCGGATCTTCAATGTCAAGAAGACTTGGTGTTCCATTCTTACCATTCTTTCCAACCCCATTCCCATTCCCATTTCCATTTCCATTAACCCTCCTCTTAGGAGACGATGGTGACGACTGCCCATTTCTTCATAATTCTGGAAAAGAATTAGCAAAAGCCAAGGCATCGTGATCATTTTTCAAAAAATTGAGATTGAAAGTTTCCATAAAAAACCTTCAAAATTGCAGGATAACGAAAAGCAAACTTATAGCCCTTTCGCCATAAGACATCTTTAGCCGAATTAAATTCCAGTCGTCTTCTAATAACCTCTGGACTCAAATCGGCATAAAAAAACACTATTATTTTGAATCATCAACAGGGATTGACTCTGCCACACTTTCTGTACCTCCATTCGGAGAATCAATTCTCTGTTTTGATATTTCAAACAATAAATCAAGACCACCCTCGGTGTTTGTCCTGGAAGTGGTTTTTTCTTCAACACTCTGTGGGCCCAATCCAGTTCTAAACCTTCAGGGAAAAAAACTCTTTACCCAATACCTCTGGGATCCAATATTTAAAATTTTTTATTGGATCAGAACGTTCAAAGTCCTCTGGAAGACCAACTATTTTCACATTATTTCTCTAGCTTTGATTTTCCAATGAATCAATCTTCATCAATAAATCCCTTCTTTGAATCCCCCAGTCTACAAAGGAACCTTCCATTTTTTCTTTATTGCGTTCCACCTGATTTTGACATTCAGAAAAAGCTGTTTCAATTTTTTTTAATTATCTTGTACAATATTAACAGATTTTATACATCTGATAATTTCACTCTTAACTACAGTCATTTCTTGTTTCATAGTTGACATTTCTTCACACAAAATATTCATTTTTGTTTTCACCTCCTTAAATCCTTGGGTCATTTGAATTGACATTTGTTTTGACATATTATCTTCCTGAGTGCCCATCTCGATGTTGTTCCCCCTTGTGTGCATACACTATCTCATAACAACGTACACGCGGTAACTCGATGATACCAAATTGTTGCGGTCGTGCACTTACCTTCATCAGGAGTGGCGCCAGCTGATGATCTAAGCAATGCGACACGCTGGGGTAATAGCGCGCATGTGCGGAAGTGCTAAATGCTGGAGGTTACCCCTTCACCATCCCAACTCCCTGGTGTCCCCCCTTCATCACCCCAGCCCCCCGGTGTCATCCCCTTTACCATCCCGACCCCCAGTGACCCCCTTCACCACTCCAGCCCCCTGTGACTCCTTCACCACCCCTGGCCCCCGCACCTCCTCCGATCACTAGGAGTGGCACATGGAAGGAGGCACATTTAGAGTAGACTGAAGCCCAATTCGCGCCTAGAGCGAGTCCGATTTCCTCCCGCCGGCCAGTGCCACACAACCCCATTCCCAGCCATTGCCAGCACCCCCAGCAGTGCGCACACCCCATCAGCTCTGCCGCCCATCCAGCTCCACCCACGGCCACTGCCAAACCCTCTCCAACATACAAAGAGCAAACGCCTCTTTCTTCTCTGCACCATCCACACTCCTTCATCCTCTCGTTCGCTCTCAGCTTATTAAAAGTCCAAAGCCAAATACAAGATGGAGGTGATGGAGGCCCATTCTCGCGAGACCTCCTTGTCACTGTTTTCTTTGACACATGGAATGTGAAAGGTTGTCCACCCCCGCCAGGGACCCTTCAGCATCCCCAGCACCCTCTCACATCCCAGTTCCGATACCTGGTAATCCCTGCAGCCAGTCTCTTGCAGCCTGGTGTGTGCGCCCTTTGGCCGCAGAGATCAGAGGCTCCTCGCCTTGAGTCACCAACGGCCCTGCCTGTGTGCTCTCAGGGCCCCCTCACCCTGGTCACTTTCCCATGGACCGTCTCCTCCTCAAAGGGGTAGGTGGCCCACCCGATTTTCTGGTGCCCTGCTCCCCCAGAGCCTGCAACCCCTCGTGGCAGCTACTGAGCACGGATGCCACCATCTTGGGCGCAGAACCTGCGGTCACATGGTTTTAAAATAAACCACCATTGGCTCCTTCAAGGGGCCATTTAAAGCTCAACCAAGCCACCTCCCAGTCTGCGCCGAGTCTCCCCGAGGTAGAGGAGACCACAGCGGAGGTAGACAACCCCTGCAGATTCATGTGAAGTGCTGCATCACTTGGAAGGACTGTTTGGGGCCTCAAATAGTGGTGAAGGAGGATGTGTTGGGGAAAGTGGAGCATCACAGTGTAGGAGAGGAGGGTGGAGTGGACTAGGGGAGTTACAGAGAGACGGTCCCTGCGGAAGGCAGAGAGGGGAGGAGAGGGGGGAAGATCCGGTGATGGGTCCATGATGTGGGCAATGCAAATTGCGGTAAATTCCTTCCCGGCACTACGATCACTGTCCTCCGATCTATCCCCATCTCCAAGTTGCCCGCAGGTTAGTACAAGGTCTATCAGGGAGAATTGTTCTCCCCTTGCCTGTTCCGCTGCAGTTCAATGTCGCCGCCACCAGGTGATGCCATTGGACCATTTCCTGCAATGGGCCCGAGTCTGTTGCCAGGGGCACCACCTGCTGGGGGAGGCCGGGACCGCAGCTGGCCTGCTGCCAAATGAGCGAGACCATTCAGCCCAATGATCCCCTGCTGGGAGTTTTAAAGAAGATCAGAAGGAAGATTCAAAGAGAAGGATCAAAAGAAAAATCTACGAGACATAGTTAACCACTGCACTATTACAGAGCCAGCGACACAGGCTCAAATCCAGCACTGTCTGTACAGACTTTGCACGTTTTCCCCTTGTCTGCATAGGTTTCCTTTGGGTGGGGTCTCCCTTCCCTCTATCAACAACATCTACAGGGAGTGGTGCTTAAAGAGGGCTCAGTGAATCATCGAGGACCCTCACCATCCAGCCCACAGTATCTTTGAGATGTCACCTTCAAGAAAAAGGTAAAGGAACATTGAAGCCAGGACTGCCAGACTGAGAAACACCTTCTTCCCACAGGCAGTGAGACTGTTGAACAATCCTAGAATCCCATGTTATTTTTATATGTGAGGCTCCAAGAAAAGTGCAGAGAACAAAACAAAGGACTCTACATCACCTTTGTTGACCTCACCAAAGCCTTTGACACCGTGAGCAGGAAAGGGCTTTGGCAAATACTAGACCGCATCAGATGCCCCCCAAAGTTCCTCAACATGGTTATCCAACTGCACGAAAATCAACAAGGTCGGGTCAGATACAGCAATGAGCTCTCTGAACCCTTCTCCATTAACAATGGCGTGAAGCAAGGCTGTTTTCTCGCACCAACCCTCTTTTCAATCTTCTTCAACATGATGCTGAACCAAGCCATGAAAGACCTCAACAATGAAGATGCTGTTTACATCCGGTATCGCACGGATGGCAGTCTCTTCAATCTGAGGCGCCTGCAAGCTCACACCAAGACACAAGAGCAACTCGTCCGTGAACTACTCTTTGCAGACGATGCTACTTTAGTTGCCCATTCAGAGCCAGCTCTTCAGCGCTTGACGTCCTGTTTTGCGGAAACTGCCAAAATGTTTGGCCTGGAAGTCAGCCTGAAGAAAACTGAGGTCCTCCATCAGCCAGCTCCCCACCATGACTACCAGCCCCCCCACATCTCCATCGGGCACACAAAACTCAAAACGGTCAACCAGTTTACCTATCTTGGCTGCACCATTTCATCGGATGCAAGGATCGACAACGAGATAGACAACAGACTCTCCAAGGCAAATAGCGCCTTTGGAAGACTACACAAAAGAGTCTGGAAAAATAACCAACTGAAGAAACACACAAAAATCAGCGTGTACAGAGCCGTTGTCATACCCATGCTCTTGTTCGGCTCCAAATCATGGATCCTCTACCGGCATCACCTACGGCTCCTAGAACGCTTCCACCAGTGTTGTCTCCGCTCCATCCTCAACATTCATTGGAGTGTCTTTACCCCTAACATCGAAGTACTCAAGATGGCAGAGGCCGACAGCATCGAATCCACGTTGCTGAAGATCCAACTGCGCTGGGTAGGTCACGTCTCCAGAATGGAGGACCCTCGCCTTCCCAAGATCGTGTTATATGGCGAGCACTCCACTGGCCACCGTGACAGAGGTGCACCAAAGAAGAGGTACAAGGACTACCTAAAGAAATCTCTTGGTGCCTGCCACATTGACCACCGCCAGTGGGCTGATATCACCTCAAACCGTGCATCTTGGCGCCTCACAGTTCGGCGGGCAGCAACCTCCTTTGAAGAAGACCGCAGAGCCCACCTCACTGACAAAAGACAAAGGAGGAAAAACCCAACACCCAACCCCAACCAACCAATTTTCCCCTGCAACCGCTGCAACCGTGTCTGCCTCTCTTGCATCAGACTTGTCAGCCACAATCGAGCCTGCAGCTGACGTGGACTTCTACCCCCTCCATAAATCTTCGTCCGCGAAGCCAAGCCAAAGAAAGAAGAAGAAAGATTTTTATATGTACTCATTTTGGATCGCATTGTATATATAGTAAAACCCCTGGAGTCCGACACCTATAGGGATTGGGATGCCGGATAAGTGTATTTTCTGCTTGCTTGAGTCTTACTTTTACAATGCCTGCATTAACAATAAACAGTTTAAAAGTCAATAATACTGGGAACTGTGTGTGTATGAGAGTCCCTGTTTGTAGTGTGTGTACTCAACTGTGTGAGGGGGTCGAGAATAGGTTAACTATGGTTGGAGTCCAACCTAGGTCTGAGGTGAATGTCCATATTGTTGCTTAAGCAAAATAGTAATCGGGTCCCGTTTGACGCCCTTCCCCGTTTTTCTCCCATGTGTTAATTAAAGTTGCGAGTGATTGTATCACTTGGTCCAGACTCGTCTCCCTGTGAAACTTCTGAACCTGATACTCTTCCCAATACGACAGACCACCCACAAATGGAAGGAACACCTCATATTCTGTCTGGGCACCCACCAACCAGATGGCCTTAACACTGACTTCTCCTTTCCCTTAACCCTCTCCCCATGTCTCCTTTCCTGCACCTCTGTCTCTCTCATTTTCAAGGAGACATTGACCTCAGCCTTGCACTCACTGAGCCAAACCCTCCCCCAATCAATTCTCACCTTCCCTTTCTCCAGGCCCCTTCTCTGTCTCCAATCATCACCTTTTCTCTGTTGGTCTGTACGCCTCTCCCTCCTATTTCTTATGTACTGATGCCTGCCTGCTTTTAGCTCATACCTTGAAGAAGGGCTCAGGCCAGAAACCTTGTGACGCACCATCAATAATCACAAATAGCTGGAGTTGGGAAACTATCAGGCTTTTATTAATGAAAGACTGGAACAACCATCAACCTCATTGACTGAACGAAACAAAGTGAGAAGGGAACATGCAAAGGGCTTTGGGTAGGATCGGTCTCGGGACTCGTGTCCAGGTGGCACCACAGTTGTTTACCACACCTTGGTTATAAATCTTTACGCCCTAAAGACACGGCGAGACCTGCTGAGTTTCTCCAGCATTGCTCTATTTTTACCGCAATAGTCTAATCCAGTGTTTTTTTCTTTCCATACATATCCTACTTTAAGTCATCTCTCTGCCCTTGGTGCTCTGTGATTGGTAAGGGATTGCCTTAAGGTGGGATGTGAGTGGGAAGGGAAGATTGAGAACCACTGCTCTAGACCCAATTGTTCCTGAAATATTTTGCTTGAGAAAAATGGTTATTGGCCGACTTCCATTGGAGTCATGAAACCATGCACATAACAAGTCAATGAGGGATGATTAAAACAGTGGGTTTCAAAACTTTTTCTTTCCACCCACCTTAAGTAATCCCTATGCCATAGGATCATTGCTCTGTTATTAGTAAGGGATTTCTAAGTTTGAAAACCACTGTGCAAACTGTGCAAAGACCAAAGGAGATAGGAGCAGAAAGAGGCTATTCTTCCCATCCAATCTACCCCACCATTCGATCATGACCTGAGAGAGGCTGCCCCACTGCTGCGTTTAAGCTGAGGGGAGGGGAGAGTTTAAGGGCGATGTATGGGGCAAATATTTTGCACAGGGAGTGGTGGGTGCCTGGAATGGGGTCAAGATGGAAACAGATGCCATAGTAATATTAAGGAGGCTTCTGGACAGGACACAGGAACATCAAAGTGATGGCTCTAAAGCTGGTCATGGCCGAAGGGTGGTCATGGGGACGTACTCCCATCAATGCACTTCATGGGTGGGCATCTCCAACAGCCTCTTCACATTGACGGGGCTTGTGAACCATGGAGGGTTACTCGTCCAGGAGAGGGAAGACTCCTGGTTTCAAACCTCCACTGCCTTGCAGCCATACCCGCTCATGGGAAAGGCTTTGGGAGAAAGCCCCGGAGGGAAAATCTGGAGTCGGAGTCCCCAGCACCGACACAGGAACTCCTGCACCAAATTGTATCATTGTTCCTTTAGACCTGCCACTAGCACGGAGGTGTTGGGGGGGGGGTCCCACTGCACTGGCAACAGACGGATCTCCATATCAACCCTGCCCGGCCTTGCACCCTGGAGAGACCACTACACAGGAACGCAGTAGCCCTGGTCGACCACGACCGGCGGAGCCCACACAAGAAGGAGGAGGAGGAGGGGCTATGGATCAGGTAATAACCGCAGAGGTTGATTTCGACATCGTGTTCGGCACAGACATGTCTGAGGCTGCCTGTCCTCTGTCGGTCTCCCAGTGCACTGTGATTGAAGCATGGTAAATACAGATGGCTGGAATGAAGAGGAACTGCCAAACAAAGAGGAAGGATTGGATTTCATCCCTCAAGTGCTTTCCCCTAGGAGTCTGAGCTTTCACCCGCAGGGATATGAGACACCACATCTCCCTGTCTCCAGACCTCCTCGTAGTTAACACAGCGGTGTTGCAGCACCACCAATCCAAGTTCCAATCCGCCTGGAAGGAGTTGGTGCGTTCTCCCAGTGCCTTTGTGGGTTTTTGCCCCAGAAGGGAGGGGGCTCTGGTTTCCTCCCACCCTTCATAAAACGCACCGGGGGTTGTAGGCCAATTTGATGGGCCGGAAGGGCCTGTTACTGTGCTTTATGATGAAATTAAATTAAAAATTACATTAAACCACACGACACGACAGCTGGCATTTTTTTTCTCATTTAATCTGGAGTTGGATCTTGTTAACCGCATAACCATTTACAGCTCAGAAGCAGGCCAGTTTGGCCCATCATCTCCCACCTAGTCCTGCTGACCCACATTTGGCCCATAACCCTCCACACCTCTCCTGTCCATATACCTATCCAACCTATCCTTCAATATTAACATCGATCTCGCTTCTACCACCACTGCTGGAAGTTCATTCCATACCCCCCACCACCCTCTGCGTGAAGAAATTCCCCCTTATGTTTTCCCTAAACTTTCCCCCTTTTGCTCTCAGTCCACGCCCTCTTGTTTGAATCTCATCCACTCTTAGTGGAAAAAGCTTATCCACATTGACTCTATCTGTCCCTCTATCAAATCACCCTTCAACCTTCTACGCTCCAGGGACTGAAGTCCCAGCCTGCTCAACCTTTCCCTGGAACTCAAACCCTGAAACCCCGGCAATATTCTCTGCATTCTCTCTCTCTATACTGTTTATATCCTTCCTGTAATTCGGTGACCAAAACCACACACAATATTCCAAATTTGGCCTCACCAACGCATTATACAACTTCAACATAACATCCCAACTCCTGTGTTCTATACTCTGATTTATGAAGCCAACATACTAAATGCCTTCTTCACCACCCTGTCCACATGTGATTCAACTTTCAGAGAATTATGGACCATGACTCCTAAATCCCTTTGATCCACTGCACTCCTCAACCGTCTACGTGCATGTCCCGTTTTGATTAGTCCTTTTGTTTAAAAGCCCAATAATTATTGTCCCTCCTCCATTCCCCTCATGGCTTGAGACTCACAAGAGTCATCCACATTGGCTGGCCAAGAGTTGTCAAGACTTTACTGCAAAAGCAGGCCTTTTGGCCCATCAAGTCCATGCTGACCACCCCTCAGCCCCCATTAACCAATCCCGTTTCATTCTTCAAAGGCTCAAGGTTCCTTTTATTGTCACATAATGATGTATAAAAATGTAACTTGCAGGACATACTTCTAGCGTGGTCCATCGCAGGGCAAGCAAAGAGTCGTCGTGAGCACTGCTCGGCATCCTGGATAATAGGAGAAAGAGGAGTAAAGGAGAGTCCCTTCAACTACACCGAGTGTCCGTGGGCTCACCTCCCGCGGCCTCTGTAGCCGCACAGACTCCAGTTCAATCCATCCTGATCCAAACCCCTCCCCCACCTGATCAGCACCCAAGGCCCTTCACAAGCCCTTCTTGCCCTCAGCACCCTCACATATCCCAATTCCGATACCTGGTTCCCTCGAGCCAGTCTCCAGCAGCCTGTGCAGAGTCTATCAGCTACTGAGCCCCTCGATGGTCCACTGATGGTCATCTCCCAGTGTTCTCCATGGGGGGACTATTCTCCCCGTTTCAGGTGCCCTGCACCAGTCCTCTTCTCCCTCTGAGTCTGCATCCCTTGAGGTACACTGCCCAGCACAGGCGCCATCATCTTGGGCACAGACCTCGTGGTCGCAGGACATTAAAACAAAACACCGTCATCTTCTTTAATAGGCTGCTTAAAGCCTACACTGAGCCGTTGGTATCAGGACTGGGAAGTAGGACCCAAAGGAGCAGCGCTGAGTCTCTGCTCCCCTCTCTCCCGTGTCCACACCTTCTCTGGCAGCTCCGCCATTTATTTTCTCTCTCCCCCCACCCCATACCATTCCACGAAGTGGCTGATTGCTCTGCATTGGGGACAACCCCTGGGGGGAATCCACAAGGTCACAGACAGTTACAGAGGCTGGTATAAGCCCATGGAACCACTATGCAGGGCTTAGCATTTGCTACATCGGACGCACGTGTTACCAATCTAGAGAAAGACTGCAGGAGTGAGTGACAGGAAGGGGGTTTACTAAGTTGTGGTCATCATGTGAGCATTTTCGTTTAAGCACTGAATTTAAATTGCACAGCTGTTGTGGTGGGAGTTGAACTTGGGTCGTTCAGCCAGTAACTGTCCTCTGTCAAGGCGACTGTCCTCACCACAGCCAGTTGCTCTTCTCTGCTCAGCGCTCACTGTTGCTAAGGAGACGCATGTCAGAAGTGCAATCACACATGCCAATTTGGATCTCCAAGAGACAAATTAATATTTAAGCAGCTTAAAGACATGGAGACATACAATGTGGAAGCAAGCCCTTTGGCCCAACTTGCCCATGCCGTCCAAATTTCCCCACCCGTACTCACCCCACCTGCTTGCATTTGGCCCATCTTATCCACGTACCTGTCCATATTTTTCTTAAGCGTTACAATCGCACTTGCCTCAACCTCCAGCCCCCCAACCTTCTTCCACACCTTGATGAAGGCCTCAAGCCCGAAACATCGGTCATATAAAGGACACTGACCTGCTGAGCTTCTCCAGTGTTTTGTGCTTTTTTACTTCAACCACAGGCCCCCACCATGCTCCTACACCTCAGGTTCCTGTTAAATCTTTCCCCCCTCCCCAAACATGTGTCCTCTGGTTACCGACTCCCTTGCTCTGTGCAAGTGACTATCTGTATTCACTCAATCTATTCCTCAGCTGCAGGAGATCACCCCCCCCCCTCCACCACTGTCCTGTATTCCCAGACCTCTCTGCTTGATGACACTCCCCAGATCCCTACCATTCCCTGTGCAGATCTTACCCAAGCTAGACTTACCAAAATGCAACACCCCGCATTTCTCTGTGCTAAATTCCATGAACCATTCTTCTATTTGCCTTTTCAACCGATCAAGTGTCTGCTGCAATCTTTTGGCAACCATCTTCCTTCTTGACAATACCGAGCACTCCAGTGTCATCTCTTCTTCTTTGGCTTGGCTTCGCGGATGAAGATTTATGGAGGGGTAATGTCCACATCAGCTGCAGGCTCGTTTGTGGCTGACAAGTCCAATGCGGGACAGGCAGACACGGTTGCAGCGGTTGCAGGGGAAAATTGGTTGGTTGGGGTTGGGTGTTGGGTTTTTCCTCCTTTGTTTTTTGTCAGTGAGGTGGGTTCTGCGGTCTTCTTCAAAGGAGTTGCTGCCTGCCGAACTGTGAGGCGCCAAGATGCACGGTTTGAGGCGATATCAGCCCACTGGCGGTGGTCAATGTGGCAGACACCAAGAGATTTCTTTAGGCAGTCCTTGTACCTCTTCTTTGGTGCACCTCTGTCATGGTGGCCAGTGGAGAGCTCGCCATATAACATGATCTTGGGAAGGCGATGGTCCTCCATTCTGGAGACGTGACCTGCCCAGTACAGTTGGATCTTCAACAGCATGGATTCGATGCTGTCAGCCTCTGCCATCTCGAGTACTTCGATGTTAGGGATGAAGTCGCTCCTATGAATGTTGAGGATGGAGCGGAGACAACGCTGGTGGAAGCGTTCTCGGAGCCGTAGGAGATGCCGGTAGAGAACCCATGATTCGGAGCCGAACAGGAGTGTGGGTATGACAACGGCTCTGTATACACTAATCTTTGTGAGGTTTTTCAGTTGGTTGTTTTTCCAGACTCTTTTGTGTAGTCTTCCAAAGGCACTATTTGCCTTGGCGAGTCTGTTGTCTATCTCGTTGTCGATCCTTGCATCCGATGAAATGGTGCAGCCATGATAGGTAAACTGGTTGACCGTTTTGAGTTTTGTGTGCCCGATGGAGATGTGGGGGGTCTGGTAGTTATGGTGGGGAGCTGGCTGATGGAGGACCTCAGTTTTCTTCCACATACATATTCATCAAAGCCATTGATATAGATGACGAACAGCAATGGTGATCCAACCTTCCAGAGCAGCCTATCATTTGGAACCTTACTGAATGCCTTGATGAAATTCATATACAGTGTCTACTGCTCTGCCCTCATTAATCTTCTTGGCCATATGGAACATAGAACACAACAGCTCTTCAGCTCTTGATGTTGTGTCGACCTCTATATTCCTACCAAAAAGAAACAAAACCCTTCTATACTGAGGGAGTCAGAGACTAGTTTGTTTTAGCTTTGGTTGGATTCAAGCTGGATGCCTCCACACAGTCCTGAGTGAGTTCTTTAGCTAATAAAGTATAGTTGTTTTAAAAGAACCCAAGATTCTTTATGACAATAGAGCAAACATCACATGGTACCAGGAGTGGAAGGAACACCAGGAGTGAGCAGAAAAGTATCAGTCAATATCAGCAGAGAAAATATCGAAAGTATGAATACTCCTGATGTCTGGAAATTGGACAGGAAATGTCAACCACGCGTGGAGGCTGTTCAAACAAAGATTCATGCTGCACCTGCAAGCCATTGGAGTCGCTCGCAAACTGGATGCATGGACGATGGCACTGCTACTTTCCATGGTGGGACATCAAGCACTAGAGGCAGAAGAGCAGGGCAAGTTCGACAAGGTTATCAAGTTATTTGATGTGCATTGTTCACCAAAGAAAAATGAAACATTCAAGAGATATGTGTTTCACTCACACATGCAGCTGCAGCGAGAGAGCTTTGAAATGTTTTTAATGGACTTGAAATTAAAAACAAATACACACAATTTTGGGTCACTTCAAGCTTCAATGATCCGTGATCAAAATGTGTTCAGGATTAGTGATAAGAAAGTGAGAGAGAGGTTGTTGTGAGAGACAAGGCTTACCTTAGCTGGAGCTGTGAAGATGTGCCAAGCCAGAGAATTAGCTCTGCAGCAAATGAAACAGTTCAGTGATAGTGAAAAAGATGGTTTAAACAAATGCATAGTATCTGGGACACACCCACAAACAAAAAAATGAGATCTCGGAAACAGCTAAAAAGTTGGAGAGACATTCAATTGCAAACGATGTAGCCCTCACAGGCACCAAAATAATGCCAAGCCTATGGAAACATTGGTAATAAGTTCAAAGGGCAGAATCACTGAGCAAAGCAATGTTTTTCCAAAGGGAAACACAGCAGAAGTGAAAATGTGCACATTGTTCACACTATAGGAGAAACTGCTAAGAAGATCCACATGTGTTATCCAAGCACCTGAGCAACTGAATCTCGAAAAGAAAACAAACTGCGTGCTTCAAACCTTTGTCCTGCTGATGTTGTGTTTACATTTTTGTTGAACTTTAAATTGAAATGAATACTGTATTAGTGTGTCAGGTTGTTAGATTAAATATCTCAAAGAAAGGGGATGTAGTGATACAGTGCCGTTGATTCTCCTGACCACTAGAGGAAGTCAGAGACTAGTTTGTTGCAGCTTTGGTTGGATTCAAGATGGATACCTCCACATGGTCCTGAGTGAGTTCTTTAGTAATAAAGTATAGTTGCTTTAAAAGAACCTAAGTTTATTACAATAAAAGCAATATCACATTTTCCTACCTCCTAACCCTCTATTTTTCTTTCATCCCTGTGTCTGTCCAGGAGTCTCTTAGCCTCCACTATACTACCCCTGGCAATGCATTCCAGGCACCCATAACTCTTGTCCCTGATGTCTCCCCTAAACTTCCTTCCCTTCACTTTGAAGAGATGTCCTCTGGTGTTCGCTACACCTGCCCTGGGAAAAAGGCACTAGCTGTCCAACCTATCTATGCCTTTCTGAATCGTGTGGACATATATTAAGTCACCTCTCATCCTTGCTCGCTCCATAGAGAAAAGCCTCAGCTCTGCTAACTTTGCCTTTTGCCTCAATATCCCAATCCAGGCAACATCCTGGTAAGTCTCCTCTGGACCCTCTCCATAGCTTCCACATCCTTCCTGTAATGAGGTGACCTGAAATGAACATCAGTGTGACCTCACCAGAGATTTGTAGAGTTGCAACATGACCTCTTGACTCCTGATCTCAATCCCCCAATTAATGAATCCCAACATCCCATAAGCCTTCCTAACTATCCTATCAACCTGGGCGGCGACCTTGAGAGATATACGGATTTGGACCCTCTGTTCTTTCATACTGTTAAGTGTCTGACCATTAACCCTATACTCAGCCTTCAGGATTGACCTTCCAAAATGAATCTGGATTGAGCTCTATCTGCCATTTTTCCACCATCCTGTCAAAATCCTTTTGTAACCATTGACAATCTTCAACACTAACCACAACTCCTTCAACCTTCATGTCATCACCAAACATACTGACCCATCCTTCCACCTCTTCATCCAGGCCATTTATAAAAGTTACAAAGAGCAGGGGTCCCAGAACAGATCCCTGAGGAATTCTGCTGGTCATTGACCTCCAGGCAGAATATCTTTTATCCACTGCAACTCTCTGCCTTCTACATGTAAGCCTATTCTGAATCCACACAGCCAAGGTTCCATGGATCATGACTTTCTGAATGAGTCTCTCTTGGGGGGGCCCTAGTCAAAGGCCTTATGAAAATCCATATAGGCCACATCTACTGCCCTTCTCTCATCAATTTCTTTTGTTACCTCCTCAGATTTGTGAGACATGACCTCCCAATTACAAAACGGTGCTGACAATCCCTAATCAGCCCTTGTCCATCCAAGAGTATAGAAACATAGAAAAATAGGTGCAGGAGGAGGCCATTTGGCCCTTCAAGCCTACACCACCATTCAAAATTAACATGGCTGATCAGTACCTGGTCCCTGCCTTCTCCCCCATACCCCCTGATCCCCTTAGCCACAAGGGCCAGATCTAACCTTCTCTTAAATATTGACAAGGAATCGGCCTCAACTACTTCCTGTGGCAAAGAATTCCACAGATCCACCACCCTCTTAAAAACAGCATTGAGCCCACGTTAAATGTTCCACTTGAAACTCAAACATGTTACAGACTAAACCAAGCCAGTCATCTTTGCTAAAATTAATGATGAGGGAGAAAATGAAGGGAACAGAAACCAAGGGAGTAACAGGGAGAGGATGCAGAAAATAATGCAGGCTGAATGAGAGGGGAAAGAAATCAGGCTCCAGACGATTCAGTCCTAAAAAACCTCCCCCTTTTCCTTAAACTGTGACCCCTGGTTCTTGTTTTTCCCAGCACTGGAAACAACCTTCTTGCATCTAGTCTGTCTAAACCCTTAAGAATTTTATGTTTCTATAATATCACCCCTCAATCTTCAAAATTCCAGAGAATACAAGCTCAGTCGGGGGGCGTGGCAAGATGGCGTAGAGTCTAGACGTGTAATCTTGACCTCTCTGGCCAGTACCCGTTTTTTAACCCTTTGTTTTCAAGTTTAAACTTTTTAAATTTTAGTTTAAAGTATTAAGGAACTATTATGGCCACTAATGGTAAAAAGATTAAACCTCAAGTGCAGAAGAAGTTACATTTTCAAAGTGCTGAAGATTTGGGGCCTAAATGACTTGTTACAGCTTCAGGTTTAATTTCTTCAGTGTCTAAACCACGAAAGCTGCCTGTGGGAGCTGAAAAAAAATGTCTACTATTCACCAAGTGAAGGATGGTGCTGGAATTACCCATTCTCTGGAAGAAAGTGCGTGTTCCCAAGAAGTGGATCCCGATTCTGGAAGCCTCTCGATTTTAACAGAGGGAGAACACAGGAAGATGACTCCATTGTTTGAAATGCATCAGGAAGCATTTCAACCTGAAGATATTGATTTCCTCCGTGATTTTGCACAAGAACAATGAGCTGCAGGGGAAAACCAGCGGCGACCCCCTGAGGAAGTCGGGGTGCCGTTGCTGGGAGTCCAGACCCACAGCAAAACCTCTAAAATTCCTTTTGTTGAGTTGCAACGGGGGCTGCAGTTACCTGGTTCTGCCACTACGTTAGAGAAAGCAGGGCTGAGCTCTTCTGAGTTACAATGTATGCAGTTAAATGCTGTCATTCAACCTTTAATGAATGAGATGGTTCAAATGAATGTTAGTATAAGTTCAGAATTGAATACAGTTAAAGCACATGTGGAAGCATCTTGTGAAGATTTTTTTTAAATTCAGTCTGCTTTTTTGGAATGTAAACAGCAAGTGGTTTCTAACAGAAAAAGTGTTGAAGGTTGAAAAATCAGTTATAGAATTGGGAGAACGTGAGAAGGAGTTAGAGAGGAAGATAGATTATTTGGAGAATCAAAGCAGAAGGAATAATGTGAAAATCATTGGTTTGCCAGAAGGTATGGAAGGACAAGATCCTCTTCGTTTTTTTAAAGACTGGATCCCACAAGTATTAGGACAAGAATTTTTTTCTGGAGGCTTGGTATTGGAAAGAGCTCATAGAGCTTTAAGAAGAACACCTTTACCTGGTCAACCACTGAGACCAATAATAATTTGATGTTTGAATTATCTGGACAGAGAAGCAATACTTCGACTTGCATTGCAAAATCCGAGACAATGCCAAACTCTGCTATTGATTCAAAATAGTAGAGTTTTTTTTTTATCCTGACTTGAGTGAAGAAGTCATTCAACGTAGATGTTGATTTAATCCAGTTAAAGAAGCTTTGTGGCGTAAAGGCTATAAGTCTACTTTTCTCTACCCGGCAGTGTTGAAGGTGTTTTATGGAGATCATCAATTTCGGTTTTTTGAGAATGATCATGAAGCAATGATTTTTGCTGATTCATTGCCAGATATAAGAGGACAAAGACATCGTCCACCATTATCTCCTAAAGAAAAACCTGGTTCTTCTGGAAATGGAAGAAATGGCAGAAATGGGAAAAACGGGAATGGAAAGAGTCCAACTTTTTCCGAAATGGGATCTTCGAGACTGGAATCTCTTGGATGAAAAGAAGAATTTTCTTATTCTACCTTTTTTTTTGTTATTATGATATTTTGATGTTATTGACTGTTTGGCTGGGGAGGGAGAGATTTGCTCTAAGCTCTTTACTGGTCATCAGCCACTGGTGGGTTACCCACACCCAATTTTTGTTTAGGAATTACTACCTTTTGGTAGTTTTTTTTGGGAGGGGGAGTTTTTTTTTAATTTTCATTTTAGTTTGCTTTTAATTTGTGATTTTTTTTTCTATTGGAGGGCCTATATACATTGATTTGAGTTTTCATATAAAGATATTATTGGTATTTAGTAATATTAGTAGATATGTCGAAGTTGAGGTTTGCTACTTTTAATGTTCAGGGTTTAAACAGTGCAATTAAACGTAAGCGAGTCTTGGCGTATATTCAGAAGATGAAAATTTATATTGCTTTTTTACAAGAAACACATTTGAATCTGAAGGAAAGTATGAAATTAAAGAGGGACTGGGTTGGGCATTTATATTCTTCTTCATTTAATTCTAAGGCTAAAGGCGTAGCAATTTTGATACATAAAAATTTATCTTTTGAATTACAATCAATGGAGGGAAAGGCAGGATGTTTCTTAAATTGAATTGTAAGATTTTTTAGTGAATTTTGGACTTTACTTAATATTTATGCCCCAAATGCAGATGATGAAGTATTTATTTCCGATGCATTTTTATGTTTGGGACAGGCTAATGATAATATTTTAATTGGTGGTGATTTTAATTGTGTTTTGGAACCTTTATTCGATAAATCTCTGAAGAAAGTTAAGAAATCTTAGATGGCAGTTCAGGTTCAAGTATTGATGAAAGATCTTAATTTAGTAGATATTTGGAGACGTCTTAATCCGACAGAGAAAGATTTCTCCTTTTATTCATTTAGACATGATTCGTTTTCAAGGATTGACTTTTTTTTTAGTATCAGCACATTTACAAGGGAAGATACAACAAGCGGAATATAAAAGTAGGTGATTTCAGATCATTCTCTGTTATATTTTACGAATGGCTTGATTTCGGAACCTTTTAAATTGACTCGATCAACTCGTCAACATTGTCCTTTATCACCAGTTTTGTTTGCGTTAGTGATTGAACCTTTAGCACAGTTGATAAGACAAAATACACAGATACAAGGTATGAAAGTTTTAGACGAGGAGTATAAAATTAATTTATTTGCTTATTTGAACCCAGCTCAGTCACTTTTGCATTTGAAGGAATGTTTAATACAATATGGACGTCTTTCTGGATATAAAGTTAATTGGGGAAAAAAGTGAAATATTACCGGTAAGTGAAGGAGATTATTCAGTTTATAAGAATATTTATTAATTTGAAATGGACTTATCGAATTAAATATTTGAGTATAATTCTGAATGTTGATTATCAATCTTTATATAAATTAAATTATGTTCCATTAATTAAAAAAATTAAAACTGATTTGATTAAATGGAAAGATTTACCTAATAATTTATTGGGTAGGATAAATACAATTAAAATGAATATTTTTCCATGTATACAATATTCTGTATTTACTTGATAATATTTTTTTTCGAGATTTGAATAAAATTGTTAGGGAGTTTTTATGGAGAGGTAAATTTTCGAGAGTAGCTTTGAATAAATTAACTTGGAAATATGAGTTAGGGGGATTATGTTTACCCCATTTTCAAAATTATTATGAAGCAGCCCAACTTAAATTTATTAGTTCATTGATGAATTTGGAATGGCCTCCTAGTTGGGCCAAAATTGAGATGGCAAATATTTCTGAATTTCGAATGCATCAATTTTTGTTGAGATGGAATATTAATTTGTTACAATAATATAATGTGCCTATACTAAAACATTTAATGAAGTTATGGATAAAGAAAAATAAAATGACAGGCTCTAGGGGTAAATTATCGGCTTTGACTCCGTTGTATAATAATCAACTTATTTATTTTTCAATACATAATCGAAGTTTATTGCATTGGAGATTTAAAGGTGTGAAAAATTTGGGAGATTGTTTTAAAGAGGGTAAATTTTTATCTTTTAATCAGATGAGGAGCAGTTTTGGTATTGATAGAACTCTTTGCTTCTCTATTATCAAATTCGATCTTTGCTAAAATGTACGTTTGGTAGAGATATGACTTTGCCTGAAATGACTAAATTTGAGATTTTTCTTATGAAGGTACCAGAGAAAGGTTATATTTCATCTATGTATCTAATATTACAGGATGGTATGGATAAAAAGGGTTGGGATAAATCCAAAGGTAAATGGGAAGCGGAGATTGGTTTTATTTTTTCCGAGGATGATTGGTTAGATATCTGTATTGATAGTGTAACTAGATTGATAAATGCACGCTATGCAATGATTAACTATAATTTTTTACATCAATTAAACTTAACACCTGAAAAATTTAAAAAGTATGGTTTTCAGGAAACAGATTTGTGTTTTAGATGTGGTAATTTTGTTGGAACTTTTTTTCATGTGGTTTGGTCATGTATAAATATACAATTTTTTTGGAAGAAAATTCAGTTGTTTCTAGAATACCTGTATAAGATTAAAATAGTTTTAGATCTGACAGTGTTTTTATTGGGTAGTTTGCAACCTTTGAAAAGTTTGGGATTAGATAAGTTTCAACTTGCTTTTGTATATTTATTTGAGTTTTCTAGTACATGGAAAGATACGAATATGATTGATATTAATAGATGGGATGAAATATTGTTTAATAATGGAAAAAGTTACACATGTTTCACATGATAATTATAGTTTTTTTATTAATGTGGTTGTTATATTCAGAATATTTACATTTCAATTTAAATTGATTAGATCTTAATATGTATGCTTTTTTTTAAATTTTTTTCTATTTTTTCTTTCTTTATGGCTCTCCTTAGGAGAGTTGCCTGAAAGGGGGGGGTGGTGTTCTTTTCTTTTCTTTTTTTCTATATATAAAAAATAACGTTCATGTTTAGGGTTAATTGTTGTATATGTTATGTACTAATTGTTTTTTGAACAACATAAATAAAGTTTAAAAAAAAGAATACAAGCCCAGTCTATCCAACCTTGCTTCATATCCAAGTCCTTTCATCTCTGGTATCATTCTAGTGAATCTTCTCTGCACCCCCTCTGTGATGAGGATGCCCTTTTTCAGATAAGGAGACCAAAATTGCACGCAGTTCTCCAGGTGTGGTCTCACCAAGACCCTGTACAGCTGCAGCAGGATCTCTGTACTCCTGGGCTCAAATCCTCTTGCTATGCACATCTTCTCCCCCAGAATACTCTCGAGTGACTTTGCGACCACAGACATTGGACCTCAGCAGTCTGCAGGCTCCTCCCTGCACCCCTTCTTGAACAGAGGCACCACATTTGGCACCCTCAGTCTTCCGGCCCCTCACCTGTACGCAATAATGACTCCTAATCCCAGACAGATCACCCTCAATGTGTTGGCCAGCTTCTCACAGTCGCAGTGCGACCATCAGATCTCCCCAGCACAGGAAGGGCGCAGAGGCTTTGGAAAAGAAGGCAGAAGAGGTTTACCAAGAGATCGCCTGGTTTAGAGGGGGCGAGTAACTTGGGTTGTTTTCTCCGGAGGCTCGGAGTCTGAGGAGTGGCCTGGCCATCGTTTATGAAATTATGAGAGGTGCTTTTGGGTAGACAGTGAGAATGTTTTCCCCAGGGTGAACTTATAGCACCCTGGAGCAGGCCATTCTCAATGGGGGACTCAGCAGATTTCAGTGAAGGCTTTGTTTGTATTTCACCTCACGTAAGAGAAATATTTTAATGTTTTTTTATTATGTAGTTGGTAAGAGGGAAGTGCGAAAGAATCCAAAATTTGACCACTTCACGGGGAAGGGGGCCCATCAACTTTGAGTAGAGCCCTAAAGGTGCCAGAGCCAGGGGGGGAAAAAATAAAGGTTGAGAGTGGCTGCGCTAGAGGACGTGTTTAAGGTGAAGGGGAGCAACGGACCGGCACAGGACGCCAGAAACAGGGAGAACACTCCCCCACTATTGAGAAGGAGACGACCCTACAGGACGGCGACTGCGGCGGCCAGTCAGGGGCTCAGCGCCTCAGCTCGGAGACTGCGGGTAACTTGCGGTTGGGGGCTGCTGGAGTCTGGCTCATGGGAACCAGGGATCAGAGCCGGGATTCGAGAGGGTGGAAGAGGGGCTCCCGAAGGGACCTCGGGCGCTGAAGGATTCCTGATCGTGTCGGAGGTTTGGACCTGGAGCTCGTGTTACTGGTGGATAATTACAGGAAAGATGTCAATAAGGTGAAAAGAGGGCAGAGAAGATTTACTAGGACATTTCTCAAACTTCAGGAACTGAGTTACAGGGAAAGGTTAAACAGGTTAGGACTTTATTCTCTGGAGCAAAGAAGAATGAGGGGAGATTTGATCGAGGTATTTAAAATTATGAGGGGGATAGACAGAG
This sequence comes from Narcine bancroftii, assembly GCF_036971445.1. Taxonomy (NCBI): domain Eukaryota; kingdom Metazoa; phylum Chordata; class Chondrichthyes; order Torpediniformes; family Narcinidae; genus Narcine; species Narcine bancroftii. Next base: position 160,315,567 of record NC_091469.1, read on the forward strand.
TAAATTTAGATGGGCTTTTCCCACTGAGGGAAAAGGGTGAAAGGGGAAAAGTTTAGGGGGAACGTCTTCACACAGAGGGCAGTTGGGATTCAGTACGAGCTGCCAGCTGAAGTGGTGAATGAGGGCTCAATTTTAACATTTAAGAGGAATTTGGACAGGTCCCTGGATGGGAGGGGTACAGAGGGCTGGAGACTGGGTGTGGTTCAGTGGGACTAGGCAAGAAAAAATGGTTCAGTGCAGTCTAGGGGGGCCTGTTTCTTTGCTGTAATTGTTCTGAGGTTCTATGGATCAAACAGGAGTCTGTGCAGCTGCAGAGGCTGGGGGAGGGCTGGGGGAAAATCCACGGACCCTCAGTGACTCTGAAAGGACCCACTGATTTGGTTCTCTTTCTTCTACTGTTAGGGGAGCAACGCTCACGGCGACTCTCGGTTTGCCTTACGGCAGACACCAGTCGGAGTATATCACGTTTATTCCATTTCTAATGGATTGTTACACGACAATAAAAGGAACCTTTGCAACTTTGAATGAGTGGGGAAAAGATTTAACATAGAGGTTGCCGGGAGAAGAGGTGGAAGTAGAGACAGGGGCAGTGGACAGGAAGGTGATGGTGGATATCTATCACAGAGGGTGGTCCGGACTGGGCCGGCTGGTGGTGGAGGGGGGGGGTGGAGGTGGAAGCAGGTACGACACCAAAGAGGCATTTAGGCAGACTCAAGAACTGGCAAGGATCAGAGGGAGACGGGGTTGGTTAGATTGGCATTGAGCTCGGCACAGACACGTGTGAAGGGCTTGTCCCTGCACTGCACCGCTCGCCGTTCTCCCCCTGCAAGGCCTGTACCTTCCAGATTCAATTCTGCAGCTCCTCAGATTCAGTATTCCAGGATGGGAACAGCTTACTTTCAGGCAAATTTCCAGCATTAGCCCAGAAATCAACCGTCAAGGTTCATTCCTAGAAGGACAAAGAATTCAACAAAGCATGTTCACACAGAGCATAAACATTACTGGAAAACGAGGCCGTGTTCCTGTTGTGTTAACTTGCTTGTTGGCAACGGACACGACTATTGTATCTGCTTCCAGCACAAGCCTGGCAGCCTGTTCCAGGCTCTCTGTGCAAAACACCTGCCTCCCCCACCTCCCTCTTCTCACTTATTCTGATGCCCCCATTCTCAATGGGGGCCACAGTGCATTTAAGTAAAAGCCTTGTTCTCTTTCCACCACATTCCTAATTTTAATTTTAAGTGGAGGCATACAGCATGGTAGCAGGCCCTTTCGGCCCACAGGCCCGCACCGCCCAATTTGAACCCCATTGACCTACACCCCACCCCACACTCCTCCCGGTACGTTTTTGAAGGGTGGGAGAAAATTGGAGCTCCACGCAACCCCCCCAAACCAAGGGAACACCCACGCAGACACAGGGAGAACGTACAAACTCCATACGGACAGCGCAGGATTCGAACCCCAGCATGGACCCGATCGCTGGTGCTGTAAAGACGTGCGCTAACTGCTACACCAACCGGGCTGCCCTGATGTAACATAAGTGTTTATTATCTTTTTTTATGCAGTTGGTAAGGGGAGCAGTACAGACGAAACCAACTAAACAATAGCTTCAAAGGGAAGGGAGCCCATAAACTTTGAACAGAGACCTAAAGGGGGCCATAGCCTTAAAAAGAAAGGTTGAGAATAGCTGTTTCTATGAGTTTGTCCCCCGTCCCCGTCCCCCCACCCATCGCCCAGGTACACCCATGTGATCAATTAACTCTCCAACCCTGTACGGCTTTTATCCCAGGGATAAGATTCTAACTTTCCACCCCTCTCATAAACCTCTATCAGCCTCCAGCGTTCCAGAGAAAACCTTTTAAAAACATTTATTTTTTGGACCTACTGCACAGAAACAGGCCCTTTCGGCCCACGAGCCCTTGCTGCCCCATTGACCCATAACCCATGATGCATTTCAAAGGGTAAAAAGACCATATTAGCAGTTATATACAGGCCCCCAAACAGTAGCCGGGAAGTGGATAATGAGATACAGCAGGAAATACAAAGGGCATGTCCCAGGGATAATATCAAAATAATTATGGGGGATTTTAACATGACGGGGGATTGGGAAAACATAGGAACATAAGAAGTAGGAACAGGAGTCGGCCAAAAATGGCCGATCTACCCTGCTTCGCCATTCAATACGATCATGGCTGATCTAATTTATGACCTAACTCCACCTACCTACCTTCTCCCCATATCCCCTAATTCCTCTATCATGTAGAAATTTACCTAACCAAAATTTAAATATGTTTAATGAGGCAGCCTCAACCACTTCCCTGGTTAGAGAATTCCAAACATTCACTACTCTCTGGGAAAAACTATTTTTCCTCATCTCTATCCTAAATCTACTCCCCCGGATCTTGAGACTGTGTCCTCTCGTTTTAGTTTCCCCGGCCAGCTCAAAAAACCTTCCTACATCTATCCTATCCATACCCTTCATAATCCTATATGTTTCTATAAGATCTTCTCTCATTCTTCTGAACTAGAGCGAATACAATCCTAGACGATTTAATCTTTCATCATAAGTCAACCCCTTCATTCCGGGGATGAAGGTTTACCTAGTAAACCTCCTCTGGACCGTCTCCAAAGCCAGTAGATCCTTCCTCAAATATGGAGACCAGAACTGGACTCAGTACTCCAGGTGCGGTCTCACCAGTACCTTGTACAGTTGCAACATGACCTCCCTACTCCTGAATTCAATTCCTCCAGCGATGAAGGCCAACATTCCATTTGCCTTCTTAATAACCTGCTGCACCTACAACCTAACTTTCTGCGATTCATGCACAAGCCCTCCCAAGTCCCTCTGCACAACAGCATGCTGTAGTTTTTCACCCTTTCAATAATATTCAGCTCTTTTATTTTTCTTGCCAAAGTGGATAACCTCACTCTTACTAACATTGTACTCCATCTGCCAGACCTTGGCCCCCTCATCCAGCTTAACTCGATCCCTCTGCAGACTCTCCACATCCTCATGACAATTTGCTCTTCCACTCAATCTGATGTCATCCGCAAACTTGGCGACACCACATTTTGTCCCCTCCTCCAAGTCATCAATGTAAATGATGAACAGTTGTGGGCCTTACACTGACCCCTGCGGCACCCCACTTACCACTCTCTGCCAACCTGAAAAACTCCCATTTATCCCGACTCTCTGCCTCCTGTCAGACAACAAATTTTCAATCCAGGCCAATAGACTTCCCCGGACTCCACTTTCCTGTAACTTACTGAGAAGTCTCTTGTACGGCACCTTATCAAACGCTTTCTGGAAATCCAAATAGACATCAACCTGTTCCCCTCTATCCACCGCACTCATTATATCCTCAAAGAATCCTAGCAAGTTTGTCAAACAAGATCTTCCCTTTCTAAAGCCATGCTGGGAAAGACAAGAAAATTCTGGAAGCCAGGAGAGAGAGTTTGTAGAAAACCTAAGAGATAGCTTTTTTGGACAGCTTGTTGAGAAGCCCACCAGGGGATCCACAGTTCTCGAATGGGCCATGTGCAATGAACCCGAGGTCTTTAGGGAGTTAAAGGTCATAGAATCTCTAGGAAACAGTGAACATAACACAGTTGAGTTTAATTTAAAATTTGTAAAAAAAAAATTATCGGATGTATCAATTTTTCAGTGGAATAAAGAAAATTACGGGGGCATGAGAAAGGAACTGGCTCAAGTAAACTGGGAAAGCAAACTAACTGGAGGATCAGAGCAGGACTGGAAGATATTTTTACAAGTAATAAAAGGATAGATTTATTCCAAGGAAAAAGAAATTTGTCCAAGGAAAGATGGTCCCATGGTGGCGAACAAAAAAGGTGAAGGCTAAGATAAAAACAAAGGAGAGGGCAAACAAGGAAGCTAAATTCAGTGGGAAATCAAGGGCTGGGATTCCTTTCGACACTTACAGAAAGAAACAAAGAAGGTCATTCAGACAGAAAAGAGGAGCTATGAAAGGAGATTAGCTAACAATATTAAAAATGATACTAAGAGTTTTTTCACATATATAGGAAATTAAAGAGAGACACGTGTTGACATAGAACCGATAGAATGAAAATGATGCTGGGTAAATTGTAATGGGTTATAAAGAGATGGCAGAGGAAATTAATCCATATTTTGCATCTGTCTTCACCGTGGAAGACATTAGTAATATCCTGGTCAGTCAGAGGCTTCAGGGAGTAGAGTTAGGTTCAGTTAGGGTTACTAGAGAAGTTGTGCTAGGCAAACTAAACAGATTAACGATTGATAAATCTCCTGCGTCAGATGAGGTGCATCCGCAGGTTTTGAAAGAGGTGGCTTTGGAGATTATAGATCCATTGGCAATGATTTTCCAGAAATCAATAGACTCTGGAGAGATTCTAGAAGATGAGGTTCCGCTGTTTAAGAAAGGTGGAAGACTGAAAAAAGGAAACTATAGGCCGATTAGTCTGACGTCGGTGGTTGGGAAAATATTGGAGTCGATCCTCAAGGATGAGGTGATGAAATACCAAAAGATGCATGACAGGTTTAGTCCAAATCAGCATGTTTTTTTAAAGGGTAGATCCTGCCTGACCAACCTATTAAAGTTTTTTGAAGAAATCTCACATAGGATAGACTAAGGAGAGGTTGTGGATGTTATCCATTTAGATTTTCAAAAGGCTTTCAATAAAGTGCCGCATATTAGGCTGTTAAATAAGATGAGGACCCGTGAAATTACATGGAAGTTATATTAAAGTGGATAGAGAAGTGGCTGATAGACAGGAAGCAAAGGGTTGAAATTAAGGGTTCCCGTTCTGGATGGCTGTCTGTAACTAGTAGTGTTCCGCAGGGGTCGGTATTGGGGCCGCTACTGTTTACAATTTATATTAATGATTTGGATTGTGATATGAATGATTTTGTGGCCAAATTTGCACATGACACGAAGATGGGTGGTGGAGTAGGAAGTTTAATAGAAACCGTAAAGTTGCAGATTAGGAAACTGGGCAAAATTATGGCAAAATTTATGGCAGATGAGATTTAACATAGAGAAATGTACAGTTGTACATTTTGGCAGTGGAAATAAACAGGCAGAATATTACTTGAATGGGGTGTCCTCGTACAGGGAAACCTATAAGTTAATGACCAGGTGGGATTGGTAGTAAAGAAAGTGAATGCTATGTTGGCCTTCATTTCAAGAGGAATAGTGTACAAGAGTAAAGAGGTGTCGATGAGGCTCTATGTGGCACTGGGGAGGCCTCATTTGGAGAACTGTGTGTAGTTTTGGGCCCCCTGTCTTAGAAAGGTCGTAATGTTGTTGGAGAGAGTGCAGAGGAGATTTACTAGGATGATTCCCAGAATGCAGGGGCAAACGTATGAGGAACGTTTGACAGCTCTTAGGTTATATTCATTGGAGTATAGGAGAATGAGGGGGGATCTCAGAGACATTTTGAATATTGAAAGGTTTTGACAGAGTAAATGTAGATAGGATGTTTCCCTTGGTGGTTGAATCGAGGACAAGGGGTCACAGTCTTAAAATCAGAAGTTATCCAATTAAAACAGAGAGGAGGAAGAACTTCTTTAGCCAGAGGGTCGTGGATCTGCCGGATATAGCAGTGGAAGCCAGATCATTGGGAGTGTTTAAACAAGAAATAGACAAGAATCTCATTAGTGAGGGTTCATCAAGGGATATGGGGAAAAGGCCGGAAATTGGAACTCGTGTAGAGTAGCTAAGTGTAGATTTACGGAACAGACTTGATGGGCTGAGTGGTCTGCTTCTGTTCCTTTGTCTTGTGATCTTGTGATCTTGTGAAACCAGAGTCCCCGGGGGAAAAACACATGCAGACACGGGAAGAACGTACAAACTCCTTACAGAGAGCACTGGGTTTGAACCCCAGTCCAAATCGCTGGCGCTGTAAATAGACAATAGACAATAGACAATAGACAATAGGAGCTGGAGTAGGCCATTTGGCCCATCGGGCCAGCACCGCCATTTTAGATCATGGCTGATCATTACCATCAGTACCCCTTTCCAGCCTTATCCCCATAACCCTTAACTCCGTTACCCACAAGAGTCTTATCTAACTCTCTTTTGAACATAGTCAGTGAATCCGCCTCTACCACCCTCTGTGGCGCGAACCTCCATGCCAACCATGGCCGCCCAAAGAAAAAGAACCCAAGTTTGTCCAACTCCAGAACCCCTGCCCTTTCAACCATCCAAATCTCCTCTGTATGTGGGTATGTATCCTGAACAAAACTTACACAAGTAAAATCAAGGCAGCTTTGCTCTGTATTAACGCACCTCTCTCTCTGTAACTCTGCGCTGTGCTGTGCTACCATACTATGTACGAGACATCTCGCTGGACTGCCCACAAACCAAAACCTCTCACTACATCCTGGTACGTGAGGTGATAAACTTGAACTTGAACCCTTGCATCTTCCCTCGGTGCAGCCCCCTCAGTGCGGCGGATCAGGGTCAAGATCAAACCAACCATCAGCTGTGGGGGCTGAAGGGATGGTTGACACTCCGGGCTAAAGCCTCCCCACCCCCAGCAATTCGTTTTTGCTCTGCATTCCGAAATCTGCTGCCTCTCATCCGTCCCCGCAACTGACGGTGGGGGGAGGGGTGGGGGGTCCTCCTTCAAGAGAGCAGGGTCAGAGAGGATTCTGTGTCCCTGCAATTTGAAACCTTAATTGAAGGGGTGGAGTGGGCAGAGTCCTGCATCCTTTCACTGGAATCGAGAAGGATCACCCATCATCTCTTCCCTTTTCTCTGTCTGCTTTCACAAAGCCACCCCCACCACCCTACCCCAATCCTATTGTCCTCTTGCCACATCCAATTGGCACCTTTGGTCTGATGGTCTGTACTCCCCTCCCTCCCATTCTCAGTCTATCAATATACACCATGCAGTGTTTAACATTCACGATACCATATAACAATTACAGTACGGAACCAGACCATCTCGGCCCCTCTAGATGGCACTGATTTAAGTGATCTCCTCTAGACCCACCTACCCGCTCCCTGTCCATAACCCTCCAATCCATGCACTCATCCAACCTTCTCTGAAATGACAAAATTGACCCTGCCACAACCACCTCTTCCGGAAGGTCATTCCACTCAGCCACCACTGTCTGAGTGAAGAAGCCCCCTCTCATGTTACTTCTAAACTTTTGCCTCCTAACTCTTAACTTATGACCTCTCATTCCAATCTCCCCTACCCTCAAGGGGAAGAGCCTATTCACATCTACATATAATTTTAAATACCTCTATCAAATCCCCCCTCAACCTTCTACGCTCCAATGAATAAAGAACCAGTCTACTCAATCTTTCTCCATATTCTAGATATTGCATTCCAGGCAACATTTTAGTAAATCTTCTCTGCACCCTCTCTACTTTATTGATATCCTTCCTATAATTTGGAGACCAGAATTGCACACAATTCTCCAAACTTAGCCTCACCAAAGCCTTGAACAGCTTCAACATCACCTCCCAGCTCCTACATTCTATGCTTTGATTTATAAAGGCCAGCACGTCAAAAGCCTTCTTCACCATCCTATCCACATGAGAATCCACTTTTAAAGAACATTGAACCGTTATTCCAAGATCTCTCTGTTCCTCTGCATTCCTCAATCCCCTCCCCTTCACTGCATATGCCCTGTATTGATTATTCTTCCCAAAATGAAGCGCTTCACGCGTTCTAAGAAATAGGACATGATGTGATCTGGGCGCTGTGTGAACTCCATACTAAGGACCAGTGACTAGAAGTGATATGGGTGCCAGGGAAATTAAACCAGACCGTGACAGCGACGCTTGGTGCTGTGACAGTCCTGAATCAGAATAAACATTGCAGCACGTCTTCACCCGCTTCGAGTAGCGTTGATTGTGTGCTAGAGCGTGACGCCTGCAGAAATGGGCTCGAGCTCTCTTTCTACAACGCTTCTGCTGGATGCCCAGACCTCTTCAGTCTTGTGGCAGCAGTTCTTTCAGTGTATGGGACAAGAAGCATTTTACACTCATGACAAACAGTGGCTGAGAGGATCGCTGAAGTGAGCTGAGCAAGTTCAATTGCGAGAGGCCTGTCCCGCTATGCCCCTGTTCTGCGATGGCAGAAATACAGTTGGGGATTTCCTGAACGGATGACGCGCAGCGCATGGCTGAAAATGCATTTCTGTCCTCTTACTGCAATCTCAGTGCCTGCGGACTTCCACTCTTGGAACTCCCTCCCCAGCACGTTCAATAGGAGGGCCACAGTTGATGACTCACCACCCCACCCCACCCCACACCTCCCACCTTCTCAAAGGCGATTCCGGATTCATACCCAAGCCCGTCACTGGCACTGATCTCCCTGTGTGATGTCTATGTGAAGCACTGCCTAAAGAAGGCAGCCAACGTCATTAAGGAACCCCTCTTCCCGCAGCTACCTGCAGGTACAGAAGCCTTGAGACCTCTAGGTTCAAGACCAGTTTCTTTCCAGCAGCTCTCAAGCTCTTGAACTTCCCCAAACCCTAACTTTAAGCGTAAACTAGACTGGGATGAGTCTTCACTTTTGAAATATCACTTTATTCTTGTAATAACTGCTGTGTGAGTATTTATTTATGTATATTTATTAGTTCTTTCTTCATCTTGGAATATTGCGGTGATTAAGACACCCTTGAGACTTCACTTGGAGTGTGGGAATAGTTTTGAGTTGCCTATTGAAGAAAGGATGTACTGGCATTATAGAGGATTCAGAGAATGTTCACATTAATGATTCCTGGAAAAAAAAGGGAAGAGTATCTGAGGAATGTTTGCCGGCTCTTGGGCTGGACTCCTTGGAGTTCTGAAGAATAGCTGGAGACCTTATAGTCGCATTTTGAATGTTGAAAGGCCTGGACAGATGAGATATGGCAAAGTTGGTTCCCACAGTAGGAGAAAGAAGGCACAACTTCAGGACTGGAAGGAGCCAATTTAAAGCAGAGATGTGGGAGAACTTCATCAGCCAGAGCGCAGCGAACATCTGGAATTTTCTACCACGGGCAGCTGTGGAGGCCAGGCCGCTGGACGTATTTAAGGCAGAGGTATTTGAACAGTCAGGATATCAAAAAGGTGATGGGGAGAAGGCCGGGGAGTGCAGGGAGGTGTAAGTGGGGAAAAGGATCAGCTCATGATGAAATTGCAGATCGAAGTCGATGGTCTGAATGTCTTCATTGTGCTCCTATAGCCTTATGATCGACCTATGAAGTTGATTTATCATGTACCTGTGTGGTTATATTGTACTCACGCGTATGACCATAACCTCTCATCTCATCGTTATGAAGGAAGTGTAATAAATGCTGGCCTGGCCAACAGCGCGGGAATGGAAACACCACGACTGATTCCAGGTGAACTGGTGTTTCTGGTGCAGAGACCAGAGTTGCCTAGCCTGAACCCCTTGGTGCAAGGAAGGTGAAGAGGAGATTTAATAAGACGTCTAAAACTCTTTGCGGTTCTGACAGAGTAAACATGAAGGAAATGCTTCCCATAGCTTGAGACTCCACAACACGGCACACATTTCAGAACCAGCCGGGAAAGGAGAACAACTTGTTACCTGCCAACAGTCTCTAGAATGTTCTGCAGTAACATGATAGAAATTTGTCGAAGTTTAATACAGTAAAATAGTGTCCATTCCTCCCCCCTCCCAACCCCCACCCCCCCCCCCCTTGACATAATCTACCAGGATCGTTGTCTGAAGAGGTTGGGAAAAATCATTGAGGACCCCTTCCATCCTGCACACGGCATCTTCCAGCTGCTCCTATCGGGGAAGAGATCCAGGAGGATCGGAGAAACATCTTCTTCCCCTGGGCAGAGAAGACACTAAACGACCAAATAAACTGTCCACGCTGACCCTCTGAGATTCTCGTTTGTACAAAACTATATTTATTTATGTATTTGTATAGATGAGATACTTGTCCTGCATGTGTATAGTTCGTCAGTTCATGTGTTATATCTGGCTGTGTGTCTGCGTGTTTTGCACTGACGACTGGAGAATGCTGTTTAGTTGGGCGGTACAGATGTCAATAAACTTGATGTGAAAACCCAGGATTCAAGCAACCGACAGCCTCAAGCAGCTGGGAAAAAAAATCACCAAAAATAAATAGGTAAAAAATGAGTTTAAAATTGTCGCAAATGACAGGCCAGCAATCACGCAACAAGCAAATGGAAAAATCACTTAACCCAGCATCTACCAAACGCCACTGGTGCTGGGCATTGGGGCATTTACTGTATAAAGAAAGCTTTGGAAGAGTGGGGAAAGACAGCAGGAGAGGTGCAATGGGCTGAATGGCCTGTTGCCATCAGTGGTTGTGGGGAGAAGTGGAATTTTCCTCCTTGGAGGTCAATCCACAGGACCCTAAGGGTGGCAGAGAGGATCACTGGAGGCTCCCTCCCCATCACCATCGACGTGATCCACCGGGACTGCTGTCTGAAGAGGGCACGTAAAATCATTGAGGACCCCTTCCACCCCGCACACAGCATCTTTCAGCTGCTTCCGTCAGGAAGAGATCCAGGAGGATCAGAGCCAACGCCACCAGGCTGAGGAACAGCTTCTTCCCACGGGCAGTGAGATCGCTGACCTACCCTCCGAGACTCTCATATTCATGAAACAATGTTGATTTATTTATTGGTATTGATAAAATACTTGCCCTGCATGTGTATTGTTTGCCTGAATGTGTGTTATATCTGGTTGTGAATCTGTGTGTTTTGCCCTGAGGACCAGAGAACGCTGTTTTGTCAGGTTGTACTTGTGCGACCGGATGCCAATAAACTGCTCAAAGGTCACCATGAGTTTCCAAGAAAGGTGTTGAAGTCGGTCACAGATTAACCAGCAGAATCACTGCTGGTAGCTTTATCACTTCCCGGTGACAAGAAGCTGATAATTATTATTTTAACTGAGCCGTGAGATAAGGAGAGATTGTGCCTGCTGACGTGGGACGTGGGGACATTTAGCAGGTTGAGAAGGGAGTTAAGAAAGCGGATGGTGAGTTGGCCTTCATTAGTCTGGAGACTGGGTTCGCGAGCCCCGAGGTAATATTGCAGCTCTATAAAACTCTGGTTCGAACACACCTGGAATTTTGTTTCCCCAGCTTGGTATTATCACTTCAATCACAGTCTCTGCGAGGAGTCACGTGATGGAGTAGTGGTCAGTAGGAGAATACCAGCCCTCTCCAGAAAAGAAGAAAAAAAGTGAAGGAAACGCAAAGCTCAAGAAACACAAAACACAACAAATAAAAGATAAAGGTGTGGAGAAAAGAAAGAAAATGGCACCTAAGAAAGAAAAACCAAAAACGGGAAAAAAAGAAGGAAAGACGCCGGAAGAGAAAGGAGAAGGCCTTACCTGCGTGAAGAAGCAGGGACCCGCCGTGGACAGAGGAGCCTGCTCCCTGAGGTAAGTGGAGACCCCACAGGATCGCAACCTACTGACCGCGGGACTGCAAAAATGGCTCACTGAGCCAAACAGAGATGCATAATGCGCACAACAAGGACAAGAACACCGACGGGAGGGGGGGCCCAGCTGTGGAGTGAATCTACACAGCACGACCAACTGAGAGATGCCCGACAGCAGGAAGAAAAGAAAAGCAACAGGAGAGGGAGGGATGAGAAAGAAAAACAGAAGCAGGAGGACCAACAGATAACTAACGCAGAAGACGACCAACATCAAGAAGCCATGAAAAAAATTATCCAACAAACTGAGGCAAGCAGCTCAACAAGAAAGTCAGATACAAGGAAGAGAAGTAAAAGACACAAACCCAAGAGCAGAAGAAGAAGAAGAAGACCAAGCTCCGCACAGAGGAATAGAAGGTAAAATGAATAGACAGTACATAGATGTAAAAAAATTTCAAGAACAAATGAAAGCATTAAAAGAATGGTTGACACTAGAATTTAGTGAAATGAAAAGAAAAATCAAAAGTACAGAAGAAAAAGTGAGTATAGAGCTGGTCATAAAGATGTAGGGAAAGGATTAGAAAATGTGGAAGAACGTGTAATGGCGGTAGAAATGGAAGTGAACGACTTAAAAAGAAAATTGGAAGAAAGTGACAAAAAAGTTAAAGAAACACAGGAGTTGTTAGCTCAGAAGACGGATATAATGGAAAACTATAGTAGGCGAAACAATATAAAGATAGTGGGCCTTAAGGAAGATGAAGAAGGCAAAGATATGAAAGAATTTATAAAAGAATGGATCCCAAAAGTCCTGGGAATGACAGAAATGCAGGAAGGAATGGAAATAGAAAGGGCACACAGAACATTAGCCCCGAAACCACAGTCACAACAAAAACCAAGATCCATTTTAGTAAAATTTCTGAGATACACAACAAGAGAAAATATATTGGAGAAGGCAATGGATAAAATTATTCTCAAAAACACACTGGAGTACAAAGGTCAAAAAAAAAATTTCTACCCAGACATAAATTTTGAACTCATAAAGAGGAAGGAGTTTAACGCAGCAAAATCGATCCTATGGAAAAAAGGCTAGAAATTTATGTTAAGATATCCAGCGGTGCTTAAAATAGTTATCCCGGTGGAGCAAAACAGACTGTTCTCAGATCCGGAGAAAGCACGAGGATTTGCAGACCGCCTGCAGGACAGAAAGAGAGAAGAAGAGATGTAACAAGAACGAAGAATGACGACAAACTACATATAAAGAAGTAAAAATAATGTATAAGAAAGAACTAAAGGAGGGAAGAAAATGGAAGTAAGGGATAAGGGCGGGGAAAAAAGAGGAGCGGATTAAAAAAAGAAAAAGAGAAGAAAAGAGGGGGATCTTTGCTTTAATGTGAAGATAAAAGTCTTTTCTGGAGGGGGTTGGGTGGGATAGAATAACAGTCATTGCGAAATAAGTTGACACTTGCGAATGGGTTCACAGTCCAAATGGAGAGGGGAATTGTGAAAAGGGACGAGGGGCGACTCAGAGAGGGGGGGTGACACTTGGGGTTAAGGAAATTTTAGATGTGGGAGTGGTTGAAGTATTTTATGTTTTAGAAGTGTTGTCATACATTGAGTTCAAAAAAGGAAAACTGAGGGATGAAAATGGGGAAAAGGGGAAAGGTGGTGGTGAGGAAGTGGAAATGAGATGTAAACAGAATATGAGATAGCCATGTTGAACTATATGACTATAAATATTAATGGAATACATAACCAAATCAAAAGGAAGAGGCTGTTAAATTTACTGAAAAAAAAATAGATATAGCATTCGTGCAGGAACTGCATCTAACTGAAGTGGAACACAATAAATGAAGGAGAGACTGGGTAGGGCACGTAGCGGCAGCATCATATAATTCAAAAGCAAGAGGTGTAGCTATATTAATCAATAAAAATGTACCAATCAAAATAGAGGAGGAAATAATAGACCCAGCAGGGAGGTATGTAATGATAAAGTGTCAGATATATTCAGAACTCTGGAATTTGGTCAATATATATGTGCCTAATGAAGAGGATCAAAAGTTTATGCAAGATATTTTTTTGAAGATTGTAGATATGCGGGGGAATATATTGATAGGAGGGGACTTTAACCTTAATTTGGATTCAAAGATGGATAAAACTGGACAAAAGACTAGCAAAAAGAACAAAGTAGCCAAATTTATGGTTAAATCAATGCAGGAAACTTTTGGATATATGGAGGAGACAACACCCAAAGGAGAAGGAATACTTATATTATTCGAGTAGACATCAAACATACTCAAGGATAGACCTGTTCCTGTTGTCAGCCCATATCCAAAGGAGAATTAGAAAAACGGAATATAAAGCTAGATTGTTATCTCATCACTCACCCCTGTTATTAGCAATAGAGCTGGAGGACATCCCACCCAGAACATATAGATGGAGATTAAACTCCATGCTACTTAAAAGGCAAGAATTTAGAGAATTTATTGAGCGCCAAATTAAAATGTACTTTGAAATAAATACAGAATCAGTGAAAGACAAATTTATATTATGGGATGCAATAAAAGTCTTCATCAGAGGGCAGATAATAAGTTATGTAACTAAGATGAAAAAGGACTACAATCGGGAAATAGAACAGCTGGAAAGCGAAATAGTAAGTACAGAAAAAGAATTAGCAATAAGGGAAGAAACAACATAAAGAGAGAATTGGTGGACAAAAAAATAAAATACAAAACACTACAAACGTATAAGATGGAGAAGAACATAATGAAGATAAAACAGAAGTATTATGAGCTAGGAGAAAAAATGCACAAAATACTAGCGTGGCAGCTTAAAACAGGACAAGCTAAAAGAACGGTATTGGCATCAAGGAAAAAGGACAAACAAATTACACATAACCCAACAGAGATCAGTGAAAACTTCAAGGGATTCTACGAACAATTATACCGAACTGAGAATGAAGGGAAAGAAGACAAAATAGATGTGTTTTTAGCTAAAATTGAACTACCAAAATTGCAAGAAGAGAAGCAAAACAAATTGATAAAAACCATTTGAAATAGAGAAAAAAACAGGATATATTATGAAAGCTACCAAACAATAAAATGCCTGGAGAGGATGGATTCCCAATAGAATTCTATAAAACATTTAATTCCTCCTCTCCTGGAAGTAATGAACCAGATAGAAGAAATGCAAAACTTGCCAGATTCATGTAAGACAGCAATAATTACAGTAATACCAAAGATGAGGAAGGATCCACTAACACCAGCATCATATAGACCAATATCTCTTCTTCGAATATAAGATAATAGCAAAATTATTAGCAAACAGATTGGCCAACTGTGTATCAAAAATAGTAAAACAAGATCAAACTGGATTTATTAACAAAAGACGAACAGTGGATAATGTCTGTAAGTTCATTAATTTAATTAATGCAGTTCAAGGAAATAAGAAACCAAGAGTGGCTGTTGCTTTAGAAGCAGAAAAAACCTTTGACAGGGTAGAATGGAATTATTTATTCAAAGTATTACAGATGTTCAACCTACCAGAGAAATATATTAATTGGATTAAAGCATTATATAAGGGACCATTGGCGAAGGTGACAGTAAATGGATATATATCGAACCAATTTAAATTAAGCAGGTCAACTAGGCAGGGATGTCCGCTATCTCCCTCACTGTTCGCTTTAGCAATAGAACCATTGGCAGAACTGATAAGAACAGAAAATAAAATAAAAGGGATAAAAATAAAAGAGAAGAAATATAAAATCAGTTTATTTGCAGATGATGTTATAGTATACTTAACAGTACCAGAAATATCAATAAAAGAATTACATAAGAAATTGAAGGAATATGGAGAAGTGTCGGGTTACAAGATCAACGCAAATAAAAGTGAAGCAATGCCAATGAATAATGCGGATTACACAGAGTTTAGAAAAGAATCACCATTTAAATGGAAAACATAAGCAATCCGATACCTAGATATTAGATTAGATAATAATGTAGGCCATCTATACAAATTAAATTATCAGCCATTAATGAAGAAATTACAAGATGACTTAGAACATTTGAAAGATTTACCACTAACACTAATAGGAATGGTAAATTGCATTAAAATGAATATCTTCCCAAGGATACAATACCTATTTCAATCATTACCAATTCACCTAACAGAGAAATTCTTCAATGAACTAAAGAGAATAATATGAAAATTCTTATGGAAGGGTGGGGGGGAAACTGAGGATAGCGTTAGATAAATTAGTAGAATGGTAGAAACAAGGGGGTTTACAGCTACGAAACTTTAAGAATTATTATAGAGCAGCACAATTAAGATACCAATCAGATTTTTATCAAACAAGGGGAAAACCAGATTGGACCAGATTAGATAAAATAGGGGAGAAGGTACCTGAACCTATACTATATAAGTGGGATGAAAAGCTGGTGCAACATAGGAATTCACCAGTACTGCACCATCTGCTGAACATTTGGAACAAGATTCATGTAGAAAGGAAAAAAACAAATTATCAACTACCAAAATTATTATTGATGCAAAATCAATTAATTCATTTTACAATAGATAACCTTTCCTTTAGAGAATGGGAGAGAAAAGGGATCAAAAGAATAGAAAATTGTTTTTTGGGAAATAAATTATTATCATTTGAACAAAAGAAGTACAAATATGGAATAACTCAAGGTACAATGTTTGCATACGACCAACTGAAAACCTACTTGGACAAATTGGGAAAGAGTCTGAGGTTACCAGAAGGAAACAGCTTTGAATATGTGATTACAGACACAATGATAATTAAAATATTTATAACAAACATATAAAATCAAACTTCAAGAGAAAGAAAATGATGAAATAAGCTATAAACCCAAATAAAAGTGGGAACAAGATCTAAACATAAAGATAAAGAATGAAACATGGGAAAAGTTTGCTCTGGAACTATGAAGAATATAATAAACACAAGGTTGCGCATGATACAGTATAATTCGTTACACAGGTTATATGTGACACCCCAAAAGTTAAATAAATGGGAGCCAACAGTATCAGACAGATGTTTTCGCTGTAAGAAGGAAACGGGAACAACAGGACATGCAATTTGGGCATGTGAGAAAGTGGAAAAGTTTTGGGAAAAGATCTAAATCAGGTATTAAATAAAATCACAAAAAGCAACATACCAAAAAACCCAGAGATCTTCCTCCTAAGTAATATAAGAAATAAAGAACTAGGCCTCAAACTGGATGAAGTGCAAAAAAAAATTATTATGATAGCTGTAGCAAAAAAATGTATAATGTCAACTTGGAAATCAGAAGAGAGCCTGAGAGTACAGCAATGGTACATGGAAATGAATAAATGGATTCCATTGGAAAAAATAATATATAATTTAAGAAATAACATCACAGTATTTGAACAAATTTGGGAACCGTACATGGAACACAACAGAGAGGGCCTACCGCGGACCCCCACCCCCTCAAATGACAGAAGGAGAAGATGAAATGAACCAACCCAGTGTGTAAAAGTAGATGACACCATTTTCTTGTTTATTTTCATTGTGTGATGACATTGTTTAATGGGTTTAATGTATCATATAGGTTGAATGTTTAGTGGGTGGGGAGGGGGTGGGAAGGAGGGAGGGAAGGGAGGGGGGGGAAATGGGAGAAAATGACACTGTGTATATTGAAGAGGGAAATGTTTGTGTGTATTTTGATCAATATGGTTCATAGTGTGAAAAATAAAAAAATGTTTTAAAAATCACATTTTGTGCAAACTTGCATGTTTTTCCACCTGGACAGTTCCAGCCGCCTCATCACAGGAAAGAAACCAATGCTTTGGAGAGGGTGCAGGGGAGATTTACCAGGGTGTTGCCTGGATTGGAGAACGCGTCTTATGAGCAAGATTGGCAGAGAAGAAAGGTGACTTCATGTAGGTAGACAGCCAACACCTTTTTCCCAGAGTGGGTGGGGGGAGGGGCATAGACATCGGAGGTCATCAGTTTAAGGGGAAAGTTTAGGGTCTTTTACACAGAGAGTGGTGGGTGCCTGGGATGCATTGCCAGGGGTGGTGGAGGTTGTGCAGTAGGGACGTTCAAACAACTCTTCGACAGGTGCACAGATTTAAGAAAAATGGTGGTTTAAGGGTATCCCATAACCTGTTAATGAGACAGATTAAATTATTCCATTTTAATTTTTACATGATTATTATGTGCTGTGGGAAACATATTGTGTGTGCACCGTGGTGCGGAGAAAGGATGTCCTACTGTACATGTACAGTCAGGTGATAATAATCTGTAACTTGAACTTTGTGTAAAAATATATTTTTTAGTTTCCTTTTTGCATTTTGTGGGGACAGACCCTTCCGCTCACGAACCTGTGCCTGCCCCAAATACACCCATGTGACAAATGAACCTACTTATATGGAATGTGGGAGGAAACCAGAACCAAACACAGGGAGGGGGAAAGCATACAAACTCCTTACAGATAGAGATGGATTCGGACCCGGTTCGTCAGTGCTGCAACAGTGTCGCGCTAACCGCTACACAAACCGTGCCACCCTGGTTGCGGGGGTGGATGGAGGGGGGAAGGCACAAAGGAGGTTCACCGGGAGGCCGTCTGGGTTGGGGCGCCCCAGTTGTGAGTAGAGTTGGGAGAGGTTGCATTTGTTTACCGTGAAAGGGGGGGTTTGGGATGGAGGTGACGCCTGAGCAACGTAGATAAGTGGGAGGGCACAGAGGGAGGGCACAGAGGGAGGGGACAGAGGGAGGGCACAGACACACACAAACAGACTCACACACACTCACATACACACAAACACACACACACACTCAAACACACACATACAATCACACTCACACACAAACACACTCACCCATAAACACACTCACACATGCAAATATTCACACATAAACCCATTCTCACACACACCCTCTCACACACTCACACACACACACATACACACTCTCTCTCACACACACACGCACACTCACACAAACACTCTCTCTCACACACTCTCACACACACACACATTTTCACACACTCTCACACACACACACACACTTAAACACTTACACACACATTTTCACACACAGAGTCTCACACAGACACCCTCACACACACACTCCCACACACACTTACGCACAAGCACACACACACCCTTCAGTCTGCTGGCATTGTAAATGAACTCTACCTACTGTTTACTGAACACTGAACTTGTCAAGTTTTGGACCAACCCTTTAATCAGGGAAAACCTGTTCAGTGTTGACAGATCATGTCAGCCAAGAACAACACCTTCAAACCCTCTGCAGTTAATGTACCCGCCAAGTATCAGGTTCCATCCACAAATAAAACTTCTCATTTTTGGAGAGAGGACATGTTCAAGCTTAGGACATGTGAAAGAACTTACACAATTCCACTTCAAGAATCTCAAAGCAACATCTGGAGCACTGTGTTACATGTGAAAGCTGGGAGTGGGGGAATGAGTTGGTGCGGCAAAGACCAGTGCGTGTAGACCTGCTGCTGGACCAGTAGGGATTATCAGCACCTCTTGGGACCACAGTCCAAGTCTCTGCACAGAGATCTACTCCATTACAGACATCTATGTGAGGCGCTTCCTCAGAAAGGCAGCCGACATCACCCTGTTCTCCCAACTGCTCCCTTCGGGCGGAAGGTCAGGAAGCCTGAAGACCGGCCCCTTTTGGTTCAAGATCAGTTTTTTCTCCAACACCTATCAGCTTCTTGGATCTCCCTTTACAATCAGACCTTGCTTCAGAATTGTCAGGAAATTCAGCAACATTACAATGCAAGCATTCGTATTAAAACCATCTTCTAACATCACTAAATATAACAATAGAGCATGGAAAGTAAGGCTGTGTCTTTGGTTCATTGATTATTGATTGATCAGTTCATTGATCGAAAGCAGAGGGTCATAAAAACACCAAAATGCTGGAGGAACTCAGCCAGTCTTCTCAATGTCCATAAAAAGAAAAGATATCTTGCCGACGTTTCAGGCCTGAGCCCCTCTTCAAGGAATAAGCAGAATGACCGAGAAGCAGGAAATCTCAGCAAGTCTCATAATTCAGACAGGGGGAGGAATCCAGACCAATGAAAGGTGTCCATTGGATATGAAGAGGGGAAGAGGTAAGACTTCATCATGTCTGTGCAAAAGGGGACAGGGAAAAGGGAGAGAGAAAGAGCTGGGGGAAAGTGACGGGGGGGAGGGGGTTTGCGAGGGGGGTTTTAATCAAAGCCAGAGAGGTTGACGTCAATGCCATCCGGTTGGCCCAGGCGAAAGACGAGATGTTGTTCCTTCAATTTGCGAGTGGTCTCAACTTGGCAGTGCATGAGACCACGGATGGATGTGTTGGCAAGGGAATGGAGTGGGAAAGTGAAACGGGCGACCACCGGGAAATCCATGCTATTGCAGCAGATGGAGCTGAGGTGCTCCGCGAAGTGATCTCCCAGCCGTCACCCAGTCTCTCCGAGACCACAGCGGGTGCAGTGGACGGTGTCATGATAATGAATATGCATGAGATGTATGCAGATAGAGGTTGAGCTATTAACCTGACAGGAGGTCAGAGAGCATGCGGGCGATGTATGCAGGCGCGGAATGGTGGAATAATGGAAGCAGAGAAATACATACACGTCGATGTTCAACGGGTAAATCATGTGTTGATGGTGCTATCAATTTCACATTTCAGGCCACAAATGTGACAGATGGCCCCCGCAGATTCACAAGTGAAGTGTTGCTTCACTTGGAAGGGCTGTTTAGAGCCCCGAATGGTGATGATGGGGGAGGTGTGGGCGCAGGTGGAGCCATCTCCTGTGATCATGGGGTTAGGTGCCAAGCGGAGGGAGGAGTGGACAAGGGAGTGACAGAGGGAGCATTCCCAGTGGAAGGTGGGGAAGGGAGGAGAGGGGAATATGTGTCTAGTGATGGGATCATGTAGTAGGTGGCAGAAATGGTGGAGGAGGATGTGTTGAATATGGACGCTGGTGGGGTGGTAGGTGAGGACCAGAGGAATCCTGTCCTTGATGTGCATGGGGGCGAAATTCCCCTGCAAATTGGAGGATCTATCCAGGGTCTCATTCACTGCCAGACTGAAACTACCCACAAATTGGAGGGCTCTTCCCCCACATGAGAGCAACCTGAGTCTCAAAGTGGACAAGACGAAGAAGATGGACTTCAGGAGGACCAGGAATGACCACCCTCCTCTATACATCAACAACTCTGGAGTAGAGAGAGCGGAGACACCAAGTTACCTGGAGCTCTCTTAACTCGTGACCTATCGTGGCCACTCAACTTCTCCTCGCTTGTCCGGAAGGCACAACAGTGACTGCATTTCCTGAGAAGACTGAAGCTGGCAAGGCTACCGGCCACCATCATGTCAACCTCCTATAGGAGCTCTATCGAGAGCACCCTGGCCTGCTACATCACAGTGTGGGTACGGTTGCTGCAGAGAAATGGATTGGAGGTCAATCCGCAGGGCCATAAGAGGGGCAAAGAGGATCACTGGGGTCTCCCTCCCCACCCCACATTGACATGATCTATCGGGATTGTTAGCCCTTTATCCACTGGCATCCCAGTTAATTGGCCATTCAGTTTCCCGGGATATTAAGCCCTTTGTGCCGTTTCCACTTGGCCACCATTAACCAGGACACTGGCAGCTTTTCCACTGAACACAACTCATCCCCGGGGATCGAATGGAATGGAATGGATGGAAGTTGTCCATTTTCCATTGGCTTGACCAGCTGACAGCTGCTGATATGAGTAGGGGTAGAGGCCATCAATCCACCGGCGTGCTAACTGCTTTCGTTTTCCACTGGCCCCTGTCCCAGTTCATTCCCCGTATATTCCTGGGACAAGGTGCCAGTGGAAAGGGGGCTGTTGTCTGAAGAGGGCGCACAAAATCATCGAGGACTCTGTTTCATCTTGTATTCGTAGGTGTGAGTTCTTAGACAACACATGGATGAAGGAAAAGGTTCTTTATTTAAAGTTGTTGTGAACAGCACCATGAGGCAGGCCATGAGGCTACAAGTCTCCAATACAGATCTGCACACTGTGTGTCTCCTGCCCCTGCTGGCAGCCAAGTCTAATCAAACAGGAACTATAATCAAGGCCTTGCAAGTGGCCATGCAAACATGATCACTATCAACCCCGCATACAGCATCTTTTAGCTGCTCCTGTCAGGGAAGAGATCCAGGAGCACCAGGGCCAGCACCACCAGGCTGAAGATCAGCTTCTTCCCACGGGCAGTGTTGAACTGCTCACACTAACCATCCGAGAGTCTCATGTTCATGAAACAATATTATTCATTTTTATAGATGAAATACTTCTCCTGTGTGTGTGTGATATCTGGTTGTGTGTCTGCGGGTTTTGCACCGAGGACTGGAGAACACTGTTTCGTCGGGTCGTACTTGTGCAGTCAAATGATGACAAACTTGACTTAAACATTGTGGGGTGAAGGGTTGTACTGTGCTGGAAAGTTCCATCTTTTTTGCTATCTCATACCATATAGTGGTGATTTAATGCATATGACTGCAGTTGGTGGATTTTTAAAATGTTAATTTAAATTTAAACAGTATGGTAACAGGCCCTTCCAGCCCACGAGCCTGTGCCGCCAAAATACCCCACTTAACCTATACCCCAGTACATTTTGAAAGGTGGGAGGAAACCGGAGCCCCCGGAAAATCCTCACGCAGACGGGGGGAAAATGTACAAACTCCTTTCAGACAGGGCCAGATTCGAACACGGGGTCGCTGGTGCTGTAACAGCGTTGCACTAACCCTTACACCAACCATGCCTTAAGTATCTGCGTGGCTAGTGCAAGCAAGAACGTTGGTCCATCTGTTCATTGTACTTGTGTGTATGACTATAAGCTCTCTCTGTCATACTTCCACCACCCGGGCTGTCAATATCTACACAACCGGCTCCCACAACACGAGCAGATCAACATAAGCATAGTAAAATCCTGCAGATGAAGGAAATATAAAATAAAAATGATGCTCGAAGAGCCAGGCAGCATCTGTCGAAAAATTAACTTCTCTCTCCGTGGATGCTGTCAGACCACATGAATAATTTTTTTTTTTATGAAATTTTACCTACTGCACAATAGAAGCTGATTCTGGCCATTTAAACCCATGTCACCTGATTGCACCCAAATTAACCTACATCCCCTTATGTTTTGGAGGGTGGGAGGAAACCGAAGCACCCAAGGGAAAACTCATGGTGACACGGGGAAAATGTTCAAACTCCTTTCAGACAGCGCGGGATTCAAATCCAGGTCACTGGCGCTGGACCAGCATCGCATGAACTATGAAGGTTAAAACCTTGTCTTTTTGATTCTTAGTTAATTTTGTGCCTGTCACTTTAAGAGAACTATTGTTTGTAGTGTTACCATAGTGACTATGATGTAATATGTCGTAACATCCACCAAGGCTAACGGCTTTCTCTCAGTCTACAAGATGTGAAGGAAGTTTTTGTATCTCTATATATCTTTGTATCTTCATACTGTAAATGATTTGTTATTCACCATTGTTGTGAAGCTACATATTTTATCCATTCTATCAACGAATTAAAACTATATAAAGTAACAGCCACAGAGTTTAATTTGTTGAATTAAAGAGATAGAAATGAGGGATATCACAGCTCACACTTTGGAAGATGATACTCTGAAATTAGGATATATTAGAATAAGGAAAGTGTCGTCTATATTTTGATTCAAAGAAAATAACGGCTAATATGCTAACCAGTAATCTGCCTCTCATAATCAACTTCTATCAGAGCTCCCTTCAGCTGCTGATGCTCAATTCCTCGTCCAACCTCGAAATGACACAGACAACGAACCTCTATTGAAAGCAGGTTTGACCGCAAAAATAGAGGCAGATTTTGTTCCCCAAAATAGACTTAATTGACCATAAACTATTTACAGAAAGAAAACCGTTCAAGATTTCTTCCCACCCTTAGTTTTGTATCTGTGCATTGCCATCACTGTGCCTTGTTACATTCATTTCTATTTACACCATCCCCACTCCATTGCTTGAGGGGGCGTCCCCTCAACACCCACTTACAGAAAAACTCTAGGCCAGTGGCTCTCAAACGTTTTTCTTTCCACTCGCGTTCCACCTGAAGTCACCCCATAGAGCACCTACCATGCCAACGTTGCAGTAGAACGGATACCTTGATGAAGGGCTTAAGCCCGAAACATTGACTTATGTGTCTTTACCTTTGAACATCAGAAATGGGCAGGACTCGGTCATTCGGCCCGTTGAGCCTGCTCCGCCATCCAATGAGAATACGGCTGATCTGATTATTGGCTCATCTCCACCAACCTTCCGTTTCCCCATATCTCTTAGTTCCCCTACTATGTAGAAATCTATCCAACCTTGTCTTAAATCTATTTACTGAGGTCGCCTGCACTGCTTCAATGGGCAGCGAATTCCACAGATTCACCACCCACTGGGGAAAGCAGTTCCTCCCCCATCTCCATCCTAAATCTACTCCCTGGAATCTTGTGGCTATGTCCCCTAGTTCTAGTCTCCCCCACCAAAGGGAACAACTTACTATCTTATCTATGCCTTTCATAATTTTATATGTTTCTATAAGATCCCCTCTCATTCATCTAAATTCAAGTCAGTACCATCCAAGACGACTCATTCTCTCCTCATGGGCTAACCCCCTCATCTATGGAATCATCCTGGGAGAGGACACTGTTTGTCCTGCTTAGTTTCTCCAGGATTGTGCTTTCACTTTGATGAGATAGGGTGCAGGCTCAATTGATGGATCAGTTAATAAATTGAAATGAATTGAATTTAGACAGTAATGGGCCCTTTCATCCCACAAGCCTGTGCCACCCGATTGACCTACAATGCCTGGTACGTTTTGAACAGTGGGAGGACACGGGCGCCCCCTGGGAAAACACGCGGAGACACAGGGGGAATGTTCAAACGGGCAGGATTCAAAACCCCGATCCCCCAATCGCTGGCGCTGTAAACAGCGTTGTGTTAACCACTCTGCTAACCGTGCCAACGCTAACTAGAATGAAATGTTTTCTGACAAGGTTAGGAAGATCTGAACACGTATGTGGTGTGTGGGCACATCACCGAAGACTCTTGAAAACGTCTACAGGTGCACCGCGGGGAGCCTTCTGGCAGACCCCATCGCTGCTTGTTCCTGGACTCAGGACAAGAAAAAATTCCAGAGGGTCGTTAACTCGTCCCGTGACATCACAGTCTTCACTCCATCGAGGACGTCTACAAGAGGCAGTGTCATTAAAAAAAAGCAGCCTCTATCCTCAAAGTCCTCCCTCACCACCAAGGCCACACCCTCTTCACACTGCCACCATCGGGGAAAAGGTGCAGGCCCAAGGACAGCTTCTTCCCCGCCGCCATCAGATTCCTGAACAATCAATGAACCACAGACACGGCCTCACTTTGACTTTTCGTGCGTTATTTTGAATTATTGCTGTAAGGAGGTTTCTATCAATGTTTGCCCCGTGATGCGGCTGCAAACTGCATGACTTGTTCTCGACAATAAATTCTGATTCTGGTTTCTGGAAACTGTCTCTCCTTGTGCAAAGGGCAACTACTGGTGGAATATTTCTTTGAATTTGGTTCACAGAGACAGCTAGACTCTGTTCGATTGTAGGTTTATGTCAAAGGACATATCTCTCTGAAGTAGGGAAATTTGGGGATGTGCTTCCTTCTGCCGAGCAATCTTGTTTGGTATTGGCAGTGAAATTCCCATCAACACACTTGGCCCAGATAACATGGAGAGCGAATGGCTAGATACTCCTTGTCTCTTCCTGTCCTCCCCTCATTCTGTCTGCCTGCCAAGAACATGATTAATTCCTCCCTGACATTAGAAGAAGTGAACGTAGAACAATGTTGTGCCCTGGGGATTTAACTCTCCTGACGATTTTTCAGCATTCTCTCTTTCTTAACCTCGACATGCTCCAGCACGTTCTGTACTGACGTCACCTTCGTCGAGCTTCCTTTCCCCGGGGAGCGCTGAAGCAAGGTCTTCACTAAGGACCTCCCTTGGCTTCTCTGCCTCCCAGCGCATGTTGTCCCCCTTATCCCCGCACAGTCCTCCCCTCGTGTCCTTCACACACACGTAGAACGCCTTGGGGCTTTCACTTGCCATGGTCTTTCCATGTCCCCTTAGACCTCCTCAGTCCCTTCACCCTCTGTAAGACAGATTCACCATCAGCAGAAATTGCCTGAAGTGCCTCTTACAGTCCAGAGTCATTGAGTACCTGTGGGTTTGCCTCCAGCCCTTATGCAGCCGCGCAGAGTCCAGGCCAAACCATTGGCGGCCCGAGCTCCCGATCCAAACCTCTGGCCACATTATGAGCTCTTCAGAGGCCCCCTCCCCCTCCGATACCTGCCGCCCCTTCGGCCTGTCTCGAGCCGGCCTCCAACAACCCGCAGTCCGGCATGAATCCCTCGAATGCAGCCGCCAGTGGCCCACAGGCTGCGTGGGTTCCTCATCTCGAGTTGCCAACAGGCGGTGGCCACGGAGCCCCTCACTGGACACCGTCCCGTGGGTCGCCTCCTCTGCTCCTCCTTCTAAAACAAAGGGGGGAGGGAGTGATCTCCCCGATTTCCGGTGTCCACATCCTCTGGTTTGTATCTCACCAACCCTGTTTGTATTTATCCTATCTACACACCCTATCACACATGCTGCGTGGCTCCTTCTCTCAGAATTTGCAAGTGCATTATGGTTAAAATGACAGAAAGTGGGGCTACCTGCAGCCACACAAATTCATGAGAATGGAGCGCGGTCAGCCAGCTGTATCGTCTGATGCTGAGAGAGAAAGTGTGGACGGTGTGAGCCATTGAGATCATTCAGCCCACCTAGGCAACCCTGTCATACTAATGCAGGACATAAACACAGGGTGGAGGGACCAGTCCATGCCGGACTAATGCAGGACACATACACTGAGCAGAGGGACCACTCTATGTCATACTAATGCAGGACAGAAATACTTCAAAGTGTTATGTAATTGGTGGTTTGAATTACAATTGATGTTATAGATCCATCGTTCTGCAAGTTCTCTGGAAGACGATGTCCGGTGATCTATTGAATTTTTAAAATAAATTTAGACACAGTAACCACCCCATGAACCTGTGTTGCCCAAACATAGTGATTAACCTACAAGCTGTATGCTGGAGCACCTGGAGGAAATCCATAGCAGACAGCTTGGACAGGTTACGTTATGTTTCTATTGTATATAGATGTGATTTTGGGAGATAGATTGGGGCGGGATTTAGTGTAGGTCACATACAAACACTTTAAAACAGATCTATTTAAAATACTGCTCATGCTAGACATGTTGGGGCCTCAGAGCCTTTGCAAAAGCATTGGAGAGTGCTCAAGAGACTTCACTAATGGACTGTTGTTTACAAAAAGGCAACAGATGAAAGAACTTGTTGGAGGCGCAGACAGTCTGGAGTATAACTTGCTGTTCTAAGAAGGTCATGTGGTTTTACAAGCAGAGAGAGTAAAACAGGCTTTTTCTCTGAGAGAGAGGGGGGTATTCAGTTCAGCAGCAGCAGCTGGGACTGGAACAGGACAAGCTGGAAAGCTTGTGGGAAAACCCCATTTTGAAGATGGGTTATGAGTGCTTAGTTTAGCCTGGTCAAAGCCCTTATGGTCCATTCAAAAGGAGAGGGCTGACTGTATAATGTTTCACTTAAAATAAGAGAAACAAAAAGGAACTCTGTGATAACCTGAAAGAAAGAAGTTATCATCTGAAAAACCCTGATGGGGCAAGTTCCTTCGGCAAGACACTAATGTGGCTGATTAAAAGAAATCAGTTTGTGTCCAATGAACAACAAATCTCTCTCTGAAAACTGACAAGATCCTTCCTGAGTGGCAACTTTTGCCTTTCAAGCACCAAAGCCTGGTGAACTTTGTCAATGTTAAATTCTGTGCACAGTCTAAGAATTGACTGCAACCAGTGAACTTGGAGGAGTGAGAAGTGAGATTGGACGGTGAATCAAAAAACTTTTCTGAACTTACACACACATTACATACACATGCGCTTAGAATTAGAAGAGGGTTAAGTTAGGTTAGTTAAGTTAATAGTAATAAGATAAAGTTTGATCCTGTTTTCATGTTGAAAGATAATTAAAAGCAACTTTTGTTTAAGTCACTATTTGTCTTGGTGAATATCTATTGGTGCTGGGTTTTGGGGTCCTCGGGACTCATAACACAGTGGCGGATTCAAACCTGGGTCTCTGGCGCTGTAATAGCATTAAGCTATCTGTGCCGTTAACATACAATCGCATGTTGATTGTTAAAAATAAGTAATAAATGGATGTTCTGCCTGGGCATTCAAGTCTCCAAACCACCCAGTGGTGCAAGCAGTTTGTGCCCCTGTAGACGTTTACTGGAATATTTAATGATGTGCCTAATCTCTTCAGGTTTCTGTGGAGGTTGAGGCACGTGTGTCTTCTTCACAATTTTCCCAAGGGGTCTTATCTAATGTCAACTCCAAGGATCTTGGAGGACAATAGACCTCTCTACCACCTCCGTATCAATGAAGGCAGGTTCTTGGGTCGTTCTTTCTCCAGGCACCAAGTTGGTTTTGCAAACAGTCCAGCTGCCACCCCATACATAATTCAGCAAATAATTCCCAGTGGGGAAGGGTAGAATTGGAGATCATAAAGCCATAAGGCATTGGAGCTAAAATGGGCTATTCAGCCCCTTGAGTCTGCCTCGCCATTCAATTATGAGGCTATAACCTCAGCCAGCGCCATCACGGGTATCAGTGTTCACTTCGTCGAGAACATCCTCAAGAAGCAGTGACTCAAGGAAGCAGCCTCGATCCCGGTGGTTCTCAACCCTGTTTGGCCCTGGACCCCACTTTAATTTTTCTAAAAAATGTACGCCCCACCATCAGCGGAAAAAAGTTATATGTTCAAAAGAAGTTTTAATTAAATTATTTACTGCAAGTATATTTCAATGCAATTAAGTCCGGGAATACACTGGAACACATATTTCATATTCAAAGACCTCTTCAATATGTCAACCATCTCAAACACACATTCTACAACTGTCGTCACTTCAGAGGGAACCTTGCCCCTGACGCTGGCTGCAGATTTCTTTTGATTCAAGGGACTAATTTTGTTGGTTTCAACCTTAAATCTCCACGTTTTATAATTTCTCTTAGCTTGTAGCAAATCATTGAAGCCACATTCTACTAAATAAGACGATGGAAAATGTACCAATATTTCCCTTGCTAAAGCAGTCGAGTTTGGGTATTTCTTTTCGATCGCGTTAGACATTCACATCATGGTTCCTTTCACTTTGAACAGAGTTTTCACAGATTCGTCATGTGCAACTCAAATAACTCCTCTTGGTGTTGCACTGGAGCTTCCGATAAGTCCACCAGCACTGGTTGAGTTAACCAAAAGGTAAAATCCATTACCTTTAAATCAAAAAATCTATCCTTGAAGTTGGTAACCGACATTTTCAAATGGTCAGCAATGATGTTTGTATTGTGGATCAGCTCAGATTGGAATGGCGGCATGGACTCGACTTCTGCTCTGCTGTCTTCATGGTTTTATGATCTCTGCGCTGTCTAGATGAGAGGTGAGCGCCTGCTAACAGCTGGGTAACTGGAATTACTGTGAATGACAGCTGAACAGCCAGGGCTTGTTCCAACATTGCTCTGGAACAAGAGCAGCCTCTGTAACCCACAACAGGGGAACATGTTCAGGGAGTGCTCAGCCCTTTAGCAACCCTCTTAATTACCAGACTTTCATGCAATAAATCATCTGCCCTTGCTCTCCATCACTGAGTCAGTATCCTATTGAAACATCTGCCTTCACTCGACAAGAAATAGGAGCAGGAGCTGGCCATCCAGCCTGTCGAGCCTGCTTTCCCATTCAATGAGATCGCATTCATCTGATGATCGGCTCGTCTCCACCTACCTCACCATATCCCTTATTTTCCCTCCTATGTGAAAAATCTATCCAACCTCGCCTTAAATCTATCAACTGAGGTCACTTCCACTGGGCAGCAAATTGCACAGATTCACCGCCCTCTGGGAAAAGTGGTTCCTCCTCATCGCCATCCTAAATCTGTGACCCTACATCTTGAGGCGATCCCCACCTCGTTCTACTGAAGCACGGATGTCTGCAGATGCCGGGATTGTAGCAAAGACACAGAAATGCTGGAGGGGCTTGGCCAGTCTCTCAGCATCCAGGGGAGGTAAGAATAGAGAACCTTGAAGAAGGCCTCAGGCCCAAAATGTCAGTGATGTATCTTTACCTCTGATGGGTACTACGAGACTGGCTGAGTTCATCTGGCATTTCTGTGTTTTTACCGCAGTCACCACATGACAGAATAATGCACCCGGACAAGATTTCCTCAATTGTTCTCCTATAAAAAAACATTTTTTGACACATGACAACAGTCCAATTAAAATTTTGTGTTAACTGTCCCCTAAGTGGTGGAACACTGTGTTGTTGTCATTGTACTGCTTGGCCCACCCCCGATACTCTAATTCCTCCCCCTCCAGGATCCCTAATAAAGGTGGTATTGCCCAATCCCCTCCCTCAGTACAGCCTTGGAATTGGGCCAACATCATGTAAACTATGGCTGTAAGTTTATAGTGATTAAAGCCTATTAATCTCACCTTCTGGCCTGTCGGGTCTAATCGATAGCGCTACAATATAATCACTACACCTATGTGCCATGGACAAGGTTATTCCAGCAGAGAAGCCGGACACTGATTCCAAGGATCTAGAAGCCTCTGTAAAAATTCAATCAGCGGCTGCACTGACTGAACACCTTTATGAGGTGAAATGACATCTGGGATGAGGTCGATAAGAGAGACCTGCTGTTTGTGCAGATCGACCACCGAGTCTTCCAGATGATTAGAGAAGTGGGACTTACTCAGCTGCTATGGGACTCCTGCAGAGACAGTATCTGGCTCTGAAGGACATGATCCACACCAGATACCTCCTGGGCACCGTCGTCAAGCACCCGGTGTGTCCATAGATGAATATATCTGAGCCTTGCAGGAGATGGGGAGAGCTTGTGGCTGCACTGACGTTACAGCAACTGTCTACCAGAAGGAGCTAATCAGGGATGCCCGTGTGGCCGGTCTCAAGTCTGATGACATCAGACAAAGGGTCCTGGAGAAGGGTGATCAGACCCTACAGGATGGAGCCGATCTCGCCAAATCACTAGAGACAGCCCAACAGAGCATGGAGGTTTACTCCACCGTCAGCACATCTGCCACATGGGGAGTTCAGGTGCTGCCATCTTGAGACACGGGTCCCAGACAGAAGCCACCATCACCGAGCACCCGAAGTGCTATTACTGTGGCCAGACAAAGCACCCGTGGAAGAACTGCCCTGATAGAAGTGCGACCTGTTCCAGCTGCAGAAGAAAAGGACACTACGTACGGGTATGTAGGTCCAGACCTTCCCCTTGCAGCACCTCATGCAAACAGTGACCGTCGTCATCTTCCAGTCCCACATCCAGTCGTGGAAAACAGCACAGTGGGGGCCAGAGCATGATGGCCAGAGTCGATGTCTCTTTCGGCTTCACTTCCAGTGGTGACCGCATGTGAACCATGGGAACAGCCATCTTCAGCGCGGACATCTTAGAGGCTCACATACGGTAGCAGCAAGTCAGACAATGAACTGACGCTGGAATCCATCATTCTGGATCAGAGCACCACTCTCTGCTCATGACTTGCAGTCTGTCCACCCTCCAGGTCCCAACACTCCCCCCGTTCGAAAATCTCACAGCCAATTGTAAGCTGACGGCAACCAAGACCAGATGATACATTCCCAGGAACAGAGCCTTTATCAAGGCTGAGGTTAAGCGACTCCTGGCAGAGGGCATCATAGAGCCCAGCTCCAGCCCTTGGAGAGTGCAGGTGGTGGTGGTTAAGAGCAGAAAGAACCACAGGATGGCCATGGACTACAACCAAACCATCGACCTGTTCAACATGGTGAATGAGGTTGCCCAATTCCGCATTGTCTCCAACATTGACCTCAAGTCGACCTATCACCAGCTCCCGATCCACCTGGAGGACAGCGCATTCACAGCACATCTACCATTTCTTCAGGGTCTCCTTTGGAGTCACAAATGGAGTTTCAGTTCATATATCCTCTGGTGTTTGCTACTATCGCCCAGGGAAGATGGTGCTGGCTGTCCATCCTACCTATGCCTTTCATAAGCTTTATCAAGTCACCTCTCATCCTTCTCCGCTCTGAAGAGAAAAGACCTCGCTCTGTTAACCTTGCCCCATAATTCAACGGTGTTTTGTGCTCTCTCTCTAATCCTTGCTGCTCTGTGACTTTTCAACTTTCACTGACTAACCATGGAGATGTAGGAGCCTGCAGATACTGGTGACACCTCCTGAGTTCCATTGTGTCCCGTTCATTTTTATTTGAGTGGGACTGTCAAGCTAAAAACCCTGCAAACTTTGGAGATTGACTGTGGGGGAAGCGTGCACTCAAATTCATTACTTCTGAAGAGAGAGGAGGGCTCTGGGACACAGGTGCAGAGACCATCTGAACAACACATTAAAGAAAGAGTACACTGTTAGATCAGGGGCCATTTTAAGGAAACAGCACTTGGAGAAACATCTCTTTGAAGGGAAACTGTGCTGAAGTGGCCTCGTGTAACAGTAGACAATTTGTCTGATTTTTCCCTGTAAGAAGATGAGTGTTCCCCAGTGTGGACAAAGGGACTTAGTCTACCACACCATGACCAGAAAAGGAAGGCCATATTTTGGCTGACCCACGAAAGAGTTGCGGAAGTTTTGTGAAAGCCACTTGCCTCATTCCCCCTTGAAAAGGAAGAGGGGAGTTTTGGCCACCACTTGGCTGAAAGGACATTTCTCGGGAAGCAACGCAGCAAGAATTTTGTGCGTTTGCAATAGTCTGTCACCCAGGTTTCTCCCACCTCATTTGTAAACACTTCTTTGCTTCAGTTTAAGAGTTTGCACGTCAACACTGGATTTCTGATACTGTATTTTGAACTGGTGTTCCAGAATTGGGCCTGAACTGTAATGGTTTGGTATATTTTCCACAAACATGCACACACACATGCATACTCAGGCACACACACACACACACACACACACACACACACACACACACACACACACACACACACACACACACACACACACACACACAACATACGTGCACGCTCACTCACACACACACTCGCACACACAGGCACATATGCACAGGTATTATTGGGAAATGGCCCCACAGAAGGTAAAGTTGTCCCTGTGGTGCAGTTGACTGCCAAGCCAGTCATTGACGAAGCCTGTGCAGTGAATCGTGCTATGAAAAGAAGTTTGCCAGTGCAGAGAGTTTGGACCAGAGTTCTGGTGATAAACCCAAAACTAAGGATTTGTCATTCTCCCGAAAAGAGCTTATAGAAGGGAAAAACAGAGATCCTGATCTTGCTGAGGTGAGGGATAACTTCTTACTGAGGAGGAAATTAAGAAAGCATCATTTAGATATTATTTTAAGGAAGGCGCGCTAATGAGGAAGTGGTGATTCTCTGTTTTATGGTTGACAAAAATCAAAGAATTTTATGTATGTTACATTCTAATGTCGTGTTTAAATAACAATAATGGAACCTTTAACTTTCTATTCCTGCTTGTGACAAACTATTTTCTAAAGATATTGTGGATTGCCCAAGACAAAAGCTGGGAATCAGTTTTTGTTAACTGTCATGTGTACAGCTTCCAGGTTTCCAGAAGTAATACCACTTAAAAGGATTAAAGCTAAGACTGTGTCAAGAGCTCTTGAGAGATTTTTCATTTTAGTCAGTTTGCCTAAAGGCATTTGATCAGACCAGGGAAGTAATTTCATGTCGGGACTGTTTCAGCACATAGCTTATGAACTGGAAGCTAACCAAACCACCTCATCTGCATATCATCCAGAACCTCAAGGGGCCTTAGAGAGGATCCATTTGACTCTCAAAATCATGATGAGGACCTATTGTGTGGAGAATGAGAAGGACTGGGATAAGGGGGTCCATTTGCTCTTGTTTGTAGTGAGAGAGTCTTGTTATGACCCCAAAGGACCCCAAAACCCAGCAGCAATAGAAATTCACCAAGACAAATGGTTACTTAAACAAAAGTCACTTTTAATTATCTTTTAACATTAAAACAGGATCAAACTTTATTACTATTAGCTTAACCTAACTTAACCATCTTCTAATTCTAAGTGCACATGTAAGTAATGTGTTTCAGTTCAGGAAAATTCTTTAATTCACATTCCAATCTCACTTCTCACTCCTCCAAATTCACTGGTTTAAGGCAATTCTTGTACTGTGCACAGAATTGAACATTTATAAAGTTCACCAGGCTTTGGTGCTTGAAAGATAAATGGTTACTGCTCAGCATGTTCTTGTCGATTTTCAGAGTGAGATTTGTTGTTCCAGGACATCCACAACTAATGTCTTGCCGACGAAACTTGCCCCCCTCAGGGTTCTCCAGATGATAACCTCTTTCTTTCAGGTCACCAATGAGTTCCTTTTCAGTTTCCCTTATTTCAAGTGAAACATTATGCAGCCAGCCATTTCCTCTTGTATGGACCACAAGGGCTTTGACCAGGTTGACCTAAGAACTCACAACCCATCTTCAAAATTGGGTTTTTCCACGTTGCCAGCTTGTCCTGTTCCAGTCCCAGCTGCTGCTGAGTGTAACACTGTAGAACTGAATTCCCCTCTCTCTCTCTCTCTCTCTCTCTCTCTCTCTCTCTCTCTCTCTCTCTCTCTTACTCCACAGAATGTCAAATTAACACCATCTTGTAAAGTCTTCATAGGCATTTTTCAAAGTTTTTGCAAAAGCACCCGGAGCCTGGACTGTCTGGCTATGGCATTTTAAATGAGATCTGTTTTAAAGTGTTTGTACGTGACCTACACTTAAAAAAAATCTTGCAACAATTATCTCCTTTAAAACATATCTATACACAATATAAAATATAATCCATTACAGTCTGCAAGAATCATTAGGCTTTAGCCCTTTGTCTTGATATTTGGAATCAAGTTAGAGGATCATTAATGTTGTTAAATGAGTTAATGAGGATGTGCAGTTGAATTTGTTAGATTGTCTCAAAATTTAAAGATGGTTTGCAGAAATGCTAAGAATTTTAAAATGGCTCAAGATAAAATGAAGGTCAGGTATGATAAAAAAAAAAGAAAGGCTAGGGCGAGAACTTTTAACCCCGGGGTAAAGTGTTAATCCTTTTCCCAACAAATTCTAATCCCCTTAGGGCAAATTTTTCAGGCTCCTGTGAGATAAGAGTCAAAGGTGATTGAAGTTAACAATGTAGTTAAAACACTTGATCCGAGACGTAAAACACCATGTCAACGTTGAAACCTTATGTGGAGAATTTGGCTTGTAGCAAGGAACCGCCTTCACCAGAGGTGTTAGTTGTTTAGGGACCCTGAGACAGTACAAGCTGACTCTTGTGAGGGTCACTTCGTAAAAAAAAACCCATTGTTCCAGTTCATCTGTCTAATTCGATTACTTTGCAGAATTTGGATGCTAAATTGGCTCATCTTCAGCCCCAGGAAAAGGAACAAATTAAACAGCTACTTTCAAAAAGCACGTCAGCACGTGGTACGTTGGCCTTCGTAAATCAGAGTATTCGATACAGGAGCTGGGGTGTCACGTTGAAGTTGTGGAAGGCGTTGGTGAGGCCAAATTTGGAATATTGTGTGCAGTTTTGGTCACCGAATTACAGGAAGGATAGAAACAGAACAGAGCAAATGCAGAGGAGGTTGCCTGGGTTTCAGGGCGTGAGTTACAGGGAAAGGTTGAGCAGGCTGGGGTGTAGAAGATGTGATTTGATAGAGGTATTTAAAATTATGACGGGGACAGGTAGAGTCAACGTCAACAGGCTTTTTTCCATTGAGAGTGGGGGAGATTCAAACAAGAGAGCATGGATTGAGATTGAAAGGGGGAAAAGTTTAGGGGAATAATGAGGGGGAAGTTCTTTGCTCAGAGGGTGGTGGGAGTGTGGAATGAGCTTCCAGCTGAAATGGTAGATGCGGGCTCGATTTTAATACTTATGGAAAAGTTGGATAGGTATATGGACGAGAGAAGTGTAGAGGGCTATGGGCCGGGTTCAGGTCAATGGGAATAGGTGGGAGAAGGTGTTCGGCATGGAGTAGAAGGCCCAAACTGGCCTGTTTCTGTGATGTAATTGTTATATGGTTTCCAAATGTGGCTAAAAGAACCCCAATAACTTGTCATGGCGTTGATGTTGGTGATGCCAGATCTATCAAATATCATCCATATCGAATGAATGTTGAAAAGTGTAAACTGGTAGATCAAGAGACTGAATATATGTTAAAGAATGATATTATTAGATGTTCTACCTCAGATTGGAGTTCGCCTTGTGTCCTGGTGCCTAAATCAGATGGGACGGTTAGATTTTGCACTGATTGTAGAGAAGTTAATGCGGTAACAAAGACAGATCCCTCGGGTGGATAATTGTGTGGACAAGGTTGGAAAGGTTTAAGTTTCTTACAAAGATGGACTTATTGAAAGGTTACTGGTGTTTTCCCTTAACAGACAGAGGCAGGGAAATTTCTGCGTTTGTGACCTCATCAGGATTAAATGAATAAATTTTGCTATTTGGAATGAAAAATTCTCCGGAGACATTCCAAAGAATGATCAATTCTGTGATTCAAGGTTTAGAGCATACAGGGATTAACAGATGGGAGTTAGAGAAGTTATTTGACAAACTTTCAAAAGCAAAGCTGATTGTTAATTTAGCTAAAAGTGAATTTGACCATGCGACTCTGCCTTATCTTGGTTTTGATACTGGTGAAGGCACATCGGCCCCTGTTAAAGCAAAATTTCTGATGATTTCAGAGTTTCTTGTTCCCACAGGCAAGAAAAGTTATTAGGAGCTTTTTGGGAATGGTTCAGTATTACAGAAAGTTCTGTCAAAGTTTTGTCAAAGTTTCACCCTTCTGAAGAAGGGTGAAAAGTTGGTTTGGACAGAACTTTATCAGGAAGCATTTGACAAACTCAAAGCCATTTTATGTCACCAGCCTGTATGTAAGTGACATGACTTGGAGACCTAATTCTCTTTGACCGTGGACTAGTGATGAAGTTGCAAGAGCAGTTCTATTGCAAAATGACAAAATGGAACCTGCCGCCAGGTCCTCATTGACCATCCAGTGGCTTACTTCTCCAAGGAATTCAATAAACATCAAAAGAATTATCCTACTATAGAGAAAGAGTTATTGGCCCTTGAACTGTCTTTGCAGCATTCTGATGTTTACATCTGCACATCTCAGGGACCACTTGTTGTGTGTATTGACCATAATCCCTTAGTGTTCTTGATTAAAATGAAAAACCAAAATAGACTATTATTAAATTGGAATCTAATTCCACAGGAATATAATTTAATGATAATTCATATTAAGGGCAAGGATAATTTAATTGCCAATTGCCTTGCAAGATGTTATATTTGTCTGTATTATGTCATGTAAATAGTGACTGTCATTTTCAGTTAAAATTTTGCTCCTGCGCTCAATATTTTATTTGTTGATGGGAGGTATTACCTCCTTCCAGTTCATTTTCATTTCATTGTGGGACTGTCAGGCTGCAAGTCCTGCAAACTTTGGAGATTGACTGTGGGCTGAGAGACTGGGGGAAGCGTGCACTCAAATTCATTACTTCTGAAGAGAGAGGAGGGCTCTGGGACACAGGTGCAGAGACCATCTGAACAGCATATTAAAGAAAGAGTACACTGTTAGATTAGGAACCATTTTAAGAAGGCAGCACTTGGAGAAACATCTCTTTGAAGGGAAACTGTGCTGAAGTGGCCTCGTGTGACAGTAGACAATTTGTCTGATTTCTCCCTGTAAGGGGAATGAGTGTTCCCCACTGTGGCCAAAGGGAAGGTCACTTTTGAAGGGGACTTAGTGTACCACACCATGACCAGAAAGGGAAAGCCATATTTCGGCTGACCCATGAAAAGGTTCTGGAAGTTTTGTGAAAGGCACTTGCTTTGTTCCCCCTAGAAAAGGAAAAGAGGAGTTTTGGCCACCACTCAGATGAAAGGATATTTCTCGGGAAGCAACTCAACAAGGATTTTATGCGTTTGCAATAGTCTGTCACCCTGGTCTCTCCCACCTCATTTGTGAATGCTTCTTTGCATCAATTTAAGAAAAACTGGATTTTGAACTGACATTCCAGAATTGAGCCTCAACTGCAATGGTTTGGGATATTTTCCAGAATCGCGCACACACATACACACACACACACACACGCACACACACACACGCACACACACACACACACACACACACACACACACACACACACACACACACACACACACACACACACACACACACGCGCACACACACACATGCATAGTTGGGGGTTAAGTTTAGATATGTTAGATAAGATGTTATATATTTAGTGATTAATAAATATTATTGTAAATATATGGCTGTCTTGGCTAATTTTTAATGCTGCTGTCTGAGTACGTAACACGACTCATCCACACGGATCTTCTACACATTCTTCTCTACTTTCCCAGAAGTTTGAGGAGGTTTGGAATGTCGTTAGATACTCTGTCAAACTTCTGCCAGGTTGCATCTCAGCCTGGTTTGGGGATTCGAATGCCCAGGAAGGAAAAAGTCTTCAGAAGGTATCAAACACAGCCAGGTCCATCACAGGCTCCGACCTCCCATCCACTGCTGGCATCTACATGAAGTGTTGCCTCAAGAAGGCTGCCATTCAGCCTATCGAATCCGCTCTGCAATTCCATCATCAGCTGATCTATTCTCCCACTCAGTCCCATTCCCCTGCCTTCACCCATAACCTTTGATACCCTGACCATTTTGATACCTACTAATCTCTGCCTTAAATGCACACAACAGCTTGGCCTCCGCGGTAGCAAATCTCAGAGGTTCACCAAGTTCTGGCTAAAGTAATCCCTCCATTTTAAAGGGGCGCCCTTCAATACTGAATTTGTGCCCCCTTGTCCTAGACTCTCCTACTGTGGGAAACAAAGGACTCCCATCCCCTTGGTCACAACCTCTTCCCACTGCTACCATTGAGCAGAAGCCTGAAGACTAGCACCTCCAGGAACAAGAACAGTTCTGTCCAATGCCTATCAGGCTCTTGAACCTCCCCTCGTTACACTAATCAGGGACGGCTATTACACCACAAAACGACTGTCTGCCCTAGTGCAAAGTCACTTTTTTGCACTCAGATGACTGAGAATATTTAGTAGCAATTCTGCCTGGCCTGCAGGAAAAGAATCCTAGGGTTGCCTGCGATGTACCCTAACAATAACTCTGAACTTTTGAACTTTATCTATCTGATGTATTTATTGAATCTCTTAATTTAATTCAATTTGATTTTTTGCAAGAACCTGGTCGACTTCAGTATTTTGGTGTGTGTGTCCATTGTACGTGGTATAATGCTGTCCAATACAAACAGGGATATCGAGAAACAGAGCCTGGAAAAGTGCAGTAATAACAGAGTCATGATGGGAGATTTTGATTACCAAAATATTGATTGGCATCTCCTTGGAGCAAGGGGTTTAGATGGGGTGGAGTTTGTTAGGTGTGTTCAGGAAGGTTTCTTGACACAATATGTAGATCAGCCAACAAGAGGTGAGACTGTACTGGATTTGATATTGGGAATGAACCTGGTCTGGTGTCAGATCTCTCAGTGGGAGAGCATTTGATAGCGATCATAATTCAATCTCCTTTCCAATAGAGACTGTTCAGTGCATTGGTGAGGCCAAATTTAGAGTACAATCTGCAGTTCTGGTCACCAAATTATAGGAAGGATATCAACAAGATCAAGAGAGTGCAAAGATTTACAAAAATGTTACCTGGGTTTCAGCATCTGGATTACTTAGAAAGATCGAGCAGATTAGGTCTTCATTTCTTGGAGCGTAGAAGGCTGAGGGGGTGGGGGGGGATTTAATAGAGGTATTTAAGATTATGAGGGGGATAGATAGAGTTGATGTGGATCGGCTCTTCCTCTTGAGAGTAAGAGAGATTGAAACAAGTGGTCATGAGTTAAAAGTTATGGGGCAAAAGTTTAGAAGTAACATGAGGGGGATCTTCTTCACTCAGCGAGTGGTGGCTGAGTGGAATGAGCTTCCAGGAGAAGTAGTGGTGGCAGGTTCCATTTTATTATTGAAGGAAAAATTGGATCAGTATGTGGATGGGAGCGGAATGGAGGGTTATGGGCAGGGTGCAGGTAGGTGGGACTAGAGGAGAGGACTTGGTTCGGTGCGGACTAGAAGGGCCAAGATGGCCTGTTTCCCTGCTGTAATGGTGATATTGTTTTGTATAGATATAAGTTGGAAAAACATTTAATTGGAATAATGGATATTATGAGGTTATCAGGCAGGAAATTGGAAGCTTAAATTGGGAAGAGACATTCTCAGGGAAAAGTACAGAAGAATGTGGTGAAGGTTCAGGGGATATTTGTGTGGAGTTCTGCATTGGTGCATTCCAATGCGACAGGGAAATGATGGCAGGAACTGTGGTGGTACAAAGGCTGTAAAAACTCTAGTCAAGAAGAAAAGAGAAGCTTCCAAAAGGTTCAGAGAGCTAGGGAATGTTAGAGATTGAGAAAATTATAAGACAAACAAAAAGGAGCTTAAAAAGGAAATTAGGAGAGCCAAAAGGGGCCATGAGAAGGCCTTGGCAGGCAGGATGATGGAAACCCCCCAAGGCCTTCCACAAGTATGTGAAGAGCAAGGGGACAAGGCGTGAAAGAATAGGACCGATCATGTGCAACGGTGGGAAAGTGTGTCTGGAACCGGAGGGAATCGCAGAGGTTCTTAATGAATACTTTACTTCACTATGGAAAAGGATCTTGGTGATTGTAGCAATGACTTGCAGCAGATTGAAAAGCTTGAGCTTGTAGATATTAAGAGAGAGGATGCGATGGAGCTTTTGGAAAGCATCAAGTTGGAAAAGTCACCGGGACCGGATGAGATGTACCCCAGGCCACTGTGGGAGGCAAGGGAGGAGATTGCAGAACCTCTGGCAATGATCTTCACTGGGGATGGGAGAGGTTCCGGGGAATTGGAAGGTTGCAGATGTTGTTCTTTTATTCAAGAAAGGGAGTAGAGATAGTTCAGGAAATTAGAGACCAGTGAGTCTTACTTCAGTGATTGGTCAGTTGAGGGAGAAGCTCCTGAGAGGCAGATTTATGAACATTTGGAGAGGTAGAATATGATTAGGAATGTGGCTTCGTCAAGGGCAGGTTGTGCCTTACGAGCCTGATTGCATTTTTTTGAGGTGACTAAACACATTGAGTAGTAGATGTCATGTAGATGGGTTTCAACAAGGCATTTGATAAGGTTCCCCATGCATGGCTTATTGAGACAGTGAGGAGGTGGGGGGGAGCCAAGGGGACATTGCTTTGTGGAACTGGAACTGGCTTGCCCA
Source organism: Narcine bancroftii (assembly GCF_036971445.1). NCBI lineage: Eukaryota > Metazoa > Chordata > Chondrichthyes > Torpediniformes > Narcinidae > Narcine > Narcine bancroftii. Next base: position 160,356,384 of record NC_091469.1, read on the forward strand.
CAGAAGGCAAAGACGAGTCATATTCTGCATGGAGGTTGGTGACCAGTGGTGTTCCTCAGAGATCTGCTCTGGGACCCTTTCTCTTTGTGATTTTTATAAATCACCTGGATGAGGAAGTGGAGGGATGGGTTAGTAAGTTTTCTGATGACACAGGTTGGGGGTGTTGTGGATAGTGTGGAGGGCCGCCAGAGGTTACAGCGGGACATCGATAGGATGCAAAACTGGGCTGAGAAGTGGCAGATGGAGTTCGACCCAGATAAGGGTGAAGTGGCTCATTTTGGTTGGTCAAATGTGATGGCAGAATATAGCCTTAAAGACTTTTGGCAGAGTGAGGGATCAGAGGGATCTTGGGGTCCGAGTCCATAAGATGGTCAAAGGAGCTGCACAGGTTGACTCTGTGGTTAAAAAGGCAGACGTGTCTTGGCTTCACCAATCATGAAATTGAATTTAGGAGCCGAGGGGTCATGTTATAGCCACTTGGACGCTGTGCTCAGTTCTGGTCATCTCACGACCAGAAGGATGTGGAAGCCATAGAAAGGGAGCAGAGGAGATTGACAAGGATTTAGAGAGCAGGCCTTTTGAAAACAGGTGGAGTGAACTCAGCCTTGGAGTGGCAGGGGGTGAGAGGTGACCTGATGGAGGTGTTTAAGTTGATGAGAGGCATTGATCGTGGGGATGGTCAGAGGCTGAAATAGTTGCCACAAGAGGACATGGGCTTACGGAGATGGGGAGTAGGTACAGGGGCGATATCAGGGGTATGTTTTTTTATGCAAAGCGGTGGGTACAGGGAATGGGCTGCCAGTGGGGACAGATACGATAGGGTCCTTTAAGATACTTCTGGATAGGTACTTGGAGGTTAGGAAAATAGAGGGCTTTGGGAAATCCTAGTAATTTCTAAGGTCAGGACATGTTCAGCACAACTTTGTGGGCTGAAGGGTCTGTATCGTGCTATAGGTTTCCAAGTTTCTAGGTTTCCGTATGACAATAAACTCAGAATTATCATTACACATGGCGGACCATTGGAAGCAGCCAGTTAACTCACCAGCCCCACAGTGTGGGAGGAACCTGAAGAATCCAGGGGGAGGGGCAGTGGAGAGGAACCCAAGCAATCACAGGAGGGAGAGGGCATGGAAAACTCCACACAGGCAGCACCAGAGGTTGGGATTGAACCCCCCACGGGTCCCTGGCTCTGCGAAGCAGCAGCTTGCCCTCTGTGCCACACGGAAAGAGTCAACGAAAATGAAGGGGAGGCGCTCCGCACAAGGCCACAGGAGACTACAGGGAGGTGTGAGCACTGCTCAGTCCATCACACAAGCAGCTCCCCCCATGCCCCACCACCACCGCTGGCCACCTTTCCCTCTGTCAAGTTTCAGATTTCAGATTTATTATCAGAGAACATACATGACATCATGTACAACCCTGAGATTTCTTTTTCTGCAGGCCAGGCAGAATTACCACTTATTGGTCGTGCAAAAAAAACTGTACACAATGTACACATGTAACCAAATAAAGAAATGTAAACAGACTGACTGTGCAATTTAAAAAATCAATAAAGAGCACAAGTAAGGGTCCTTAAATGAGACCCTGATTGAGTTCGTTGTTGAGGAGTTTGATGGTGGGGTGGGGGGGGAGCAGCTGGTCCTGAAGGTAGGGGTGTGAGCCTTGTGGCACCTATATCCCTTTCCTGATGGCAGCAGCGAGAACAGAGTGTGTGCTGGATGGCGTGCATCCTTGATGATCGCTGCTGCTCTCCGACGGCAGTGATCCCCGTAGATGTTCGCAATGGTGGGGACGGTTTTGCCTGTGATGCCGAGGGCTGTGCCCACTACCTTCTGCAGGGCTTTACGCTCAAGGGTATTGGTGTCCCCGCCCCAGACTGTGATGCAGCCGGTCAACAGACTTTCCACCACACCTCTGTAGACATTTGCCAGGGTTTCCAATGTTGTACCAAGCATCTGTAAACTCCTGAGGAAGTAGAGGTGCTGACGTGCTTTCTTCACAATGCCATTAGTGTGCTGGCTTCAGGAAAGATCCTCCAAGATAGCGACTCCCAAAAACTCAAATTTGCCCGCCCTCTTGACCCTTGACCCCCCCCCCATGATAACAAGATCGTACACGTTTGGTATTGTATGCTGACCCATCGTCTGACTCTGTCTACACCTACCGCCACCTCTGGAAAGCGCCCTGTCATGGTCGCACTCCCATCTCCCCCACCCCTACCCCACCCCAGTCAGAAATAAGATGAATGAACTTAGTACATAGAACATAGAACGTTACAGTACAGTACAGGCCCTTTGGCCCTCAACGTTGTGCTCATCTATATGTTCCTACCCAAAGAATAAATATTAAACCCTTCCTACCTCATAGCCCTCTATTTTTCTTTCACCCATGTGAGATTTGAGAGCACAAATCTCCAAATTCTTTGATGCTGTTATCAGTCTCCTGAATGGTCCCACAATGGTAAAATGACATTGCTTCTTGTTGGTAAAAGATGACGCCCTTGCTCGTTTTTCCTGCATTTTTCTCTATTTCTTGTACTTTGCCTCTATAACACTATTTTGTGCTTTCTTTAACTTATTTTGACACCACAGTATTATTTTTATTTTTCCTGACTACCGTAATTGCTGACTTCCCTGAATAAGACACAAAACAATTTTTTTCACTGTAAATATGGCAATGCACAATTCAATTGATGCAGTTGTTTTTGTCTCATGTGATCAGAATCCCCCAAAATATTTAGACCAGTGGCTCTTGACCTCTGTCTTTCCACTCACACAGCACTTTAAGTATTCCCTATGCCAATGGTGCTCTGTGATTACTAAGGGATTGCTTAAGGTGGTATGTGGGTGGAAAGAAAGAGTTTGAAAACCGCTGTTTTAATCACCCCTAATTGACTCATTATGTGCACAGTTTCAGAACTCCAAAGGAAATAGGCCAATTGCAATATTTCCCAAGCAAAATATTCCAGTAACAATTGGGTCTAGAGCAGTGGTTCTCAACCTTCCCTTCCCACAGACCAGAAGGGCCAAAGAGACCTGTTTCTGTCCTGTAATGTTCTATGGTGTTAAGATCACTGGGGTCTCACTTTCCTCTATTGAAGTTGAAGTTAAAACACAATGCTGGAGAAACTCAGCAGGTCAAACTATGTTCTTTATAGAACAAAGATAAATGTTCATCACTGACGTTTCAGGCTTGAGCCCTTCATCGAGGTGTGGAAAAATGTCGGCAGGCGTCCGAACAAAAGAGTGGGGGGGAGGGGTGGTCGCAAAGGCTGGAGATGATAGTTGGAGGGAGGAGGGACAGCTGGGGGAATAGAAATGGAAGGGGCAGGAGAACTGGAAGGGGGAAGGGAGGGAAGGGGGAGGGAGAAGAGAGCAGGTCAACAGAAACCAGAAAAGTCAATGGCATCCGGCTGGAGAGCACCAGGTGTTGTTCCTTCAGTTTGCATGGGTGCTCTTGGTGGGACAGTACACGAGGCCATGGACAGAGGTGTGAGTGTGGGAGCGTGATACAGAACCGAAACAGTTGGCTACTGGGAACTCCCTGTCACTGGTGCCCAGAGGAAGACTGTTTGATTTTAGTAGCCTCCACAGATTTACACGTTGCATTGTAATCATTCAAGTGAGTGCTTGGGCCATGAACTGTATTCACCGAGAGTTCTGGAGGTATGTTGGAGACGGCCTAGTCCTCTTCTTGACCATTTTTCCTGTTCTTATTTCTCACCCAGCTTTTTATTTTGGACTGAATGAGAGTTTTATGGTGTTCGTTTAATACTGTAATATGTGAGCACATCAGTAAACTGCTGGAATGTCAACAGTTGAACTGTTCAGCATGGTCATGTAGTTATTTTGTTAGAATGTGAATTTTGAGTGGCACAAGGGTTTTCTGGTCTAAAAGCCCTGCTTTTATTGCCATGCTCCTGGTTGGAAACAGCTGGGCTTAATATTGCTTGGCCCGTGACTCCTTTTATTTTTCTGTCCGAAGCCCACAACCAAAATAGGTTTGACCACCCTTAAAGGAATTGGCACTACCAATAACTACAAAGACGAGGCTGAGGGAACAATGGGCTTTAATATACAGAAGAACTTTGCTGGCCCGGATCCAGGTATAGGAATGGAAGGTAGAGAGAGGTGGCTCAACCTTTATGGCCCAGGACCACGGGGGGAGGAGTCATAGGGGATGAGTCATCAGTGGGCGGGCCAGCTCCATATATACAGTAGCCAACAATAAATATGTACAATGGAAGAAACACATCACCACAGTATTCAAAGGGTTAAGGAGCTTTGTTTGTTGGAATTTATGCAAAAGTTGTGCAACTCTAGAGTTAGATTAAAAGTGACATGTTGAGTTATTTACACAAATTCAGACTAATAAAAAGTTGTTCTTGGTCAAAGCTATTGTCTGGTGCGGGTTTATCGGCTTTACAATTTTAATTGAGAACAGACACTTGAAATTTCCCCAAGTTCCAGATTGTTAAGTAAATTTGAAATCCCTATTTGCATTCAAACACAGTCTCTGGAGTGCAGGGTGTGGGAAGAACAGTTGTGGCACAACTTCACTCAGTGATCGGAAATGCAATTCCTCCTTTCCCTTCCTACCCTCCTACTGATTAACCACGTCCAAGCCTTGGGACCAGACTTCCCAGGAACAAAGGAGGTGCTGACCTGTGTAAACCTACTCCACGGCCATCTAAACCAGTGGTTCTCAATCTTCTTCCTTCCACTCACATCCCGCTTTAAGTAATCCCCTCTGCCATCGGTGCTCTGTGATGAGTCAGGGATTGCTTAAGGTGGGATGTGGGTGGGAAGAAAATGTTTGAAACCCACTGTTTTAATCGTCCCTCATTGACTCGTTATGTGCACAGTTTCAGAGCTCCAAAGGAAATGGACCAATGACAATTTTTCTCAAGCAAAATATTTCAGGAACGTTGTGTCTAGAGCAGTGGTTCTCAATCTTCCCTTCCCGCTCACACCCCACCTTAAGCAATCCCTGACTCATCACAGAGCGCCGATGGCAGAGGGATTACTGAAAGTGGGATGTGAGTGGGAAGGAAAAGGTTGAGAACCACTGATCTAACCCTTCCCTCTATTTTCCTTGCATCCATATGCTTGTCTAAGAGTCTTTTCAATGTCCTGATTGTACCAGTCTCCACCATCACCCTACCAATAAATTCCTGGCACCCACTATTCTCTGTGTAAAATAACACCCCTGACGTCTCCCCTAAACATCCCTCCCCTCATCTTGTACAGATTTCCTTGGGTGTTTGTCATTGTCACCCTGGGAAGAAGGTACTGGCTATCCACCCTATCAATGCCTCTCATCACATTTCATAGCTCTATTAAGACACCTTTCATCTCTCCAAACAGAAAAGTCCCAGCTCACTTATAACCTTACTTCAGAAGACATGTTCTCCAATGCTTCCAGTGATAAAGCAATCAGAAAAGTACACAAGATTCTGAGAGGTGCAGACAGGGTGGGCGCCAGCACCTGTTTCCCCAGGGCAAGATCAGCTAACACCAGACGTGTGTACAAAGTGAAGGGAGGAAAGTTTAGGGGAGACGTCAGGGGGAAAGTTTTATTTTACACAGAGAGCTGTGGGGGCCTGGAATGCCTTGGCAGGGATGGTGGTGGAGGCTGAAACATTAGGGGCATTTAAGAGACTCTTAGACAAGCACATGGATGCAGGAAAAATAAAGGGTTATGGGGTAGGAAGGGTTTGGCATTACAGTTAGAGCAGTGCCTTTACATTGCCAGCGATTGGGACTGCGGTTCGAATCGCACGCTCTCTATAAGGAGTTTGGACATTCTTCCTGAGTCTGTGTGGGTTTTCCCCAGGTATTCCGGTTTCCTCCCGCCGGTCAAAACGTACTGGGGGTGTAGGTTAATGGGGCGTTGTAGTGGCCCGCTAACCAGGACATGAACCAATACACAAAACGGCCGACGAACGCAGACCCTGCTGTGGGTGGCCAACAACCTTCACCTCAGGTGACCACCCACCCAGTGGGAAACAGTGAGCAATGGTGGGAACACAGCCCAGTTGGAACACCCTGACTTCAGCAGCGAGGAGTGAATAGACTTCGACTCCTTGCGTGTGTGTCTTCTTTCCACACTTTGCGCCAGCGCACACGCTATATTGGTGACCCCGGTAGGTTCAACCGGAGTTGAACTCGAAGACGACAGCCCAAGCGGCTCTTTACATGGTTTCATTGAAGCTGCCAACATCGGAACATTTCAGCCAGAGGTGTGGTTCGAACAGGACGAGGCCCAGCTTCACCTTCGACAGATCACCACCAATGACACACATTACTACTCCATGGTGGGCCCGCTTGACCAGGACACGGCAGCGAGGGTCATCAGCTTCCTCTGGAGCAAGACTATTAACCCGCACCTTCGGGCTGACACAGCGCGAGCGCACCACCTGGTTGTTGCATAGGGACAGTTTGGGGGACAGGGCCCCATCTGCCCTCTTGAGCGAAATGCTCGACCTTACTGAGAGATGCAGGCCTTGCCTGCTCTTCGAGCAGATTTTCCTGGAGCAACTGCCTGAAGATATCTGACTCTTGCTTGCTGATGAGGATTTCAGTAACCCCAGAAAAGTCGTAGCCCAGGTGGACGTGCTTTGGAGAACAAAGAGAGGAAGCGGCACCTCGGTGGAGCAAATCACTAGGCCCCACACACAGCTGGCAACAAGGCCGCAGCAAACAGAAAGGTAAGTGGGCCCCCTGACCCAAAAGTATTGTTATTATCATCAACAATGGGGTGCGGGGGCCCGTTGATGCTGCCCACCCTGTGTGTTTCAGGGAAATCCCATGGACAACTGTTGTTAATGGCTACGGCGGTCGGCCATCATGAAGGCCTCCTCCAACCCCTCGGCCTATGACACCTGGAATGGCAAGCTGTGCCTGGCACTGAGGGCAGCGAACAGCACCACCATACAAACATTGGGCACCCGCACCGTCCCCCTCTGCTTCAGCAACAGCCGATTCACGTGGATGTTCACGATCGTGACCATGGCACAACCACTCCTGGGAACAGACCCAGCGGCCCCACAGCTCACTGCTGGACCTTAAAGGACAGTGTTTGGTGCATGCCAGGATTTTTCAAACCACGGCCCTAGGGGTGAGCCAAGTTACCTGCCCCCCACCTTGACTCCACCCGGCCATGCATTCATGCAGATTCTAGCGGAGTTCCCTTCCATTATGGCACCGTGGTTTTTTCCACTGAACTGAATCAAGGGGCAAGGAACCACAATCTCACCAAGGCCCCCCCCACTCCACACCAGGGCGCACCACCTTCCCGCCAAGAAGCTCACCCTCGCCAAGGAGGAGTTTTTTTTTAAAAATGGAGGAGTTGGGGATAGTGCGGCGTTCCTGGGCCTCCCCCCTGCACATGGTTCCAAAGGCAGCAGGAGGATGGAGGCTCATGGGGTGACTATCACTGCCTCAACAAGACCACAACACCCGACAGGTGCCCCGCACCCAATATTCAAGACTTTACCGCTAACTTACAAAGGGCACGGGGGTTTTCAAAAGTCGATCACATTAGGGGCTACCATCAGATCCCAGAACATCTTGATGGAATCCCTAAACCTGCCATCGTTACCCTCTTCAGACTCTTTGAATTCCTGAAAATGCCCTTTGGACTAAAGAATGCAGCCCATACCTTCCAGAGACTGATGGATGCGGTGGGCTGGGATCTCACATTTGCATTCATCTACTTGGACGATATTCTCATCGCGATCCGCAATCACACAGAGCACGCGACCCGTCTAAGGCGACTGTGTGCTCAGCCGCAGAATTTTGGACTAACTATAAACCCTGCTAAATGCCAGTTTGGGTTGGAAACAATCGACCTCCTGGGGCATCGGATAAACAGGCATGGAGCGAAACCCTTGCCCAAAAAGGTAGAGGCCATTCGGCCTTTCGCCAAGCCCCGCACAGTGAAGGGGTTGCAAGAAATTTCCAGTATGATTAACTTTTTATCACCGATTCATACCGGCAGCAGCCTGCATCAACCCCCACCACCCCACCCCCCACACTTTTCGCACTCATGGTGGTGAAAAGTAAAGACATTGCCTGGGACAAAGAGGCCTCAAAGGCATTCCAGAAGGGCAAGGACACTCTGGCCAATGCCACAATTCTGGTGCACCCCAGGCCAGAGGCAGAGTAGTAGGGGGTGAACTGGGATTCACTGATAGTGTGTTGTACTGATGGCTGGCCCTGCCTGCCAGCTCCACCCCCATCTGCTCGCATACAACCCTGGTTTCCCGCCTAAACACAGATCCCTTCTGAAAACTACTATTGAACCCAACCCTTAGTTATGAGCTGATAAAAGTGCTTGTTCTCCCTCCAGTCGTGAGAGTTTTTATTCACGCTATGATTTTATTAATTTATTCCCTAAATAATGGAAGTGCTACCTAAGTCTGGTACACTGCTGATTGATCCGCTGTCCCCCCCCAAGCAGCTGAGGAGATCACGTACTGGCTGGACTGCTTCCAGGCCTACCTGAACGAGACCAGAGATGTCTTCCACACTGATGAACTCAGTCCTTTCCAGGGTAGGGACGAAAGGGTATGCAGTCATTAGGGACTGCACTACATATCAAGGCTTTGAAGGGTCAGTGCCTGAAGTCGCAAAATGAGGTCCAAGCGAGGCACAGACTCACTCTACATTGCCAACAGTTAGGAGAGACCATCGATGACTAGCTCCTGGATCTGTGGCTACAGGCCGCGTTCATGAAGAAGAACAGATCCGGGACACTCTAGCCGCGGGGCCCACTCGAGGTACATGAGGCAACGACTGCTCGAGTCGGGTAAGAAGGGCCTAGATAGCCACGTTGAACTGACCAAATCGTTGGAACAGGCCAAGCTCAAGAATGACAACCTCGAAGCCAGCAAGCTGGAAGCCAGCAAGCTCTTCCACCCAGGTGGCCCCTTCCAAGGACTGGCTGCTCCCACTACCCCAGCCCTAATGGCTGCTGCTTCCCATGCCAGGGAGGGCTTTTTCTGTGGCAAGCCACCATCCCTGATCTCATTGCCCAGTTAAAGACTCAGTGTGTTCCAACTGTGGCAATAAAGGGCATTAGGCAAGGGTTTGGCACGTGAGGGGAAGCCTGGTGAAGTCCACGGCCTGCATTACTCCCGGATCCAATTCCAGCCCCAAGCCGTCTGCCCCGAATTCACCAGAACCCGCTTCCCTCAGAAACAGTGTGAAAAGGCTCAGCAGCCATATTGCCGTGACCCAAATTCAAATTCGGCACTGTTATCGTCGGAAGAAGAAGGAGGGTGGCCATCTTGCCACGTCACGAGGTCGATGCCATCTTACCTGCACAGGGCAACGCAGGACAGTGGGGACCACTCGACCGAAGAGCATGGCGTCTCCGGGGACCTAATCTTGACAGGACAGATCTCACCAGTTCAGCAACTGTATAGTGACTGAGAAGGTAAACGGACATTCCACTAAATGACTAATTGACACGGGCTCTATTGAAAGCTTCATAGACTCACGGACCGTGCAAGAATATAAACTGAAGATGTATCCTTCTAATTACCACATATTTCTCACATCTCAATCACATTCTGCGTGTGTACAAAAGTGTTATATAGTTTATCTACCATTCGAAGGGGGTGAATTCTGTAAATTTCGCTTGTTGTATATTCTTGATAAACTGTGTGTTCCAGTGTTGTTGGGTCTGGACTTCCTGTATCACCTTAAAAGCATGACCTTGGAGTTTTCTGGTCCCCTCCTCCCGTAACGTTTCAGAACGGAGGGCCCCTAAAATCAGAACCCACAATGCAGCTTCTCCACACTGAATATCGACCCTCCTCCTTTCTTCGGGAACTACATTCCCAACCTGGCTCACCACTCCTCGTCCAGTCCAGTCCTTCTTAAGAAGCACGTGAGGAGAAGCAAGAACGACCCCCTGTGGAAAGGGTGAAACTGCTCCACGCCAATCCCACGTATGCCTACATAGGGTACCCAGATGGCAGGGAGGACACCATCCCATCAGGGACTTGGCATCTGCCGGAACAGAGGGTCAGTTGCCTCAGGCGCCCTGTGAGCTATGGAGCTCATTCTCATCTCCCCCAGTCAGGGCCTCGGGAGATCAGGTTCAGGAGGAAAGTGCGTCCCCTTCCAGCTGGAGACCCAGTCCCCACCTCTCCTCCCTCACAAAGGGACCAAGAGACCCAAGGAGCCCCAGTGCTAAGGCGTTCCACGAGGATCTCCATACCCCCGGACTGTTTAAATCTGTAAATTTGTAGATAACTGTATATTCTTAGACTTTTTTCTGGATCCACGTTCTCTGTCTTCATTCACAAACCCTAAATTCTTCAGGAAGGGGTGAATGCAGTGAACTGAGCTTCACTGGCAGTGTGTTGTACTGATGGCTGGGTCCGCCTCCCGGCTCTGCCCCCATCTGCCCCATATCACCCTGGTTTCCCACCTAAACCCAGACCCTTTCAATTATGATCTAATAAAAGCATTTGTTCTCCCTCCAGTCATGAGAGCTTTTATTCGTGCTACATAACTGGAGGAATTAATCGACGGGCCATGGCAGCCCCTAGCCTTCTTTAGCAGACACCTCTGGCCCTCTGAACTCAACTCAACGCCTTTGACCAGGAACTACTGGCGCTGTACCTTGTAGTCAGGCACTTCCGGTATATTTTGGAAAGCAGGAAATTCAGGGTCTTCACTGTCCACAAACTGTTAACCTTTGCTTTCCACAAAGTGTCTAACCCATGGTCGGCCAGGCAGCAGCAACATCTCTCATGAACGTCTGAGTTCACCATGGGCATCCAACACATCGCGGGTAAACCCAACACACTGTCCCGCCCCGCGATCCGAGTCTGTCCTGGCCCTGTTCCAGGGAGTAGACTATTCTGCCCTAGCCAGGGAACAGCAGGAAGACCTGAGATCCCAGCATACAGGATGGCAGTTTCCGGGCTCAGGATGTTGCCAATGGTCCTGGCAACCAGACACTCCTCTGTGATGGTTCACCAGCAAACCCCACCCCATTGTGTCGGCAGCAGGTTTTAAATGCAGTACAACCTGGCGCACCCAGCCATCAGAACATCTGTCAAAATGGTGGCCAGTAGATTTTGTCTGGCACGGCCTCCGGAAACAGGTAAGTCAGTGGGCCAAGACCTGCACATTCTGTCAGACATCCAAGTGCAGACGAACATCAAGGCACCCCACCCCCCCAGACTTTCAAGCCAGTGTGACCTCAGTTCAGCCACATCTATATTGACATTGTAGGACCACTGCTGATCTCCTGTGGGGTGAGATATCTCCTCACCATGATTGACCACTCCATGAGGTGGCTGGAGGTGGTCCCAATGGCCGATACAACCACTGAGACCTGTGCCAGGACATTGATTAATACCTGGGTGTCGAGGTTCAGAGTCCCGGTTAATATGACCTCCAGTAGAGGTACACAGTTCACTTCAGGACTCTGGGCAGCACTGGGCAAGTTGCTGGGAACCCACCTCCACCATACCATGGCGTACCTCCCTCAGGTTGGTGGTACAGTTCCACAGGTCCCAAAGACAGCTCTGATGGCTCGACTCAAGGGGTCAAACTGGGTGTACGAGTTACCCTGGGTCCTCTTGGGGATCTGCACTGCACTGAAATGCCTCTGCAGCAGAGATGGTATTCAGCATCGACCACCTCAAACCAGTTCATCTGGACATTAGTCAACGGGTCTCCCTGCAGCCCCCCACGTCACAGAGGTAGGCCACCGAAAATGACTAACACCGCTCCGATCGCTGGTCCTGGAGGGGGCAGCCGTGCAACGGCCATGCAGCAGCCTGCTAACCGGGATGTGACCCAATACACAAAATAGCTGACAAATGCGGTGACCATGCAAACCTCATGGGGGGCCAACGACCTTCACCCCAGGTGGCGGGAAACAGCAAGCAATGGCGGGGACGCTGCCCAATCAGAGAGCAGCACTCCCCATGCAATGTCATTCCCGACGTCAGCAGCGAGGAGCAAATATAAGCAGAGCTGGCAGTCCAATAGATCAGTCTTCGACTTCGACTCCTCATGCATGTGTCTTCTTCCCACATTTCGTGGTAGCGCGCATGCTACAGTGTAAATTGGGTGGCACAGACTCGTGGGCCACAATGGCCTGTTACCGTGCTGTATGTCTAAATTTTTTTAAATTGATAGGTTGGCACAACATCATGGACCCAGGGGCCTGTACTGTGCTGTAATGTTCTACGTTCTATATTCCAGCTAACTCTGGAACTCAATCCCCCAACTGACAAAGACGACTTCCTAACCACCCTCTCAAATCGTGCGGCCACCTTGAATGATCTATGGACCTGGATTCCAAAATCTCCCTGTCCTTCCACACTGCTAAGATTCCTGTCATTAGTGACATGTCCCACCTTCAAGTTCAACCTTCTAAAGTGCATCGCTTAACGCTTATCCGGATTGAACTCCATCTGCCACTTCTCCGCCCGACTACGTGTCCTGTCTACATCCCGATGTAACCTACAATAGCCTTCTACATAGGGATCACTTTTAAGGTGGGATATGAGTGGAAAGAAAAAGTTTGAAAACCTCTGCACTGAGGCATCCTCCACTTCACAGCTGATCTGCTCTGGAAGTTGCTCTACACGTAAACTGGACTTCGTCTTCTGACTGGTCACACTGAGGGTGGAGAAATGCCCTTCCAGGATCATGAACTAAGCTGGGCCATTATTAATAAACGGGGGTGGGGATCTCCAGTTTGACCTTCTCAACTACTCCGCTAAGGGGTTTCTCCTCATCACTGTACATTAGAAGCTAGTGTGAACTCATAGGGTCACCACTTGTAACAGCATTGATTTATCGCAGCTTACCATGAAGTCAACTTTCTTTATTATTTACTAGACACAACTTTGCTGTTACGAGCCCAAAGGACCCCAAACCCCAGCAGCAATAGATATTCACCAAGACAAATGGTTACTGAAACAAAAGTTGCTTTTAATTATCTTTAAACATGAAAATAGAATCACACTTTAACTTAACGAACCTAACTTAACCTCCTTCTAATCCTAAGCGCACATGTATGCAATGTATGTGTAAGTTCAGGAAAGTTCTTTGGTTCACAGTCCAATCTCACTTCTCACTCCTCCAAGTTCACTGGTTGCAGGCAATTCTTATACTGTGCTCAGAATTTAACATTTATGAAGTTCACCAGGCTTTGGTGCTTGAAAGGTAAATGGTTACCGCTCAGGAAGGTTCTTGACAGTTTTCAGAGAGAGATTTGTGTTGTTCCAGGATATCCACAACTGATGTACTAATTTGCCCCATCAGGGTTCTCCAGATGATAACCTCTTTCTTTCAGGTCACCACAGAGTTCCTTTTTGTTTCTCTTATTCCATTAGATAGCCAGTCCTCTCCTCTTGCATGAACCAAACCAAAGGCTGACTTCCAAACATTCTTGCCAGCTTGTCCTGTTCCAGTCCCACATGCTGTTGCTGCCTGTAACACTGTACAAGTGATCTGTGTGTGTGTGTGTGTGTGTGTGTGTGTGTGTGTGTGTGTGTGTGTGTGTGTGTGTGTGTGTGTGTGTCTCTCTCTCTCTCTCTCTCTCTCTCTCCCTGACAGAAAGCCTGTTTGACTCTCTCTGCTTGCAAAATCACATGACCCTCTTACAAGCTCTCCTCCAGACAATCTGCAGCTCCAACAAGCTCTTTCATCTGTTGCCTTTGTAAACAACAGTCCATTAGTGGACACTTGGGCACTCGCCAAAGCTCTTGCAAAGGCTGTAGGGCCAATATGTCTCGCATTAGCAGAGCTCCAGAATTAAGTGTTTGTATGTGACCTACTCTAACAAACCTTTCCCAGTTTATCTCCCCAAAACATTTCTACATACTTGTCACAGTGCATTCTTCAGCTCCCCAAACACCACCCAGCTAAACCCCACTAACCTTCACATTGGCTCACTGCCACATGGGTGATCCTGACATTCACCCTCTCCTCCTCACAACGAAGGTAAGGGCATGACTGCAACATACCAGTTGGACCAAAGGATCTGTTTCTGTGTCATGGAAAAGCAGCCAACGCATTAAAATCCTCATCCCACCCCGGCCAACACCCACCCTGTCCCTGCTCATTCCCAGATACTGAAGCTCTTGCGGGGAGCCACTCACAGGAAGGGCGAGGGCTGAAGTTTAGGTAAAGCTCTCGGACATGATTTGCACAATGGATCAGCATCTTTTCTCAACTCTCACTTTCATTGCTGGCAGGTTTGTACCTGCAGCAGTTCCTTTGCCTTTCAAGGGTCCTGACCCCAGCAGTGTGCTTACAGTAAGCGAAGGGAATTTCCATGCTCAGTTCGCCCTCCAACCATTGAGCAATCTGTCATCCAAAAAGAAGTTCAAAGGAGCCAAAAGTTGAATTTCATCACCACTTATGAATCATTTGGCAGACGTGCTGGAGTTTCAGAGAGGTCTGCAAGATCATGAATGGAATAGATAGTTTGCACAGTATGCACCATTTCCCCGGGATGACAAAAGCAAATACCAGAGGACATTAGTCTAAGGTGAGGGAAGGGAAGTTTACGGGAGACATCAGAGGTAGGCATTTTGCATAGGGAGTGGAGGGCGCCTGGTATGTTTTGCCAGGGGTGGTGGTGGATGCTAGTAAAATAAAAGTCTCTGTGAGGCACATAAATGCAATAAAAATAGAGGTTTATAGGTGTTGTTTGAGTAGATTTATATAGGTCAAACATAGAGCATCTAGATTCAGTGGTTCTCAGCCTTTCTCTTCCCACTCAAGTCATCCCTCTGCCATCAGTGCTCTGTGATTAGTAAGGGATTGTTTAAGGTGGGCTGAGGGTGGGAAGGGAAGGTTGAGAATCACTGCTCCGACCCAATTGTTACTGAAATATTTGGTTTGAGAAAAATTGTCATTGGCCCATTTCCTTTGGAGTTCTGAAACCCTGCACATAACGAGTCAATGAGGGACGATTAAAACAGTGGTTTTCACACTTCTTCTTTCCACCCACATTCCACCTAAACCAATCCCTTACTAATCACAGAGCACTGATGGCACAGGGATTACTTAAAATAGGATGTGAATGGAAAAGGTTGAGAACCACTGGCATAGAATGTTGTGCCAACTTGTGAAAACCTACTCAAAAGTATCACTAGATCTTCCCTGCCGGGCAGAACTGTTAGCTTGGTAGTCAGAGTTCGAATCCCATGTTGTCTGCAAGGAGTTTGTGCATTCTCCCTGTGTCTGCGTTGGTGTCCTCTGGGGGCTCCAGTTTCCTCCCACCCTTCAAAGAGTACTGGGGTTCTAGGTTAATTGGGTGTAATTGGGCAGCAAGGACTTGTGGGCTTATTTTGGTACTGTATGCCTATATTTAAAATTTAAATACCTCATATATTTCTCTATTTTCCTTTCATTCATGTGCCTGAGTATTTTAAATGCCCCTATTGTACCAGCCTCCACAACCATCCCTGGCAAGGCATTCCAGGCATCCACTACTCTCTGTGTAAAAACAACTTACCGCTGACATCTCCTCTGAACCTTCCTCCCCTCATCTTGTACGGTGTCCTCTGATATTTGTTATTCCTGCCCTGGGGAAACAGGCACTGGCAGTCCACTTTTTCGCTGCCTCTCATAATCTTGTAGACCTCTATTAGGTCTCCTCCTATCCCTCTTCACTCCAAAGAGAAAAGTCCCAACTCTGCTAACCTGGCCTCACAAGACACGTTTCTCCAATCCAGGCAACATCCAGGTAAATCTCCTTTGCACCCCCACTCCAAAGCTTCAACATCCTTCTCATAATGAAGCAATCAGGACGTGTCTGTCATTATAGGGGCTATAATGTGCTGTCTCGACCGAGGCCGGGGCCGCCGCCTCCCCCTCGCTTCTGCCCGGACCGGGGCCTCCACCTGCCTCACTCGACCGAGGACAGGGCCGCCGCCTCCCCTTTACTCTTGCCCGGATTGGGGCCGCCGCCGCCTACCCTCCGCCCGGACCGGGGCCGGGGCCGCCGCTGCTTTCCCTGAGCCCGGACCGGGGATACCGCCTCCTTCTTTCTGCCCGGACCAGGGCCTCCGCCTGCCTGACTCGACTGAGGCCGGGGCCGCTGCCTCCCCCTCGCTTCTGCCCAAGAAAAGTGCAGAAAACAAAACAAAGGACTCTACATCACCTTTGTTGACCTCACCAAAGCCTTCGACACCGTGAGCAGGAAAGGGCTTTGGCAAATACTAGAGCGCCTCGGATGCCCCCCAAAGTTCCTCAACATGGTTATCCAACTGCACGAAAACCAACAAGGTCGGGTCAGATACAGCAATGAGCTCTCTGAACCCTTCTCCATTAACAATGGCGTGAAGCAAGGCTGTGTTCTCGCACCAACCCTCTTTTCAATCTTCTTCAGCATGATGCTGAACCAAGCCATGAAAGACCCCAACAATGAAGACGCTGTTTACATCCGGTACCGCACGGATGGCAGTCTCTTCAATCTGAGGCGCCTGCAAGCTCACACCAAAACACAAGAGCAACTTGTCCGTGAACTACTCTTTGCAGACGATGCCGCTTTAGTTGCCCATTCAGAGCCAGCTCTTCAGCGCTTGACGTCCTGTTTTGCGGAAACTGCCAAAATGTTTGGCCTGGAAGTCAGCCTGAAGAAAACTGAGGTCCTCCATCACCCAGCTCCCCACCATGACTACCAGCCCCCCCACATCTCCATCGGGCACACAAAACTCAAAACGGTCAACCAGTTTACCTATCTTGGCTGCACCATTTCATCGGATGCAAGGATCGACAACGAGATAGACAACAGACTCGCCAAGGCAAATAGCGCCTTTGGAAGACTACACAAAAGAGTCTGGAAAAACAACCAACTGAAGAAACACATAAAGACCAGTGTGTACAGAGCCGTTGTCATACCCACGCTCCTGTTCGGCTCCAAATCATGGGTCCTCTACCGGCATCACCTACGGCTCCTAGAACACTTCCACCAGTGTTGTCTCCGCTCCATCCTCAACATTCATTGGAGTGACTTTACCCCTAACATCGAAGTACTCAAGATGGCAGAGGCCGACAGCATCGAATCCATGCTGCTGAAGATCCAACTACGCTGGGTAGGTCACGTCTCCAGAATGGAGGACCATCGCCTTCCCAAGATTGTGTCATATGGCAAGCTCTCCACTGGTCACCGAGACAGAGGTGCATCAAAGAAGAGGTACAAGGACTGCCTAAAGAAATCTCTTGGTGCCTGCCACATTGACCACTGCCAGTAGGCTGATATCGCCTCAAACCGTGCATCTTGGTGCCTCACAGTTCGGCGGGCAGCAACCTCCTTTGAAGAAGACCGCAGAGCCCACCTCACTGACAAAAGGCAAAGGAGGAAAAACCCAACACCCAACCCCAACCCACCAATTTTCCCCTGCAACTGCTGCAACCGTGTCTGCCTGTCCCGCATTGGACTTGTCAGCCACAAACGAGCCTGCAGCAGGCGTGGACATACCCCTCCATAAATCTTCGTCCGTGAAAAGAAGAGAGAGAATGTGCTGTAATGTTCAATGTTTATAATGGTCTGTGCGCTGGACCATTAGAGGCCTATTATGCTGATCTAGTACTGCCTCACTTTAGCTGAACCACAAACTTCTCTGAAAAGTCATATGTCTTTAAAAGAGATAGATTGTGGGGGGTTTAGTGTAGGTCACTTCACAAACAGAGTAACACTTCACATCTCACTTAAAATGCAGGAGCGTTGGCTGAAGCCAGACATGCAGACATGAGTGGCTTTGCAAAACACAATGGAACTGCTTTGGAAGGAACTTCAGAAGTAGATGCAAATGGAACAGGCAGAGGCTGATAAGATCTTTCAAGGGTTGGGTTTGGAGCCCTGCAAGAAGTTCTGGTTTTTGCAAGCAGAGAGAGAGAGAGAGGAAAGATCAAACAGGATTTCTCTTAGACAGAGAGAGAGTGGGAAGTCAGTTCTACAGTAGCAATTGAGGCTGCAACACGGCAAGCTGACAGCTTGTTGGAAAACCCTATTTTGAAGATGGGATGTAAGTTCTCTGAGTTCAGCCTGTTCAAAACCCTTGTAAGTCCTTACAAGAGGAAATGGCTGGCTATAAAGTTTCTTCTGAAATAGGGGAAACAAGAGGAACTCTGTGGTGACTTTGAAGAAGAGGTTACCATTTGGAAAACCAATGATGGGGCAAGTTTATTCGGCAAGACACTGAACTGACTGATCGGAGGAAATCAGTTTGTGTCCAACAAGCAACAAACATCTTTCTCAAACCAACAATAACCTTCCTGAGTGGTTATCATTTAACTTTCAAGCCTGGTGAAGATTCATAAAGTTAAATTCTGTGCACAGTATAAGAATTGCCTGATACCGGTGAACTCTGAGAAGTGAGAAGGGAATGATTTTACAGTGAACATATACACATTACATATATGTGTGCTTAGAATTAGAAGGGGGTTAAGTTAAGTTAAATTAACAGTAATAAGTTAAAGTTTGATCCTGTTTTTCTGTTTAAAGAAAATTAAAAACAACTTTTGTTTAAGTAACCATTATCTTGGTGAATTTCTATTGCTGTTGGGTTTTGGGGTCCCCTAGGCTCGTAACACCAGTCATTGTATGTCTTCCATCGGATAGAATATCTTAATCCCAGATATTTATTCAATTATCTTGTCCAAATCCCCCCACAACTGCTGTGGTGGGCTTTGAAATCTGGGCCCATGAATTGGTTGGATTAGAACGGTTCAGTTATAAGGCGTTATTTGGAGTTGAAGTGTATTTAATACGTGTCAAGGTGCAGTGAGAATGCACCAGTCCAGCTAGATATCAAGAACATCTGCCTTTGGCAGTAAACCAGAGCACTCACGTGAGTCAGAGGGAAAACGTACACACAGCTAGTGACCACAAAACAAACCACAAGCCCAAATTACAGGAGTGAAACTCAAAACCCTCCAGACACCATGACTGAAGGAAAAACATAACGCTGGAGAAACTCAGCAGGTCAAGCCATGTCCTTTATAGATACATAACTGACATTTTGGGCTTGATCCCCTTCATCAAGGTCTGAGCAACACTCCTCCCACACATTTTACCCACCCCGAATGTTCTCCCGACATAGCCCAACCCACACTGAGCCCCAATTATTCTCCCCATCCATAATAATGCCCCCTCAACAAACATTTCAGTGCAGTAATTACAGAAGATTCACACAAGACAAAGGAACAGAAGCAGGCCACTCGGCCAATCGAGTCTGTTCTGTAATTCTATGCTAAGCTACTCTACACTAGTTTCAATTTCCGGAATTTTCCCCATATCCCTTGATGCCCTCACTAATGAAATACTTGTCTATTTCTTGTTTAAATACTCCCAGTGATCTGGCTTCCACTGCTGTATGCGGCAGATCCACGACCCTCTGGCTAAAGAAGTTCTTCCTCATCTCTGTTTAAATGGATAACTTCCAATTTTCAGACTATGACACCTTGTCCTTGATTCACCCACCAGGGGAAACATCTTACCCGCATCCACCCTATCTAAACTTTTCAACATATGAAATGTCTCTATGAGATCTCCTCTCCTTCTCCTATACTCCAATAAATACAACCCAAGAGCTGCCAAACACTCCTCGTACGTTAGCCCCTGCATTCCAGGAATTATCCTAGTAAATCTCCTCTACACCCTCTCCAACAACATCACATCCTTTCTAAGACAGGGGCCAAAACTACACACAGTTACTCCAAATGGGTTCTCACCAGTGCCCCATAGAGCCTCATCAACACCTCTTTACTCTTGTACATTATTCCTCTTGAAATGAAGGCCAACATAGCATTCGCTCTCGTCACTACCAATCCCACCTGCTCATTAACTTTCAGGTTTCCCTGCACGAGGACACCCAGGTCCCTTTGCACATCCGAGGCCTGAATTTTCACCCCATCCAAATGGTATTCTGCCTGTTTATTTCCACTGCCAAAGTGTACAACTGTACATTTCTCTATGTTAAATCTCATCTGCCATAATTTTGCCCAGTCTCCTCATCTGTCTATAATCCTTCTGCAACTTTATGGTTTCTACTAAACTTCCTACTCCACCACCCATCTTGGTGACATCCGCAAATTAGGCCACAAAACCATTCATCCCACAATCCAAATCATAAATATAAATTGTAAACAGTAGCGGCCCCAATACCGACTCCTGCGGAACAGCACTAGTTACAGACAACCATCCAGAATGGGAACCCTTAATTTCAACCCTTTGCTTTCTGCCTATCAGCCACTTTTCTATCCAGTTTAATAACTTCCCTGTAATTCCATGGGCCCTCGTCTTATTTAACAGCCTAACATGCGACACTTTATCGAAAGCCTTTTGAAAATCTAAATAGATGACATCCACAGCCTCTCCTTTGTCTATCGTACTTGAGATTTCTTTAAAATAAACTCGAATAGGTTGGTCAGGCATGCTGACATGGACCTATCCTGTTATGCATCTCTAGGTATTTCATCATCCTTGAGGATCGATTCCAATATCTTCCCGACCACCAATGTCAGACTAATCGGCCTATAATTTCCTTTTATCTGTCTCCCACCTTTCTTAAAAGCGGAACCACATTTGTGACCTTCCAATCCTCTGGAATCTCTCCAGAGTCTATCAATTTCTGGAAGATCATCGCCAATCAATCTACAATCTCCAAAGCCACCTCTTTCAAAACCCACAGATGCATCTCATCCGGCCCGGAAGATTTATCAATTTTTAATCTGTTTAGTTTGCCTAGCACAACTTCTCTAGTAACCCTAACTGAATTTAACTCTACTCCCTGAAGCCTCTGTCAGTACAGACCCTTTGTCCATCAACCTAATGGTGGCACTCTCCAACCAGAGTAGCATCGATTTATCTGATTTCTGCTAGCTGACTCCCCATTCTCCTTATCTTCCCTATTTCTCCAGCTCTCCATCCCCTTTGGCAGCCCGGTTGGTGTAGAGGCTGACACAATGCCTTTACAGCGCCAGCGACTGGGCGCGCTGTACGTCTAAATTTAAAAATCGCGGGAAAAAATCCCTCTCCATCCACAGAGCCATGGCACTTCTCTCTGTTTGCTGCTATGCCCTTCTTCCTATCCTGCCTGTGAGACTGTGCTCCCCAGAGAGACTGGACACAGACTGGGAGGTTGCTTTGTGGAGCAACTTCAGCTCCTTCCACTGCAATAGCAGGGATCTCCCAGAGGCCACCCATTTCAGATCCCCTTTGCATCCCCTTGCCAACGTGTCTGTCCATGGTCTCATGCACCGCCAGGCTGAGACCACCCGCAACTTGGAGGAACAGCACCTCATCTTCCGACTGGGCCAATCATTAACATCGACTTCCCTGGCTTTCATTAAACCCCCCCGCCTCCCTTCCCCTCTTCTTCCCCATCACCTTCCCCCCCAGTTCTCTCTTTCTCCATTTTTCCCTATCTCCTTTCACACCGACATGATAAATTCTTACCTCTTCCCCTTATCGTATCCAATGCACTCCTTTTGCCCATCTGGATTCCTCCCCAAGCCAACACTGTCTGAATTCTGAGACTTACTGAGATATCCTGTTTCTGGCTCATTCTGTTCAGGCCCGAAATATCATCGATATATCTTTGTCTCCTATGGACGCTTAAAAGACCGGCCAAGTTCTCCCAGCATTCTGGTGTGTTTTTGCCTCTAGGTTCAAGAAGAGTTTCCTTCCAACAGCTACCAGGCTCCTGATCAGCCTTTCAGAGACAGTCCGTTCTGTGGCGCAGTCGCTATTTTGGCAAAGGGATCACTAAATTATTTTACTTATCATTTCTCTTTAATCCAGTTAAAGTAAATTCATGACTCGTTTTTCTTTTTAAGCTGTTGAGTTGCAGCACGTACAGATTTTGGTGGCTACGAACATCGCACAATGTCATATCAAGTCAAATTTATTGTCACCCGATTGTACAAGTACAACCTGACGAAACAGCATTCTCAGTCCTTGGTGCAAAACACTCAGACATAACACAGATACAGACAAATAATACACATGCAGGACAAGTATATCCATGGAAATAAATAAACATATCTATTGTTTCATGAATATGAGAGTCTTGGAGGGTCAGTGCGAGTAGTTCCTTTGGTCGATCAGCGATCTTACTGCCTGTGGGTAGAAGCTGTTCCTCAGCCTTGTTGGCGCTGGCTCTGATCCTCCTGGATCTCTTCCCCGACAGGGGCAACTGAAAAATGCTGCATGCAGGGGTGGAAGGAGGTGGTCCTCGGTGCTTTTGCGCACCCTCTTCAGACAGCGATCCCGGTAGACCACGTTGATTGGAGGAGGAGGGGGAGTTCCAGTGATCCTCTCTGCCACTCTTATGGTCCTGTGGGTTGACCTCCGATCCATTTCTCTGGCAGCATCCGTACCCACACTGTGATGCAACCGATTGAGCTCCTGTAGAAGGTTGACATAATGGTGGACGGTAGCTTTGCCCGCTTCAGTCTATTCAGGAAGTGCAGGCACTGTTGCACCTTCCTGACCGGTGAGGAGATGTTGAGTGTCCATGATAAGTCACAAATGTGACAATAAGTATTATCTTTATACCTGGTCAAAGGACTCAGGCCTAAAACATCGGTGATATATCTTTACCTCCTACGGACACTGCAAGACCGGCTGAGTTCGCTAGCGTTTCTGTGTTTTTACTTCAATCACAGCATCTGCAGAGTTTCATGTTTCGCTCCATTATCTTTATCATATATTTTCTCTGTGCGGTGAACTGGGATTCACTGGGAGAGTGCTGTATTGATGACTGGCCCTGCCTCCCGGCTCCATCCCCATTTACCCATATATAACCATGGTTTCCTGTCTGATACACACTATCAATAACTCTACAGAGTGAGTGAGGAACGATACACATTAGATTTCGGCTGGCCCGACTCCATGTGCTCGAATGAATGGAAGGGGGCAGGGAGGTCGACCTTTATGGCCAGGCCACGGGGGAGGGGTTACCTAGGGTCGAGTCATCAGTGGGTGGGCCAGCCACTTATACACAGACCAGCAACAGTATATACGTATCACTTCACCACCTAAACCCAGAACCCTTCTGAAGCCTGTTCGTGAACCCTACCTGTGTTGCAAGGTAATAAAAGCTTCTGTTCTCCCTCCAGTTGTGTGAGGGCTTTTATCTACACTGCAATTTTATTAGCTTAACAAACAAGGATGGAGGAGTTACTCAAGCCCAGTATGCTGTTAATAGACCCCCAGTCCCCCGACGTGGCTGAGGAGTTCGCATATTGCCTAGGCTGGTTCCAAGCCTACCTGAACGTGACCAGGGATGTCTTCATTTCAGACAAGATCCAGAGGTCGGCAATCATCTCCAGGGTAGGGACGAAGGGGTCAGAGACTGCCAGATGTACGAAGCCGCCATCAAGGTGCTGAAGACTCGCTTCATGAAGGCCCTGATCGAGGTCCTAGCGAGGCACCAGCTCCCTCTATGTCGCCAATGGCCCAGAGAGTTGATTGACAACTACCTGCAGGATCTGTGGACTCTGGCTAAGAAGTATAGGTATGAAGTGGCTTCAGGCTGCGTCCGAGAAGATGAGCAGATCCAGGACACTCTAGTCGCAGGAGTCCGCTCAAGGTACGTGAGGCAGCGACTACACAAGTCGGGAAAGAAGGAGCTCGCTATCATGTTGAGCTGGCCAAATCACTGGAACAGACCAGGCTCGAGAACAACGACCTGGAGACCAGCAAACTCGTGCTCTCAGGTGAGCACCTCCAAGGACCAGCTGCTCCCGCTACTGCTGCCCCTGCTCTAATGGCTGCCGCTTCTCGCACCAGGGAGTACTTTTTCTGCAGAAAAGGTCAGCACTCCTGAGCCCGTTGCCCGCTAAAGACTTGGTGTTCTCCAGCTGTGGAAAGAAGGGATATTGGGCGAGGGTCTGCTGAATAAAGGGAGGTCAGGGAAGTCCGCAGCATGCTCCTGGATCTGATTCCAGCCCCAAGCCATCTGACACGAACTCACCCGAGATCACCCGCTGCCCAACCCGCCGCCTTCGGAAACAGTGTAAAAAGGCTGGGCGGCCATCTTGCAGTGGCCCAAATTCAAATTCAGCACCATCGTTAGAGGAGAAGGAAGGCAGCCATCTTTCAGCGCCATGAGGTCGGCACCATCTTACCTGCACAGATCGACTCAGGACAGAGGGGGCCACGTGAGAGAGATTTTAGATGAATTGTGTGCTCCAGTAGCGTTGAGTCTGAACTTCCTGTGTCACCTTAAAAGCGTGACCTTGGAGTTTTCTGGTCCCCTTCCCCTGGTAACAGTTTGGAACGGAGGGCCCTCAAAATCAGGATCCACTTGCAGCGTCTCCACATTGAACATCGACCCTCCCCCTCTATTCCCAAACCTGTCTGCTGACTGTGAGCCCATCGCCATCAAGAGCAGGAGGTACAGCGCGGCAGACAGGGAGATTATAAAAACAGAGACCCAGTGCCTGCAGGAGGAGGGGATCATTGAGCCCAGAACCAGCCCATGGAGAGTGCAACTGGTGGTTGTAAAGGATGAAAACAAGTCCAGGCTAGTAATTGACTATAACCAAACTATTAACCAATACACACTCCTGGACTCATGCCCCCACCTCACATTTCAGACATGGTGAACAAAATCGCGCAGTATTGGGTCTAATTAACCATCGACCTGAAAGCTGCCTATCACCAGATGCCAATCCATTCCAAGGACTGCTTGTGCACAGCATTTGAGGCTAAAGGTTGACTCTAGCAGTTCCGGAGAATCCCTTTTGGTATTACCATTGAGGTGTCTATCTTCCAGTGCCAGATGGACAGGATGGTGGATGAGTATGGGTTGAAGGCTACCTTCAACTACCTCAACAATGTCACCATCTGTGGCCACACCATGAAAGACCATGATGCCAACCTCCAGAGTTTTATCCACACTGCAAGAACCCTGAACCTTACTTATAATTCTGGCAAGTGTGTATTCAGGACAATACCACTGGCTATCCTTGGCTACATGGTGGACAATGGCGAAATTGGCCCCGATGCTGATAGCATGTGCACCCTGTTAGAGCTTCCCCACCCCGGGACCACAGAGGCTTAGAGGAAATGCCTGGGGTTTTTCTCATATTATTTCCAGTTAGTCCATGAATACGCCTACAAAGTTCATCCCCTCTTGAAGGCCACTAATTTCCCCCTTTCGGTCGAAGCCCAGATAGCTTTTAATTACCTTCGAAGCCACATTGCGAAAGCCGCCATGCATGCGGTGGATGAGAATGTACCTTTCCGAGTTGAAAGCGATGCTTCGGACATAGCCTTGGTGCTATCCTCAATTAGGCAGGCAGGCTGGTTGCATTTTTTCATGGACGTTACAAGGCCACGAGCTACGGAACCCGTCTGTGGAAAAGGAGGCTCAAGCCATTGCAGAAGCTGTAAGGCACTGGAGGCACTACCTGGCTGGTAGAAGATTTACACTCCTCACTGACCAGCGCTCGGTCACATTCATGTTCAGTAACGTCAAGAGGGGAAAAATCAAGAATGACAAAATTGCTAGGTGGAGGATCGAACTCTCCACCTACAATTTTCATATTGCCTACTGACCAGGAGCCCTTAATGACCCTACAGATGCCTTGTCCAGGGGATGCTGTGCCTCCGCCCACACCGGTCAACTGTGGACCGTACACAATCAGCTCTGCCATCCAAGGGTCACCTGCATGGCTCATTTTGTCAAGTCCCGCAATTTGCCTTATTCGGTAGAAGATGTCAGGGAAATGAACAGGTCATGCCATACATTTTTCACCCCACAAATGTGCACCTGATTAAATTATCCAGGCCCTTCGAACGGCTCTGCATTGATTTTAAGGGACCTCTCCCCTCCACGAATGGGAACATCTACTTTCTCTCGGTCATCAATAAGTACTCCCACTTCTCATTTGTCATCTTGTGCCCAGACACATCTGCCTCATCCATTATGAAGGCCCTAAACTTCATTTTCACCTTGTTCGGGTATCCTGGCTATATTCATAGTGACCGGGGCTCAGCCTTCATGAGCGACGAGCCGTGCCAGTATCTGCTGGTGAGGGGCATCGCATCCAACAGGACTACCAGTTATAACCTCCAGGGGAACAGGCAGGTTGAAAAAGAGAATGCCATGATCTGAAAGACTATCAAACTCGCCCTGAAGCAAAAAGCCTTCCAGACTCGTGCTAGCAGGATTTCCTCCCCATCGCGCTCCACTCCATTCAGTCATTTCTCTAAACTGCAACGAATGCTACTTCTCACGAGCTACTGTTCACATTCGACAGAAGGTCGGCATTGGGGACTACACTCCCAGCCTGGCTCACTAGTCCTGGTCCGTGAGGAGAAGCAAGACTGACCCCCTGGTGGAGAGGGTGAAACTGCTCCATGCAACCCCATGTACACCTATGTGGAGCACCCAGGTGGAAGGAGGGCACCATCCCATCAGGGACCTGGCACCGGCCGGAATAAAGGGTCCACTGCCTCAGGTGCCCCACGACCTACCGAGCTCTTGCTCTCCATCTCCACTTAGGGCCTCAGGGGATCTGGTTCAGGAGGAGAGGGAACCCCCCTCCATCATCAAGCCAGAGCCCCAGCCCAATACTCATCCATCACAGGGCAACCAGGAGACTTAAGAAGCCCAAGATGTTCCATAGGATCTCCAGATTCCCGGACCACTTGTAAATTGTGTATGTACTGTGGATGACTTGGTAGCTCAGATTGAACTGAAAAAGAATGACACTGTAGCCATTACTGAAACGTGGCTCAAAGAGGGGTGCTGAATCTCCACGGTTACACAGTCTATAGGAATGATAGGCAGGTGGGTAGAGGAGGAGGTGGGGTGGGGGGGTTCTGATGATCAGTAAAGACATTAAATCAATAGAAAGAAGGGACATTGGGCCAAAAGAGATAGAATCATTGTGGGTTGAATTAAGAAATTTCAAGAGTAAAAAGACCATATTAGCAACTATATACTGGCCCCAAAACAGTAGCCGGGAAGTGGATACAGCAGGAAATACAAAGAGCATGCCACAGGGATGATATCCATATAATTATGGGGGATTTTAACAGGACGGGGATTGGGAAAGACAGAAAAATTCTGGAAACCAGGAGAGAGAGTTTGTAGAAAACCTAAGAGATAGCTTTTTTGGACAGCTTGTTGAGAAGCCCACCAGGGGATCCACAGTTCTCGAATGGGCCATGTGCAATGAACCTGAGGTCGTTAGGGAGTTAAAGGTCATAGAACCTCTAGGAAACAGCTATCATAACACGGTTGAGTTTAATTTAAAATTTGAAAAGGAAAATTATTTATCGGATGTATCAACATTTCAGTGGAATAAAGAAAATTACGGGGGCATGAGAAAGGAACTGGCTCAAGTAAACTGGGAAAGCAAACTAACTGGAGGATCAGAGCAGGACTGGAAGATATTTTTACAAGTAATAAAAGGATAGATATATTCCAAGGAAAAAGAAATTTGTCCAAGGAAAGATGGTCCCATGGTTGCGAACAAAAAAGGTGAAGGCTAAGATAAAAACAAAGGAGAGGGCAAACAAGGAAGCTAAATTCAGTGGGAAATCAAGGGCTGGGATTCCTTTCGACACTTACAGAAAGAAACAAAGAAGGTCATTCAGACAGAAAAGAGGAGCTATGAAAGGAGATTAGCTAACAATATTAAAAATGATACTAAGAGTTTTTTCAAATATATAGGAAATTAAAGAGAGACACGTGTTGACATAGGACCGATAGAAAGAAAATGATGCTGGGGAAATTGTAATGGGTTATAAAGAGATGGCAGAGGAAATTAATCCATATTTTGCATCTGTCTTCACCGTGGAAGACATTAGTAATATCTCGGATAGTCAGAGGCTTCAGGGAGTAGAGTTAGGTTCAGTTAGGGTTACTAGAGAAGTTGTGCTAGGCAAACTAAACGGATTAAAGATTGATAAATCTCCCGGACAGGATGAGCTGCATCTGCGGGTTTTGAAAGAGGTGGCTTTTGAGATTGTAGATCCATTGGCAATGATCTTCCAGAAATCAATAGACTCTGGAGAAATTCCAGAGGATTGGAAGGTCGAAAATGTGGTTCTGCTGTTTAAGAAAGGTGGGAGACAGATAAAAGAAACTATAGGCCGATTAGTCTGATGTCAGTGGTCGGGAAGATATTAGAGTTGATCCTCAAGGATGAGGTGATGAAATACCTAAAGATGCATGACAGGGTAGGTCCAAGTCAGCATAGTTTTTTAAAGGGTAGATCCTGCCTGACCAACCTATTAGAGTTTTTTGAAGAAATCTCAAGTACGATAAACAAAGGAGAGGCTGTGGATGTTATCTATTTAGGTTTTCAAAAGGTTTTTGATAAGGTGCCGCATATTAGGCTGTTAAATAAGATGAGGACCCGTGGAATTACAGGGAAGTTATTAAACTGGATAGAGAAGTGGCTGATAGGCAGGAAGCAAAGGGTTGAAATTAAGGGTTCCCGTTCTGGATGGCTGTCTGTAACTAGTGGTGTTCCGCAAGGGTCGGTATTGGGGCCGCTACTGTTTACAATTTATATTAATGATTTGGATTGTGGGATGAATGGTTTTGTGGACAAACTTGCGGATGACACGAAGATGGGTGGTGGAGTAGGAAGTTTAGTAGAAACCGTAAAGTTGCAGATTAGGAAACTGGGCAAAATTATGGCAAAATTATGGCAGATGAGATTTAACATAGAGAAATGTACAGTTGTACATTTTGGCAGTGGAAATAAACAGGCAGAATACCATTTGGATGGGGTGAAAATTCAGGCCTCGGATGTGCAAAGGGACCTGGGTGTCCTCGTGCAGGGAAACCTGAAAGTTAATGAGCAGGTGGGATTGGTAGTGAAGAGAGCGAATGCTATGTTGGCCTTCATTTCAAGAGGAATAATGTACAAGAGTAAAGAGGTGTTGATGAGGCTCTATGGGGCACTGGTGAGAACCCATTTGGAGTAACTGTGTGTAGTTTTGGGCCCCCTATCTTAGAAAGGATGTGATGTTGTTGGAGAGAGTGCAGAGGAGATTTACTAGGATGATTCCTGGAATGCAAAGACGAACATACGAGGAGCGTTTGGCAGCTCTTGGGTTGTATTCATTGGAGTATCGGAGAATGAGGGGGGAATCTTGTAGAGGAATTTCGTATTTTGAAAGGCTTAGATAGGGTGGATGCGGGTAAGATGCTTCCTTTGTTGGGTGAATCGAGGACAAGGGGTCATAGTCTGAAAATTAGAGGGTATCCATATAAAACAGACATTAGAAAGAACTTTAGCCAAAGGGCCATGGATCTTCCGCGTACAGCAGTGAAAGCCAGATCACTGAGAGTATTTAAACAAGAAATAGACAAGTATCTCATTAGTGAGGGCATCAAGGGATATGGGGAAAAGGTCGGAAATTGGAACTAGTGCAGAGTAGATTAGTGTAGATATACGGAACAGATGTGATGGGCCGAGTGGCCTGCTTCTGTTCCTTTGTCTTGTGATCTTGTTATATTTTTCTTCTGTCTTCTGTTGACTTCTGATCCTGTGTTCTCTTCATCCACTCACCCTTAATTCTGCAGGAAGGGGTGAATGCAGTGAAGTGGGATTCACTAGAAGTGTCCTGTACTAATGACTGGCCCCGCCTCCCAGCTCCTCCCCCTGTTTCCCCATATATAACCCTGGTTTCCCTCCTAAACCCAGAGCCCCTCTGAAGCCCATTAGTGAACCTTACCCGCTGTTGAAAGCTAATAAAAGCATTTGTTCTCCCTCCACTCATGTGAGAGCTTTTATCTACTCTGAACTCTTCCATCTACATATTCTAGTGATTTACCGTATACTTTGGCAGATAAGATTAGTCTTTTAGTCCAGGCACAAAAGTGTGACCTTGAAATTCTACTCAACCTACCACTCGATTGGTTCCATAACCCACTCGGCCCCCACCCTACAACAAATTTTTAAAAATCTAAAATCCTTCAAATTCACTCTCAGAATCATCATCTGAAGTGCTGAACTTGGCCGTCCCATCTGGAGTCTCCTTGTTTACACTGCCTGTATCTGGTGAGTTGGCTTTATCGTCAGTGTCCCACACCAAATCATCCTCTGTATCCCATGCCTTGATCACACAGTGAACCAATTATTCCATTTTTCAGACAGACATTTAGTTTTGGAATGGGGGGAGGTTGTCTTATACACCCATCTATGATAAAACCATGAAATTCAGGCTGAAATTAGGGACCCGTCATCTGAAGGTCGTCTTGTACATCAACAAATGCAGTGTCCATTCTCAACAGGAGCCCAACTCTGGAGGCCATATTTGTTTTCTGTTTACCTCACGTTACATAAATGCTTTTTATGTCGTCAAGGTGAAAGTTCCTTGTATTATCGTATATACAATACATTAAAAATGCAACATGCTAACATGGGAATATCCATTTAGGAAGTTTACCACTACCTAATTTTCAACGTTATTACAAATCAGCTCAGTTAAAATTTATTAATAGGATGTTTCAAGTGGATACTTCTTTGCTCTGGGCTATTATTGAATTATCTCCGATTGGTGAAAAGAGGATGGACCAATTTATTTATCGATGGAATCCTCAGTTATTACGTGGTTACAATTTACCGGTGTTAAAACATTTGCTAGAGTTATGGACAAATAAGAATGAACTTTTAGGTACGGAAGGTCAAATCTCGATTAAGACACCTTTATTTCAAAATAAACTTTTGCCATTTACGATCAATAATCAACTTAATCAACTTTTGAAGCTATGGGATCAAAAAAGGAGTGAAATTGGTAGAAGATTGTTATGAGGCAGGTCATTCAAAGAATGCAATCATTCTTGTATTATAATAAAACATGCCAAAACAATTTTATTAGCCATGAGAGATAGGCTGGGCCAAAATTATCTTGAAACAATTTCAAATTTACATTTGCAGAAGTATTCAGACCGCACAGACTTTTGTCACAAGAAAAAAAAGCTTGCACAACATCAGATTTTTGAGCAGACTGACTACTAAAAATTAGAGGGAGCATTGATGTGCGGGTCCCCCGACTACAAACCGCCTGCAGCCTGTATAGGCTGAGCCCCTCAGTAGTCCCCCTCCGTGGTCCACTGCATCGGTCTGCTG
This sequence comes from Narcine bancroftii, assembly GCF_036971445.1. NCBI lineage: Eukaryota > Metazoa > Chordata > Chondrichthyes > Torpediniformes > Narcinidae > Narcine > Narcine bancroftii. Next base: position 160,387,490 of record NC_091469.1, read on the forward strand.
TTCCCCTGGCATTGGCAAACCCCCTGTGGCCGCTGCAAGCACAAGGCACCGCCGTCTCGGGCCCAGACCTCTGCGGGTGCAGTACAGAAGAAACCAACTAAACTTGACTGCTTCACGGGGAAGGGGGGCCCATGAACCTGAAGGGGGAACAGAGCCCAAAATAAAGGTTGAGAGTGGCCAGCCTCATTGATGTATCAGGTGCACCTGGAGATGATACGTGTGTGGACCGCGGCCCACAGAGACACTGTTTCATCTGATTGGTTGGTGTGATGGTGTGGGGCCTGATCTTGAACACTACCCTGGCGGGGAAGGTTTACCGACTCCAGCTGCATCCCTCGTCATTCTCCACACCTCCAGCAAGAGTCCCCTCAGCCTCCTCAGCTTCCTGGGAGAGCAGAGTGAAACACGACAGGCTGCAGAAGGCGTGGCTGTAGTAAAGCTGGAGGATCACGGTCTGGTACAGGGGCACCAATGCTCACCACCACCCCCCCCCCCACCCCGAGCCCTCCAAAAAGCTGTGGACACAGCCCAGGACGTCACAGGAAAAACTCTCCCCACCATCCATGGGGAACACTGCCGTCGGAGAGAAGCAGGAATCATCAAGGATCCACACCACCCAGCACACACTCTTTTCTCGCTGCTCCCATCAAGAAAGAGATGTCGGTGCCACAAGACCCGCACCAGCAGGTTCAGGACCTGCTGCTGCTCCTCTACCATCAGACTCCTCAACAACAAACTCAATCAGGGACTCATTTAAGGACTCTGACTTGTGCACTTATCAAGTTTTTTTCTTTTCTGTATTCCTCAGTCAATTTGTTTACATTTCTTTATCTGTTTACATGTGCATGTTGAATCCATTGTTTTGCACTATCAATAAGTGGTCATTCTGCCCACAGGAAAAGGAATCTCAGGGTTGTATGTGATGTCTCGTATGTACTCTGACCATAAATCTGATATCTGGTCTTTTCAGCGTCCAGAGGAGACAAAGATATCGTGCAGACATTTCTGGCCTGAGCCCTTCTTTAACACTGTCTCCTCTGGACACTGAAAAGACCAGCTGAGTTCCTCCAGCATTTCAGTCTCTTACTCCCAGGAGAATAGGCCCAGCCTCACCAGCCCCTCCTCATCCCTGAGAGAGACCCCCCCCCATCCCAATCATCTGCCTCCTTCTGTGTGTGGAATGGCTTCCATTTAACTTACTCTCCAGCCGCTGCAAGATTGGTCCCGATCCAAGTGCTAGATTTCCCAATCAAACCTCAAAATAAGCCACAAGTTATGAATGGCTGGGAAAGTACAGAGAGGAACAGTGTTGGAACAGAGCCCTTCAAAGCCAATCAAGTATCAGATTAGTTTTGAACTCATGCCAAGGTAAATAATTAAAAATTGGCATGCCATCTGGCAGCTGAGAAGAAACAATGCTAACAGTCGAGTATAAATACCAGAAGCTGCTGGGGAGCCTGCACAGAGCAGAAGGAGCTCTGCTTGGAGAGAGGGAAAGTTGGAGCTGAACCTCACTGGATGCACTCCCCATCCGCACCTCACCATGGCCCGAGTGTCTTCTGCCTTCTGCCTCCTGACTGTGGTAGTTGCTGCTCTCTGGACCCTTTCCCAAGGTCAGTTGCCACCCCTCTCTTGTTCCCCATCAAGCAAGCAACTGGGAAACGTGTAAGGCAGTGGGTCTCAATCCTCCCCCCACCCTTATTAACCGCAGAGTGCCCACGCCATCCTACGCCTAAGTTGCTTTGTGGTCAGTAAGGGTTTACTTAAGGTGGCATGTGTGAGTGGAATAAGAAAAAAATGAGGACCTCTGATGTAAGGAGGTGGGGGGGGGGGTGGAGGGATTCCAGAAGAGGAATGAGGAGAGTTGTGGGATGTTGAGGGGGAGGGATGTGCATGAGGGGGGCTAATTCCCGAAGATTCTGCCCCATTGGGGCCAGTTCTAACCTTCCCTCTGCTCCCTGCAACATCGGAACCCACTTGCCTTGGAGTGTTCTCAGTATTCTTTAGTTTTTTTTAAACATTTAGACATACAGCATGGTAACAGGCCATTTTGGCCCACGAGTCCGTGCCGCACAATTTACACCCCATTAACCTACACCCCCCGGTAGTTTCAAACGGTGGGAGGAAACTGGAGCCGCTGGGGAAAAACCACGCAGGTCACAGAGAGAATGTACAAACTCCTTATAGACAGCAAATTCCAACCCAGGTTTCCACCGCTGTCTAACCGCGCCTTACATTTCAATCTGTGGGTTTCCCTCTCCCAACTCCTGCTCATGACCAATTTCAATCTTCAATCCAGGGGTACCAGCATCTCAATTGTGAGAGGCCGCTCGGCCCACTGATTTGCACCCCCTGCTGTCTCCACCGATCCCTCGGCTGTGAGGGGGCTGGGTTTGGGAGGCTGCAAAGTGGGGTTTGCTAACTCAGAGTTGGTGCAAACTTTCAGCCAATGGTGCCGGGAAGAGTTTGCAGGACTGCTGCCTGGACACAAGCCCGAAGAAAATCCCGGCCACGTATGTGGTAGGCTTCGAGAAACAGAAACCCGGGTCCGGGTGTAACATCCACGCCATCATGTGAGTACTCGCTCTGCTGTTCCGTTATACCATCTCCCATCAGAGGGAAAGGGGGAAGAGGTCAGGTTTAAGAGGGATGTGGGCAAGATGGAGACTCCTTCCAGGGCTAATGAATGTTAGATACAGGAGCAGGATTCGGCCATCCATTGAGCCTGCTTCACCATACAATAAGATCACGGCTGATCTAACCATGGGCTCAGCTCGACTTACCCCATCATCTTTCAATCTCCTATTCTTCAAAGATCGACCTATTTGTGTCTTAAATGAAGCAGCCTCTACTACTATCTTGGGCAGAGAATTCCACAGATTCACTCCTCTCTGGGAGAAGCAGTTCCTCCTCATCTCTGACCTAAATCTACTCCCAGAGAATCTTGAGGCTGTGTGTCCTGGGTTCTCATCTCATCAACCAGTGGAAACAACTTTCCTTTTTTTTAAAATTTAGACGCACAGCACCATAACAGGCCCTTTTGGCCCGCAAGCCCGTGCCGTCCAATTACACCTAATTAACCTACACCCCCACCCCCCGTAACTATCAAACGGTGGGAGGAAACCGGACCCCCCTGGGGAAAACCCACACGGACACAGGGAGAATGTACCAATTCCTTACAGACAGCGTGGGATTCAAACCCCGGTCCCAATCGCTGGCACTGTAACAGCATGGTGCAAACCGTGCTGCCCCATTGCTTTTATCTTATCTATTCCATTTATAAATTTGTCTCTACAAGAACTCCTCTCATTTTTCCAAATTCCAGCGAGTACAGTCCCAGATCACTCAATCTCTCCATGTAGACTAACCAGATTTCAGATTCAGATTTTCAGATTTATTACCAGAGTAAAATCACATACAACCCCGAGATTCTTTTTTCTGTTGGCCAGGCAGAATTACCACTAATTGGTAATGCAAAAAAAAATATACACAGTGCACACATGTAAACAAATAAAAATGTAAACAAACTGTGCAATACAGAGAGGAATAAAATTAATGAAGTGCACACATCGGAGTCCTTAAACGAGTCGCTGATTGAGTTGTCGTTGAGGAGTCTGATGGTGGGGGGGGGGGGGGGAGCAGCTGTTCCTGAACCTGGTGGTGCGAGTCTTGTGGCACCGAGACCTCTTTCCTGATGGCAGCAGAGAGAACAGAGAGTGTGCTGGGTGGTGTGGATCCCTGATGATCGCTGCTGCTCTCTGACGGCAGCGTTCTCTGTAGATGTTCTCTATGGTGGGGAGGGTCTTGCCTGTGATGTCCTGGGCTGTGTCCAGTACCTCCTGCAGGGCTTTAGGCTCAGGGATGTTGGTGTCCCCGCACCAGACTGTGATGCAGCCGGTCAGTGCACTGTCCACCCCACATACCGAACTTCTGCAAACCCCTGAGGAAGTTGAGGTGCTTTCTTTACAATGCCATTGGTGAGTTGGGGTCCAGGAAAGATTCTACGAAATGGTGACTCCCAAGAACGTAAATTGATTAGCCTCTCCACCCACAAATCACTGGATCGGACACCTCTGGCTTTCCTTTCCTGAAGTCATCGTCTTGGTTTTAGTGGTATTGAGTGCGAGGTTGTTGGTGCTGAGGCATAGTCCCTGCCACCAGTATATCCTTCCTCAAGTAAGGAGCCCAGAATTGCCAGGAATATTCCAGATGTTGGGCAGAGGTGGGGGAAGAGGGTGGTCTGCGGGAAGATTGATTGTAATTTCTTAACCTGGGTTTGAACCGGGAGACAAACCTTTGACCTGTCACCTCTGTCACAGTTTCCTAACCATGCGCAACAAGCGTCTCTGTGCCCCTCCTGGATTACATTGGGTGAAGAAACTGATAAAGATCGTCAAGTGGAAGGAACAGCATCAAAAACGGCATAAAAATCAGAAATTCAGGCAAGATGCATTCACTCTTCTCCCCAACGTCTCCTCGCCCTTTTCATCCTCCTCACCACCCATCTCCCCTCCATTTCCCCTCCCCATCCCTCCCCCTCACCTGCTCCCCGTGACCCTCTCCCACCAACCTCTTCCTCTTCATTCAAGTAATCGGCTATTATCTTACTACGACAGCATTCCTCCGGGCCGCGGTGTGCACACGAGCACACGCAACGCAGAGCCCGTAATCAGATCAAGTATCCTCTCCCCTTCCCCTCATCGCTCACAACCCTCCCTCTCCAAGAGTCAGCCCCATAACCACCATCTACAGTAATCCCACTTGTCCACGTTAAGTTAATACGCTTCTGAACCTTGCCTGTTGAAATGGCTCGTGATCATAAGCGATTGGACCTGATTCCACCCCGTCCTCTGTCAGCAAGGGTCATACAGCCACCCCTCTCTCTGTAAGGATATATCTGCTTTCATACCATAGAATGTAGAACACTATAGCACAGTACAGGCCCTTCAGCCCACAATATTGTGCTGACCCATATATAAAAAACTAAACCGTCCCTACCTCATAGCTCTCTATTATACTTTCATGAGCCTGTCTAAGAGTGTCATAAATGACCCTATTATTCCAGCCTCCACCACCACTTCTGGCAAGACATTACAGGCCTCCACAACTCCCTGCATTAAAAGAAATTACCCCTGATGCCTCCCCTTCTCTTTGTACAGATGGTGTCTGCTATTCCCGTCCTGGGAAACAGGCACAGGCCGTCCACTCTATCTATGCCTCTCTGAATCTAGTAAACCACTCTTAAATCATTTCTCATCCTTGTTCACTCTGAAGAGAAAAGCCCCAGCCCTGTTAACCTCTGCCCTCTCCCCTCATTGTCCCCACTCTCTTCCTCCCACCATCCTCTCTCCTTGCACTGCTAACCCCTCACCAAACACCCCCCCGCCCTCAAGCCGCCTTCCCTTTTCCAACCTGAGACACCTGTCCATCCTCCCCCCACTCCCCGCCTCCCCAAACTCGCCCAATCCCCTCCAGTGTCCCAGATCATCAGATCCATCAACTGGTGCTCCTTCCCCCACCTGCCCACTCCTTATCATTGCCCGTTATGTGATAGAGGGAGGGGTAGTCTCAGGAGATGGTGGGGTGGGGTCATGTTGAACCTTGGACCCCTTTCAATGCCCAATGAGCTGATGGGGTCCACTAACAGAACTCTTTCATTCAGCAGAGAGTCAAGGAACTGAGAAGAGACCTCAGCCACGGAATGTTCCAGGATCTTCTCTCCTTTAAGTCATTGTTCAAGCAAAGTTGAAGTCAAAATGCAGATCGACCCCCCTCCCCACCCCACTGATCATCACCTGCAAAGACCCTTCCTTCCAAACTCAGGCTGGCTGCTCACACTTGGGGCTGGAACCCAAGTGTCCCAGTACACATCACCCGCTCACTGCAGTCCCGACTAATCCTGAATCATACCAACGGGCCCAGCATTAGTTTAGGATGGGCAATGGGAAAACCACACTGGTATGGCCACCATACCACAGAGCTTCAACAAGGTAGAGGGAGCTATTCTCTATGCCTAACTCCATGAGTGTTTGATGGGAAGGTGTGGAGGGAGCTTCTCTCTGTCTGACCCCAGGAGAGTGTGATGGGACAGTGTGGAGGGAGCTTCTCTCTGTGTCTGACCCCGGGAGTGTGTGATGGGACAGTGTGGAGGGAGTTCCACCTTCATTGCCCCTGCTTCATCTCCCACCCCTCAATGGCTTATTCATTAACAGCTGGTTTTTCCCTGTCATTATCCCCAATTGGCAAATGCTGTGGGAAGCTCATTCCCTTCCCTTGTCCCTGCCACCAGGTGTGGGCCAAGGTGATGGACCCCATGAAATGTGAAAGGCAAACTGCTGGGTGAAACTCAGCAGCCTCTACACAGATGACAGGACACCCGGCTCAGGATGGGAACGAATGGGGCGCAGGATCCTCACCTGAGACATTGGCTATCTCCCGCCCGCCCCCTACATGACCTGCTGAGCTCCCCGGCCTGCAGCTCCCAGCATCCTGCCATCCCTGAAATGTGAAACCCATCCCCTCTCCGTGATTGCCACCTTCTGGACCCCCATCTCTGCCACCGGATGGGGCAGGAGATGGAAAATTGTCCCTGGAACAATGTGAATACTGACAAATGAATGTTTCTGACCAGGCAGCGTCAGAGAAGCCCACAGGTCCCACCCGAGCTGAGGAGGTGGAAGTAGCGCCGATAACTCCCCCGGGCTGGAACGATCAGTATCTGCAAGGGCTCCAGCCGCGTGGGATGGTGCTCCCTTAATTCCTTCTCCCTCATGGACTGGCAGCTCCTATCAGTCTTAGGCCTGGTCCTTTGCCCCTTTCCGCTGGACCCTTTTTAGTGGTGTCTGCAGTTGTGCCAGACGCATGATTAGATTGTTCCTGCTCCAGTCAGCCTGATGAGCTGCCCAGTCAGAGCTCCTTTGGCCTGCTATTTGTATCCAGCTTTAGATTTTGTTTTTAAACTCTTGAGTTTTGTATCATTTTGTAACATGAATAAATAAAGTTCACTTGAAATATATTTGATGTCTTTAAGGCTTTACTGCTCCTCGCCTGGGGTGGGTGACTGGGGGAAAGAAGTGAGACCCCATTCCTTCTTGTGTTCACTCGGTGTCCATAGGAGATAAAAATGTCTGTTTAAGCAATGTCCGACCGCATATACATCCGTGGTCCCATCATTATTCAGTTACCGCGAACAAGTTCACTACAATTTAGAAAAAGCGAAACGAAATTGTGTACGGTATACCCAAACTGATCCAACTTCCCCGCTCTCTCCCCACAGCCCTGTATCAGACCCCACACTGATCCCACTGCTCCGCTCTCTCCCCACAGCCCCATGACAGTCACATCACAAATCCCACTGCCCCGCTCTCTCCCCACAGCCCTGTATCAGACCCCACACTGATCCCACTGCCCTGCTCTCTCCCCACAGCCCTGTGTCAGTCCCCACATTGATCCCACTGCTCAACTCTCTCTCTCACAGCCCTGAGCCCATACTGTGACAGATTATGTTATATTTTATATTGGATATAGATATGTTTTATAGGAGAAAAATTGTGGCAGGTTTTTTTAGTTAGGACACACACAGATACAAACATTTCAAAACAGGTCTGATTTAAAATGCCACAGCTCTGCTCAAACCAGATAGTCCATCGTCTTTGCAAAATCTTTGAAGAATGCCTATAAGGACTTCACAAGTAGGTGTTAATTGGACATGCTGTGGAGTCATGGATTATTGTTTTGGAAAGCAACAGATGAATAAACTCAGATTAGGTCCGGAGCCACAGTCTGTCTGAGTGCAGTTTGCTGTTCTAAGACAGTCATGTGGTTTTCTCTGAGAGAGAGAGAGAGAGAGAGAGAGAGAGAGAGAGAGAGAGAGAGAGAGAGAGAGAGAGAGAGAGAATTCAGTTCTACAGTTCAGCAGCAGTAGCAGCTGGGACTGGAACAGGACAAGCTGCAAATCTTGTGGAAAAACCCCATTTTGAAGACAGGGTGTGAGTTCTGAGTTCAGCCTGTTCAAAGCCCTTGTGATCCATACAAGAGGAGAGGACTGGCTGTATAATGATTCACCTGAAATAAGGGAAACAAAAAGGAACTGTGTGGTGACCTGAAAGAAAGAGGTTATCATCTGGAAAACCCTGGTGGGGCAAATTTCTTCGGCAAGACATTGAAGTGGCTGATCTAAAGGAATCAGTTGTGAGTGTCCAATGAGCAATATATCCCTCTCTGAAAATCAACAAGAACCTTCCTGAGTGGTAACCATTTACCTTTCAGCACCAAAGCCTGGTGAAGATTCATGAATGTTCATTTCAGTGCACAGTTTAAGAATTGCCTGATACCAGTGAACTTGGAGAATGAGAAGTGAGATTGGACTGTGAATCAAAGAACTTTTCTGAACTACACACACATTACATACATGCTCACTTAGAATTAGAAGGGGGTTAAGTTAAAACAGGTACACGATCCTTTATCCAGTCATCTAAAATCAGGAAAGCTCCAAAATCCAGCAAATGGGGACCAGCGGTTAGGGGAGGCGGCCGGGTGGTCGAGGCACCGGTTGTACGGGGAGACGGCCGAGGGACTGTGGTTAGGGGAGACATCCAGGCGGCCAAGGGACTGGTGGTTGGGGAGACAGCCGAGGGACAATGGTCAGAGGAGGTGGCTGAGGGACAGCGGTCGGGGGCGGTGGCCGGTGGCCCAAGGACGGTGGTCAGGGGAGACTGCTGGGTGGCCGAGGGATCGGTGGTTGGGGGAGACAGCTGAGGGACCAAGGTTGGGGGGGGTGACCAAGCGGCCGAGGAACTGCAGTTGGGGGAGACGTCCTGGTGGCCAAGGGACCAGCAGTTGGGGAGACAGATGAGGGATGGCAGTCGCAGGAGACGGCCAAGGGATGGCAGTTGGAGGTGGCCGAGCGGCCGAGGGATCGCGGTTGGGGGAGACGTCCAGGTGGTCAAGGGACCAGCGGTTGGGGAGACAGCCGAGGGACGGCAGTCAGAGGAGGCGGCCAAGGGATTGGCAGACAGGGGAGGCGGCCGAGCAGCCAAGGGACCGTGGTTGGGGGAGACATCCGGGCAGCCGAGGAACTGCGTTTGGGGGAGACGTCTGGGTGGCCAAGGGACGGGCAGCTGGGGAGACAGCCGAGGGATGGGAGTCAGAGGATGCATCCGAGGGACGGCAGTCGGGGGAGGCAGCTGGGTGGCCCAAGAATGGCAGTCGGGGCAGTCAGCCGAGGCTCCGTGGTTGGGGGAGGCAGCCAGGTGGCCCAGGGACCGGAGGTTGGGAGAGACTGCTGGGTAGCCGAGGGATCGGGGGAGGCGGCCGGGTGACTGGAAGGGGTTGGGGGTGGATACGGCATCACAAATCAAGTGGGCTTTCCGAAATCCAGAAAAATCCGAAATTCGGAACACACTGTCCCCCAAGGGTTCCGGATAAAGGATTGTGTTCCTGTAGTAATAAGTTAAAGTTTGATCCTGTTTTCATGTTTAAAGATAATTAAAAATAACTTTAGTTTATGTAACCATTTGTCTTGGTGAATTTCTATTCGTGTTGGGTTTTGGGGTCCTCTGGGCTCGTAACAATATCCACACTGATGCCACTGCCCCACTCTCTCCCCACAGCCTCACTCTCTCCCTACAGCACCGTGTAGGTTCCCACACTGATCCCCCTGCCCCACTCTCTCCCCACAGGCCCAAGTACATCCCCACACTGATCCCCCTGCCCCACTCTCTCCGCACAGTCCCTTGTCGATCCCCACACTGATCCCACTGACCCACTCTCACCCCACAGTTCCATGTCAGTCCCCACACTGATCCCTACTTACAAATAAAAAGTTTTAAGTGTCCCATATTGTTTCCAAAGTATATAATATGGTGTTGGCACAACATCCACATCACATAACGCCCAATTTCACAGAACATATCATAGATGTTAAGTGCTGCACACCTGTGTATTAACAATGTACAGGGCCCAAGCATCTTTCCTTGTGGATGGACGCAGGCCCTTAAATGCCAATTATATAAGGACATTGCGAGACGGGCTGTGCTCCTCAATCACAGCATCATGCTTCACCCGTTCCTACCAGCCAGCACAGCTGCTGAGTTCACCTCTGAGCTCAAAGGCGACCGGGTGACCATTCAGTTCAAGTTCAAGGTTACTCGTTAAACTCTCGTCGTCTCATTTCGCGCAGTGGTGGGGTTGTGGCATGAGAGTCCCCAGGTGCTGTGGTTGCAACGAAGGCATAGAGACGCTGGAGGACCTCGGCAGGTCTCGCAGCTTCCGTAGGAGGTAAGGCTTTAAGACCGACGTTTCGGGCCTGAGCCCTTTTTCAAGGTATGAGCTTAAAGCAGGCAGGTGTCTGAATTAAAAGGCTGGGGGGAGGAGAGAAGAAAGAGCAGGAGGAAGAGCACAGAAGACGATAATTAGACATAGATGGGAGGACAGGAGAGGAAAAGGTGAGATTGATCTAGGGGCGGGGGTGGATCTGTGAATGCAGAGCTGGGAGAGTGGAGACAGGGGAGAGAGAGAGAGAGAGAGAGAGAGAGAGAGAGAGAGAGAAGAGAGAGAGAGAGAGAGAGAGAGAGAGAGAGCGAGAGAGTGAGTGAGAGAGAGAGAGAGAGAGAGAGAGAGAGAGAGAGAGAGAGCTAGAGTAAATGGCAACAAGGGGAAAGATTGGGGGTGGGGAATGGAAACCGGAGAAGTCTATGTCAATGTTATCTGATTGGAGGGCACCCAGATGGAAGATCAGGCCCAAAACATCAGTGATATATCTTTATCTCCTCCAGACTCTGCAAGGCCTGCTGAGTTCCTCCGCCAATGCTAAGTTTTTACTACAATCCCAACTCCTCCAGACCTTCATGCTGCATTATCACCTCAGCGATTGTTTCCCTCGTTTTCTGTCAGAACCTGGGGTTTATCCCTTTTGGTCCCAGGACATTTGCGAATGAAGGAGAACAAGTAGGGATATTACTGCTCCTGTTGAAAAGACGTAGTTGCAGAAGTAGGCCATTCAGCCCATCGAGTCTGCCCCGCCATTTAATCACGAGCTGGTCCATTTCCCCACTCAGCTCGGCCCTCTCCCCCATACCTTTGACGCCCTGGCTAATCAAGATGCGACCAACCTCTGCCTTAAATACACCCAATGACCCGGCCTCCACACCGCCTGTGGCAACAAATTTCGCAGATTCACCGCCCTCTGGCTGAAGACATTTCTCTGTATCTCTGTTCTAAGTGGACGCTCTGAAGTTGTGTCCTCTTGTCCTAGACTCTCCCACCTTGGGGAACAACCTCTGTCCACACCTTTCAACATTCGAAACGTTTTACTGAGGTCCCACGGAGTTCCTCCAGCAGATTGAAGGACGAGGGTCTGCAGACGCTGTGGTTCCAGCAGATAATTTGTTGCTGCAGATTCCAGGGTCTGCAGCCTGGCACCACCTTTCCAGATGATCGGAAAATTGGTTGTATTTTAATATCCCTTTGTTCGACAAACTGGTAAAAGAGGGATAAGTCTCTCTTCCCAAGACGGAGCTGCCAAATTTATTGATGCTAATTGTGGATTCTGCAAACACTTTAATCCTGGTAAAAGCAAAGTTTACCCTGGCAATTTTCCAAGAATTGATTTTAAAAATATCCTGAAATTAATTTAAAATGCCAAACAAAAGCAAAAGCACTTAACAGGTCAGGCGGTGCATGTAGTGAAGAATTCCATACTGAGCTTCTATAGACGACGGTGTTCACATTAGTGAATATCTATTGCTGCTGGGTTTATGGGTCCTCTGACAGAGTATATAGATATGTTTTTGGGAGATAAATTGGGAAAGTTTTGTTAGTGTAGGTCACATACAAACACTTTAAAACTAATCTTATTTAAAATACTGGAGCTCTGCCCCATGCTAGACATATTGGCTCTATAGCTTTTGCAAGAGCTTTCAAAAGTGATCATGAGACTTCACCAATGGATTGTTGTTTACAAAAGGCAACAGATGAAAGATCTCGTCAGAGCCGCATTCTGTCTGGAGATGTTCTAAGAAGGTCATTATGTTTTGCAAGCAGAGAGAGTCAAACAGGCCTTATCTCAGAGAGAGAGAGAGAGAGAGAGAGAGAGAGAGAGAGAGAGAGAGAGAGAGAGAGAGAGAGAGAGATCAGTTCTGCAGTGTTACAGTCAGTAACAGTAACTGGGACTAGAACAGGACAAGCTGGCAAGCCTGTGGAAAGCCTCATTTTGGAAGACGGCCTGGTCAAAGCCTTTGTGGTTCATGCAAGAGGAGAGGACTGGCTATCTAATGTTTCACTTGGAATAACCATTTACCTTTCAAGCACCAAAGCCTGGTGAACTTTCTAAATGTTAAATTCTGTGCACAGTCTAAGAATTGCCTGCAACCAGTGAACTTGAAGGAATGAGAAGTGAGATTGGACTGTGAACCAAAGAACTTTTCTGAACTTACACACACATTACATACACGTGCTCTTAGAATTAGAAGGGGGTTAAGTTAGGTTATTTAAGTCAATAGTGATAAGTTAAAGAGTGATTCTGTTTTCATGTTTAAAAATAATTAAAAGCAACTTTTGTTTAAGTAACCATTTGTCTTGGTGAATTTCTATTGCTGCTGGGTTTATGGGTCCTCTGGGCTCATAACAGTATACGCGGGGAAGCTGATGTAAATGCTATGGAAAGACGTAGTTGCAGAAGTAGGCCATTCAGCCCATCGAGTCTGCCCCGCCATTTAATCACGAGCTGGTCCATTTCCCCACTCAGCCCGGCAAGAGTGACACCTCCAGGCCTGCATGCTGGGCATGGACAGGAAGTGACATCATCAGTGGCATCATCAGCCCAGATAAAAACCTGTTTTGGATGCAGGTCAATTTACCGTATTTTCCACAGCACGTCTGCCATTTCGGGAGCCGGTTCACTCACTGGTAAGTGGGTCGCCACATGAACACCCCTACAGATCTGGCAATCCCACTGCGGGCCCCCATTGTCTGTATATTTTTTTGTTTGGGTGGCCTTCCTCTCCACCGAGGTGCCTGAATCATGACTGGTCCGTCCAGACCCAGATGGGCAGGTTTGAGGCAGTCAGTTGCAAAAGCTTCCTCTTTACCTCCAAGGTCCAAAATGTACGTTGAACCATTGCGTCTTAGTACCTCGAAGCGACCCTCATACGGACGCTGGAATGGTGCTTGGTGTGCTCCTTTCTGTATGAAAATGTACTTGCCGTCCTGCAAGTTCTGGGGAATATAGGACCTGGCCTGACCATGCTGAGATGTTGGTATGGGTGCTAAAGGACTGAGCTTCTCACAGAACTTGTTTAGGACCATTGCGGGTGTTTTCTCCTGTCCTCGTGAGTCTGATCAAATTCTTCTGGAACCATCAGGGGCTCATCATAGACCAGCTCTGCCGATGTGGCACCTATATTGTCCTTAAGTGCCATTTGTATCCCCAAGATTACCCATGGCAATTCTTCAACTCAATTAGATCTCTGTAGACACTCCATAAGGACTGATTTCAAAGGCCTGTGGAACCTTTCTACTAATCCATTGGATTGTGGGTGGCACACAGTTGTGTGGTGCAACTTGGCTCCAAGCAGGGTGGCTATTGCTGACCACAGGCTTGACATGAATTGAGCATTCCTGTCAGACGTGATGTGTGCTGGCAGACCGAAATGTGCTATCCAGGTGGAAATGAGGGCCTTGGCTCAGGTGTTGGTAGTCATGTCTGCCAGTGGAATTGTCTCTGGCCAATGCATGTCCCAATCCACTATAGTGAGAAGAAAATGGGAAACCTGTGACACTGGCAGGAGGTCGACAATGTCCACGTGTACGTGGTCAAATCTCCAAATCTCCTCAGCTCAGAAGATTGCCGTGGGGCTTTCATATGTTGCTGAACTTTGGATGTCTGGCAACGAGTCCAATTAATGACCTGTTTTCAAAGGCCATGCCACACAAATCCATTGGCCACCAACCGGACAGTCATTCTGATTGATGGATGTGTCAACCTGTGTACCACGTCAAATACCTGCCGCCTTCTGGCCACCTGGATGATTGGACCGGGATGACCTGTAGATGCGTCACGCAGGGAGCGTGAGCTCCCCCGGGCCGACCGGAATTTCTTCCAGTGGCAGGTTTGAATCTCCTGTTTCATAATGTGAAATTTCGTGAGCACCACATCTTCCACCCTTTGGGCTAAGGTCTGTATGGATTATATGGCTGGGCGAGACAGTACTAGCCCATTAGCCAGTACTTCCTTCGCAATCTCGAATGCTCCCAACTATTCTTCATCCCAAGTGACATCCTTTGCCTTGCCTGACACCAGGACGAAGAGGGGGCACATGATGCAAACCACTGATAGTTCACCATTCCAATGAACTCCTGGAGGTCTTTAACTGTGCTGGGCTTAGCAAATGCCCGGATCACCTCGTCCTTTGCCGATACTGGCTTTACTCCGTGTTTGTCGATTCTATGGTTGAGAAAGTCGATGGTCCTGAAAATGCGGTCCCGGGTGGTGATCCGGCACGGTAACCTTCTTCAACCTGCAGTAATCACTGCAGGGTCTCCATCCGCCTGCACCCTTGGGTACCACATGGAGCAGGGAGGCCCAGAAGCTATCGGACCTTTTTATAATACCCATGTCCTCCATCCTTTAGAACTCCTCTTTGGCCAGGCGAAGTTTATCTGGAGGGAGCCTGCGAATCCGGGCATGCAATGGTGGCCCTTCGGTTGGGTAGGTGGTGCTGCACCCCATGTTTTGGCATCATCGGGGCATAATTATTGCGGGAAATTCCACCTGGAAAATTCAATCTCTGAAAGAGTAACGGAGTCTAAATGCAGGGCCTCACCTAGGGTGAAGGTCTGGAAAGCATTGGTATGAACAAGCCTTCATCCCTCTAGATCCACCAGCAGGCTGTTTGCTTCAACTGTAGCAGTTGTGCGACAGTGGCCAATGTGAATCTCCACGTGAACTTAGGATCGCCAAATTGAAGTGGGATCCTTCCCATACCAAATGTCTGGATAGTACTGCAGTTTGTGTTTACAGTGATGGCCCAGGTTTTCTGTTACGTGTGTCATGCCCCGAAGAGGGAAGCACGATGATCTCAGCCCCTGTATCCACCAAGAAACACCAGCCAGAATGTTTATCCCAGACATGTAAAAGCCTGTCTCAATGGCCAGGCACCGCAGCCATTAGTGATGGCTGGCCCCAGCGTTTTCCCTGAAACGCACAGGGAGGTCGGCAGCAGCGAGCTTCTGCACCCCATCAATGATGGTAGAAACACCACTGGGTGCTATCTTCCACCCGTCGTTCTGGTGGTCTGACCACGGATTTGATTGACCCTGCTGCTGGTCTAATGTTGGAGCTGCACCGTCCTGCTGTTGGGAGCGGGATCTGGTGACCTGTCCCTCAGATATCACACTTTCTCGCTTATCCCTCCATAGGATGTTAGCACAAGCCGCGGCTGTCCTTGGGTCACTGAAATCTTCAACGGCCAGCAGCAGGTGGCTCTCTTCTGTTCCAAGAAAGCCTGTCTGAACGTGAGGTAGGCCCTCTTCCCTTCCGCTAGTGCCAGCATTTCATTCATGAGCTCGGAAGGGATCCTGTCTCCCAAGCCATCCAAGTGAAGTAAATGGGCAGCTCACTCATGTCGAGTGAGGCCAAGAGTATGGTTGAGCAGACTCCTGAGCACTATATACTTGCCCTCCTCTGGAGGCTACTGTAGAAAATCGGAAACTCGACATGCCATCTCTTGATCCAGGGTGTTGACTACACGGTAGTATCATGTGGAATCAGATGTTACCTGCCCCAACTGGAATTGGGCTTCTGCTTGGTCAAACCATACACATGATGTGAAGTCCAGAACGTGGCAGTTTCAGACCCACAGCATGCATCAAAGAAAAATTTTCCATGTTAGGGTCCAAATATCAATGTAGGGAAATATTCTATACTGAGCTACCATAGGCATCGGTGTACACGTTGTGGAATCGCTATACATGTTATTGAGTTGATGTATACGCAAGGAAATTGATGTACACGCTGTGGAGTCCAGTGCAAGACTGGCACCTCCAGGCTTGCATGCTGGGGTTATATACATCACTACTTCAGACACATGGACAGGAAGTGACATCATCAGCCCAGATAAAAACTTGTGTTGGATGCAAGTCAATTTCCCGTGTTTTCCACAGCACGTCCGCCATTTACCACAAGTAAAATAAAATTCACATTCCAGGTAATTGACATTTGGTGGTCAACAGAAACCGGAGAAGTTGATGTTAGTGTCATCTGGTTGGAGGATGCCCAGGCAGAATAGGAGATGTTGTTCCTCCAATTTGTGGGTGAATGTGTTGCAACCACTGTATGTATATACTGTATGGGCTGGCCCACCCCCTGAACCTGTGACTCCTTCATTGCGGAAATCCCCATAAAGGCCGTTATACCCAAACTCCTCCTACGGTACCTGCCTTGAAACTGGGCCAGCAACTTGTGAGATGTGTTGATGTCTTTAGGTAATTAAAGCCTTAATCACGACTCTCTGTCTAATGTGGTTGATCGATGGCACTACAATTTAATAACCTTAAATTCTGACCAATGGACAAGGCGACATGGGCTGTTAAATTGGACACCGGCCCTAAAGATCTCTAGATCTCAGTCAAATTCAATTAATGGGCACCCTGCCTCAACACTTTCATGAAATGCAATGAAGTGCAGATTGAGAAAGACAAATGAGATCTACTCTTCGCTCAGGTCGGCCACCGGGTCTTCCAGATGATCAGGGACTGCACGACTTACTCGGCCACAGTGGAACTCCTGCAGAGACAGTATCGGACCCCGACAACTGTCGTCTTCTCCAGGTTCCTCCAGAGCAGTCATAGACAAGCACCTGGTGAATCAGTGGATGGGTACATGTCAATTACATGTGGGTCCTGTGGGAGCTGGGGCGAGCCTGCGGCTGCAGAGAGGCCTGATACATGATACATGTGTGACTGGATTCAAGTCCAATCACATCAGATAGAGACTCTTGGAAAAGGGCGATCAAAGCCTGCAAGAAGTTGTCGACCTGCCTAAAGCTGACCGTGGAGATCTTCACGTGGCTGCCACATGGGGAGTGCAGGTGCTGCCATCTTGGGACGCGGGGCCCTAGTCACCGCTGCTGCCATCGAGCACCCAAAATGCTACTTCTGCGACTACGGGAAGCATCCCCGAAAAGCTACATGCTCCGTCTGTGGGAAGGAGGGACACTACAGGAAGGTACAAAAGTCCCGACCCCACACCAGCAATGCCGCGTGTGGCCGGCAGCCATCTCCATCTTGGATTGCGCCACTTCTGGCCTCACCGCCAGCATCACTTCTGGTCACAGGAAATGGCTCGGCGGGACCACGGGGGCAGCAAACCGGGATGTAAAAAGGAAAATGAATTTAAGAAGCAGAGAGATGCAATTAAATATTTAGATATTAAAATTGATAACAATTTAAATAATTTATTTAAATTGAATTACACAGCTTTGCTTAAGAAATTAGAAGAAGATTTACAAAAATGGAAGGACCTATAACTTTAATAGGAAGGGTTAATTAAATAAAAATGAATCTATTCCCTAGAGTACAGTATTTAT
The DNA here is from genome assembly GCF_036971445.1 of Narcine bancroftii. Classification (NCBI taxonomy): domain Eukaryota; kingdom Metazoa; phylum Chordata; class Chondrichthyes; order Torpediniformes; family Narcinidae; genus Narcine; species Narcine bancroftii. The sequence continues at coordinate 160,405,075 of NC_091469.1, forward strand.
TTCAAGCACTACCTATATTTATACCATCAAAATTTTTTCAAGAACTAAATAAGTATGAAAGGAAATTTATTTGGAAAGGGAAAATCGCAAGGGTTGCACTTGAAAATTTAACACGGAAATTTTGAATCAGAGGATCGCAATTACCAAATTTTAAAAATGATTAGAGAGCAGCACAGCTGAGGGTTCCCTCTTTTTCAAGAGGGAGAGAAGCCAGCATGAATTTATAAAGAAATGAGTAAGTTGGAGAATTTTATATTTAAATGGAATGATAAGCTTTTTATTGGAAATAGAGATATTAAATTGTTAAAACATCTCTCTAAATATGGAGTAAAATACATTTAGAAATGGGAATAAGAACTTTTCAGATACCAGGAATGATATTGAGCCAGAATTCACTTATTCCTTTTACAATAAATAATATTTTGATACTTGGTTTAACAAAGAATTTAAGACAATAAAAGATTGTTTTCAAGGTTCAACTTTAATGACATTTGAGCAATTGAAAAGTAAGTATCAAATACAAAACAGTACAATATTCTTTTACTATCAGTTAAAGGCATATTTAAGAGAAAATTTAGGTCTAGATTTGATAATGTGCGAACAAAGTTATTTGGAACAATTAAACACAAGTATAAATATTTAAAAGATTATTTCACTAATATATACAATTTTAAAAAGAGGAATGTATAAACCAGGAGCTCATAAATCAAGACAAAGATGGGAGAAAGATTTAAAAAGTAAATATTCAAGAGGAATCTTGATTAGAACTTTGTCAGGGCAGTATGATTAATACAATTAATGGTACAATATAATTTTTTACATCAACTATATCTTACTCCACAGAAATTAAATGGATTAAATTTCTAATTTTTCATATAAATGTTTTAGATGCAATGAAGAAATAGCCTCTTTTCAGCACTACATGGGAATGTTCAAAATTAAGACCTTTTTAGACAGAACTGGGTTTATTTTTGGTAAGAGTTACAAAAGTTAAGTTTCCTCAAGATCCAATTTTTTTTTACTTGGAATATTTTTGACACAGAATTGAAAATAAAATATCAAAAAGAATTTGTTAAAGTAGCCCCAGCGATATAGAAAATATATGGCAGTAACTTGGAAATCAGATGTGTATTTGGGAACGGGCAAATGACCAGACGTTTGATAGGTCGTTGGATACCATTTGAAAAAATTACATAGAATTTACATGACAAATTTGAAAATTTTGAAAAATTTGGAAATCAAATTTACAAATTATAGGAATTAGATTGTAATCACCCAACCTGAACCTTCCAACTCCTAAAATCAAGATAATTAAGATATGTTAGATTTTATTTGATAGTTTTAGTAATATTTTATAAATACTATCTAAATGGATTCTTTCTTTTAGGGTATGCAGGTGCCTATTGGGTTGTTGGGGGAGGGGGGATTTTTAAAAATCACTATGTATTAATTTTCCGAATAGAAATTAATGTATAAATTCCTTTATGCATATGTGAAATTAAATAAAATTTTCAAAAATAAAAGAGCATCTTGACCTAAGAGGTCTGAAATGGGCAAGGTCAACCTGCAGAAAGGTAGAAATTATGTTTTAAAATAACCACACAGAAATCAATATAAGTAAGGCTCAACATGAGTTTATTTAGTCATGAAGCTTCCAGAGAGCAGGGTACAAGCTCAGGGCTAGACCAGGGCTATCAAACTCTCAGACAAGAATCAATTCTCACCTCTTCTACTTCCTAATGTCTGCCTGATCTCTTAACACAATAGTGCTAGCTAACTGACTGCTACCTGCTAGACCCCAATCTAAAGGCTGCAATCTTCTCTTTGGCTTGGCTTCACGGATGAAGATTTATGGAGGGGTAATGTCCACGTCAGCTGCAGGCTCGTTTGTGGCTGACAAGTCCGATGCAGGACAGGCAGACACGGTTGCAGCGGTTGCAAGGGAAAATTGGTTGGTTTGGGTTGGGTGTTGGGTTTTTCCTCCTTTGTCTTTTGTCAGTGAGGTGGGCTCTTCGGTCTTCTTCAAAGGAGGTTGCTGCCCACCGAACTGTGAGGCGCCAAGATGCACGGTTTGAGGCGATATCAGCCCACTGGCGGTGGTCAATGTGGCAGGCACCAAGAGATTTCTTTAGGCAGTCCTTGTACCTCTTCTTTGGTGCACCTCTGTCATGGTGGCCAGTGGAGAGCTCGCCATATAACACGATCTTGGGAAGGCGATGGTCCTCCATTCTGGAGATGTGACCTACCCAGCGCAGTTGGATCTTCAGCAGCGTGGATTCGATGCTGTCGGCCTCTGCCATCTCGAGTACTTCGATATTAGGGATGAAGTCGCTCCAATGAATGTTGAGGATGGAGGGAGACAACACTGGTGGAAGCGTTCTAGGAGCCGTAGGTGATGCCGGTAGAGGACCCATGATTCGGAGCCGAACAGGAGTGTGGGTATGACAACGGCTCTGAATACGCTAATCTTTGTGAGGTTTTTCAGTTGGTCGTTTTTCCAGACTCTTTTGTGTAGTCTTCCAAAGGCGCTATTTGCCTTGGCGAGTCTGTTGTCTATCTCGTTGTCGATCCTTGCATCCGATGAAATAGTGCAGCCGAGATAGGTAAACTGGTTGACCGTTTTGAGTTTTGTGTGCCCGATGGAGATGTGGGGGGGTTGGTAGTCATGGTGGGGAGCTGGGTGATGGAGGACCTCAGTTTTCTTCAGGCTGACTTCCAGGCCAAACATTTTGGCAGTTTCCGCAAAACAGGACGTCAAGCGCTGAAGAGCTGGCTCTGAATGGCAACTAAAGCGGCAGTGTCTGCAAAGAGTAGTTCACGGACAAGTTGCTCTTGTGTCTTGGTGTGAGCTTGCAGGCGCCTCAGCAATAAGCATCCACTAAATGGCATTGTTTCTGCTTTTTGAAGTGTGGGCCACAATTGCCAACTTCAAGAATATAAGATTACTATGAACTGGCCATTCACATGTGTAAACTGGAAACCAGACCAGAATTCAGACAGCCAGAGAATGGATACTGATGTGTACTGTGAGCAATCCTTCCAGACTTTTGTTAACTTTTTTGTATACCAGAAGGATGTTCTTAATTACAACTGGTACATGGGATTAAATGACCAACAACAAATTATTTCCCTGTCTTCAGGAAGAGGGTGTGTAAAATGTAAAACAGAAGCTGTAGCAAAACCTTCAAAGAAATGTTATCATATTTGTATCCAGGTGCCTTAAAAAATTGTACCCTATTTGAACTATTTGAACAGGAGAGGTTCTTAAATTATGAAACCTGACCATTGAATATGAGGTTGGCTACAGGGATAATCTATAATCCTGTCCTGCCCACTGCAAATGTCAGTACACAGATGAAAAAGATACCTTACAACCGCTGGGGAAGGTTTGGCCCACACAAATATCTCAGAGGCTGGTAGTGGAAGGTTACGTTCTGACACTTGAGCATCGTTTTGGGCAGCTGGTTACGTAACCAACCTGGTCTATTCGGAAACGGTGTTTCACCCCATTAAATTATGATATTTGACTATAAATTTTTCCTGCGAAGTGAAAGGGTCAATTGGCAGATGATTTAGTCTGTACATTATACCTTGCCACAGGGAAATACCAACTGGGGATAATTCAGAACTAAGGCTGGGAAATGGGTCAGGCTAACAATAGGTGGGTACCCAGGGCAAACAATGTGTCACATCAATCCTAACCATGGTATCCTGTATCCTGTATCCTGTCAGCAGTATTAACTAAGAAACGAGGAACTGAAACATGGCCAGCAGGAAGGACGTAGAATAATTGTACAATTGGCAACGCTGAACAACGACTGCGGCAAAAAGATGGCTCTAAGAAATGAAAAAGAGAATTAGGGAATGGAAGGAGGAGGCTCACAAAAAGTGGGGTAAGGAAAGGGATAAAAATTAGAGGGTTAACGCGAGTAGAAGAGGCACTCAAAATGGACAACAAAAGACGTGGCAGGTATTGCAGTCAGAGGGCGACTGGCATGATCAACGACAACAGAGGAGGGCTAAAGAAAATAAACAAAAACACTGAACGATTAACAAAGTGACGAGAAAACAAAATGACATAATTAAAAGAAAAAGAGGGGGGTGATGTGGGGTATGGGACAACAGCAGAAACTCGTCCAAAAAGACACACATTGAATCTTTCACCAACACATCAAGCTGGAAGCTGCTCAGTGGAGGCTTCCAAGTGTCAAAACAGAAGCCCTGTAGAGGCCGTTACGTTAAATGGGATACTTAAAGACCACAAACTATCATTTAAGATTAAAAGCCTGGTAGTTACTATTAAAATATTAACGAGCTTGAGAGAAAAAATGTGCGCAATTTATAGCGTGGGAAAATACAGATGCGAATGATTTATAAAAACAAACGGGAGCAGATCACAACAGGGTTAAAATATATAAATTTCTGTCCACTTTTTACTCATACCTGAGAGAGAGAGAGAAACCTTTGCTGTTCTAACTGACTTACTGTAATGCGTTATTGAACAGAAGCAAACACACAAAATATAAAGTCTGTGCTACAGGCTTTATTCAACATAAACTTCCACAGAGCTGGCTGTGAGAATGCTGAGCCTGGCTCTGAGACTGGCCTCGAAGGGCCAGATCTAGCTTTTATCCCAGAGGGTGATTGACAGGGTGGGGCTTGGTCCATTCAGGTTGGCTGATTGACAGCCGGCCAGGTGTTGCCTTGTCCTCCAGTGCTCTTCTGCAGGTACAGAGGTTGCCCCTGCAGTCGGCCAGTGGTGCATCACCACACTTACTGCCTTGTTGTTCTGTCAATCTGTAAGAAACACTCCAATTCTTTTTAAGAGGAGGACTCTTTAATCTCAGTCATAAATTAACGGAGTGGTCCTGCAGGCTGAAAGAAATTTCGATCAACAATTAGCTAAATTGAAAATTAACGGAGAATGTCTAAAAATTTCCATCCCATCGAACTGCAGCAACTCACTTACAGAGACAAGATCCCCAAGCAAGCAGGTTTCTGGACAACCGGGACAGTGAGAAAATTAAAAGCCACTTGCTTACAGCAGAGGGACGCCTCGGCCACTGGGGGGGGGTGGGGGGGGGGTGAATGTGGTGTTATGTAATTCCACCACTAGGTCACCAGGGGTCATCCCGGTGGACCTTGTATATAAAGCAGTCCGGACCTACAGTCTCGCCTTCCAGGTTTGTCTTGCAGAGAGACAAGATCTCTTAGTGTACATATTAGTTTATTAAAGTTGTCTTATGCTCACACTGCTGGTCTGGTTATTGACAGTACAACTTCATTCTAGAACAGGAGTCTTTAAATTTGCTCAATGAGTCTCTTAGGAAGATACTCGGGTCTTGACAATCTCCTGATTGTTTGTCCTTGAATCTGAGTTGTTGCCTCAGACGATGTCTTCTCAGCTGTGCATTCAGGTTGTTCAACAGTATCCGTCTACTGTGTCTGGTCCCATTTGAAGCTCTCAACAATTTCTTCGCAAAACAGCTCCTTCATCTGTCTGAATGGTGTGTGATCTTGGCTGGACTTCACTAAGGACAGTCCCCTTGTCTGTCCATAAGTTTGTTTTGTCTTTTAGCCTTACTTGGCCACCAGTGTAGAGTTCCAGTAGATTTTTTGTTCCTCTATCAAAGTAATATCTTTGCTTTTCTTTCTGTTGTTCTTTGAATTTTCTCACTTTCTCCCCTTCTTTTGTTTTTAGGAGGTTCTCCTGAATGAGTAGGTTTGATCTTACCCTATGTCCCATAAGGAGTTGTGCTGGTAATATACCACATTCGAGTGGCATTGTGCGGTATACTAGCATGCTCTGGTAGAAGTCCGTTCCACTGTCTTTTGCCTTGTTCATCAGTCTTTTCACTGTCTGTACTGATTTTTTCACTAGACCTTTGGACTGTGGAAAATGGGGACTTGACGTGGTGTGTATAAAGTCCCATTCTTTGGCAAATTGTTAGAACTTTGAATTGCAAAACTGGGGTCCATTGTCTGTGATGACCTCGCTTGCCACGCCATGTCTGGAGAATATGGCTTTCACACCTGTTATTACCACATCTGCACTGGTGGTGTTCAGTCTACACATCTCTGGATACAAGGAGTAAAAATCTGTGACTACAAGATATTCCTTCCCTTGACATTTGAATAGGTCAGTGCCCACCTTCTGGTAAGGTCCATATAGTGCTGGGTTTGGCTGTAGTGGTTCTGCAGGATTGATTGCTTGATATTTCTGGCATATTGTACAGTTTGACACTTCATTTGTTATATCTTTGTTGATTCTTGGCCAGTACATTACCTCTCGTGCTCTTTTCTTACAATTTCTGATTCCGAGATGTCCTCCATTAGATCCTTTCTAACATCTCTTTTCTCTGACTCTTTGGGATAAGGATTTTTCTTCCTTTCTAGATGAAGTCTTCACCCACTGATAGTTCCGCCCTGCACTTCCAGTACTCTGAAAGGCCAGGTGAGTAGTCCTGCTTCATGTTGGCCATCCATCCAAGATGTTTTTTCTCAGTTGTCTCAGTGTTTCATCTTTGTTTGTCTCTGACATTATAAGCTCCATTTTTGCATCTGATATGGCCATGCACTTATGACCATGTCCACCAAGGCGTTCACATCTTCATCCATTTTGGTGTTTGCAGGTTCTCTTGTGTCAACCGCTCTAGACAGCATGTCGGCTGTGTACCTTAGCTTACCCGGAGTGTACGCCACATTCGGTGTATTGTTAAGACTTTTCGTCACCTTGATATGTGAACTGAATATCGGAGTCGTGAGTGGAAAGAGAAATTTTGGGCAACTGGTTAATACCTTACAGGGAGTGATAATGGATTTTAAGACTAAACAGATCACAGAGAAGTCAAGGTAAGGACACAAACACGTGGGGGACAGCAGGGTAACAGGACATCTTTTTGGACCCACAGATACATAACCATACCAAAGCTAGGAGAAAGCTGATGTAAAACTTCACTGTATACAATGTTTTTTGACATAGGACATATTCACAGCTGACGACCAATTTGATATGGTCCTGTTAACTGGGATATGTGGCTCACGTACAGAAGCTACACTAATACCTTGATTGGACAGAGGAAACTGGGTTTGGAATGAAGAGAGGTATCTCTAGGCTGGGGCAGGTCTTTATGATATGTTCCCCTGGGGCAGTACGAGAAAGGCCAACTCAGCATTGGGGAGGGGGTGGTATTGGCTAATGAAACGGCTAAGGGGCTCCCAAGTAGCTGGGAAAGTGGGTTCTCAGCTGTCAGTGGAGATGGTGGCCATCCGTACTGTGACAATGGACCCTGGTTTTATTCTGGCTGGTCAGGGGGAGACCTGTAAAATTATAGGTCAAGGTTGCGGTACATGGAGTTCTGACAACATCACTAAATGGGTGAACCACATGCAAAAAGAGAGATTCAAGACTTAGATAAAATTGGTGCGTTGGCATTGGATTTAAATAAAAGCTTATTATGCTCCCAGCTCCCAGCTACCCTTGTAGATTTACGCTTTTAATGTCGTCCACGTTTTCTCCACAGAGCTCACGATAAACAGGGGAGAGTGTAGAGAGGTAGAAATTGTGTTTTAAAATAACCACACTGAAATAATTATAAATAAGACTCAACATGAGTTTATTCAGTCATGAAGCTTCCAGAGAGCAGGGTATAAGCTTAAGGCTATCAAACTCTCAGACAGGAATCAATTCTCACCTCTTCCATTGAGGAGCCATATCCTAATGCCTGCCTGGTCTCTTTAACACAATAGTCCTAACTAACTACTACCTGCTAGACCCCGATCTAAAGGCTGCAATAAGCATCCAGCCCCACTCAGTCCCTGAATGGCATTGTTTCTGCTTTGAACTGTTGGCCACCATTGTCAACTTCAAGTATCTAAAATGACTATGAAACTGGCCATTCACATGCGTAAATTGGAAACCAGAAATCAGACAGGCAGAGAACGGATACTGATGTGTTCTGTGAGCAACCCTTCCAGACTTCTGTTAATTCTTTGTATACCACAAAGATGTTCTTAATAACAACTGGTACATGAGATTGAATGACCAACAACAAATCATTTCCCTGTCTTCAGGAAGAGTTTGTGCAAAATGTAAAACAGAAGCTGTTGCAAAATCTTCAAAGAAATGTTATCCAATTTGTATGCAGGAAAATGCCTTAAAAATTGTACCCTGTGACTGTGAATGAGGTTCAAACAGAACTAGTGAGGTGACTCTGTCTACCCACCACTGGTATCCCTCATTCCCGCTGGCATGACCCAATAAAGACCGTGTTTTGGGACTTTGTGGCTTGGTTGTACTTTTTGTATCTTGACGGGAGCTCGACTTTCTACAGGAGCCTCTATCAAGGGCGTCCTGGCCGGCTGCATCACAGTGTGGGTACGTTTGCTGCAGAAAAATAGATCGGAGGTCAATCCACAGGGTCATAAGGCCGGCAAAGAGGATCACTGGGGTCTTCCCCCCCCCCCCACCCAACCATTGACGTGATCTACCAGGATCATTGCCTGAAGAGGGTGTGCAAAATCATTGAGGACCCTTTCCACCCCGCACACTATCTTTCAGCTGCTCCCGTCGGGGAAGAGATCCAGGAGGATCAGAGCCAGCCCCACCAGGCTGAGGAACAGCTTCTTCCCACGGGCAGGGAGAACGCTGAATGACCCAAGGAACTGCTCACACTGACCCTCCAAGTGTCTCATTTGTACAAAACAATTTTTATTGATTTATCTACTTAGATAAAATATTTGTCCTGCATCTGTATTGTTTGTACATGTGTTATGTCTGGTTGTGTGTCTAATGTGTTTTGCACTGAGGACTGGAGAACACTCCGTCAGGTTGTACTTGTGCAATCAGATGACAATAAACTTGACTTCACGAGAATATATTTCTCGCACAAAACAAAATAATCACATAAATACATTAAAAATATATTATAAATGAAATATGTATAAATACGCTGAAATAATTTACTCTGTTTCATTTATAGGAGACCCAAGGTTCATCAATGCTGTGGGAGGTATTTAAGATTGGGGTCGACATAGAAAATTACCATTATATCGCAGAAAATTGATATGTTGGAAAATTATAGTAGGCGAAACAACATAAAAATAGTGGGGCTGAAGGAAGACGAAGAAGGCACAGACATGAAGGAATTTATAAAAGGATGGATCCCGAAGGTCCTGGGAATGACAGAAATGCAGGAAGAAATGGAAATAGGAAGGGCTCACAGAGCATTAGCTCCGAAACCACAGGCACATCAAAAACCAAGATCCATCTTAGTAACATTTTTGAGATACACGACAAGAGAAAATATACTGGAACGGGCAAGGAATAAAGTTAGAGACGATAATAAACCATTGGAATACAAGGGTCAAAATATATTTTTGTATCGAGACATAAGTTTTGAACTCTTAAAGAGGAGGAAGAAGTTTAATACAGCAAAATAGACTTTATGGAAAAAAGGTTAGAAATTCATATTAAGACATCCATCCGTGCTTAAAATATTTATACTCGGGGAGCAAAACAGACTGTTCTCAGATCCAGAGAAAGCGCAAGAATTTGCAGAACGTTTGCAGGACAGAAGAGATGTAACAAGAATGAAGAACGGCGATAAAGTATATATAAAGATGTAAAAACAATGTATATGTAAAGAACTAAATAGGGAAAAGAGAAGAGGGAGAGCTTTGTTATATGTGTTAAAAAAAAAGTGTTTTCTGGAGAGGGCTGGGTAGAGGGGGAATAACCGTCACTGCAAAATCAGTTGACGCTGCGAACAAGATCGCAATCCAAATGAAAAGGGGAGTTGTGGTTGCCCGGCAAGGGGTATGGGGCAACTCAGAGAGGGGGGAACTTTTGGGGTTAAGGTATTGCTGGATGTGGGAACTGCGGGGGTACTTTATGTCTTGTCATACATTAAGTGTAATAAGAGAAACCTAGGAGATGAAAATGGGGATGAAGGTGGTGAACAGGTGGAAAAGAGGGGTGCATGCAATATATAAGATGGCCATGTTAAACTATATGACTATAAACTTTAATGGAATACATAACCAAATTAAAAGGAAGAGACTACTTAATTTATTGAAGAAGGAAGAAATAGATATAGCTTTTGTGCAGGAACACATCTAACTGAAGCAGAACATAACAAAGTAAAGAGAGATTGGGTAGGACACGTAACGGCAGCATCATATCATTCAAAAGCAAGAGATGTAGCCATACTAGTTAACAAAAAGAATACAATACTTATTTCTAACGTTACCAATTCCCTTAACAGAAAAATTCTTTAAGGAACTAAAGAGAATAATAAGGAACTTCTTGTGGAAAGGGAGGAATCCAAGGGTAGCGTTAGATAAATTAGCAGAGAGGTACAAATAAGGTGGTTTGCAGTTACCAAATTTTAGAAATTATTATAGAGCAGCACAATTAAGGTATTTATCAGATTTTTACCAGACAAGGGAAAAACCAGACTGGACTAAGATAGAACTAGATAAAATAGGGGAGAAGGTACCGGAACATATACTTTATAAGTGGGATGAAAAGCTGGTACAATATAAAAGCTCACCAGTATTGCATCATTTACTCAATATATGGAAAAAGATTCACTTAGAAAGGAAAAAAACAAATTACCAAATACCAAAATTACTACTGACGCAAAATCCGCTAATCCCTTTTACAGTAGATAACCTTTCCTTTAGAGAATGGGAGAGAAAAGGAATTAAAAGAATAGAAAACTGTTTTTTTGGGAAATAATTTATTAACATTTGAACAGTTGAAGTACAAATATGGAATAACTCTTGGTACAATGTTTGCATATCATCAACTGAAATCTTATTTAAAGGATAAATTGGGAAATAGACTGAGATTAACAGAAGGAAGCAGCTTTGAATATGTGATTACAGACACAATGATAATAAAAGGATTTATAACGAACATGTAAATCAAACTGCAAGAGAAAGAGAACGAGGAAACAAGCTGTAAACCCAAACAAAAATGGGAACAAGATCTAAACATAAAGATAAAGAATGAAACAAGGGAAAAGTTATGTTCTGGAACTATGAAGAATACAATAAACACAAGGTTATGCATGATACAGTATAATTGGTTACACAGGGTATATAATCACTCCTCAAAAGTTAAAAGAATGGGATCCAACATTATCAGATAGATGTTTTTGCTGTAAGAAGGAAATGGGAACAACATTACATGCAATTTGGGCATGTACGAAAGTTAATACATTTTTGGAAGAATTAAATCAGATACTAAATAAAATTACAAAAAATAACATACCAAAAAAACCAGAGATATTTCTTTTAAGTAACATAAAAAGTAGAGAATTAGGACTCAAATTGGATAAAGTGCAAAAAAAATTATGATCACATTAGCTGTAGCAAAAAAATGTATAATGTCAACTTGGAAATCAGAAGAGAGCCTGAGAATACAGCAATGGTACATGGAAATGAATAAATGTATTCCATTGGAAAAAATAACATATCATTTAAAAAATAAAGTCACATTATTTGAGCAAATTTGGGAACCATACCTGGAACACAACAGAGAGGGCTTGGCACGGACCCCCACCCCCTAAAATGAGAATGAAAATGATAAGAAGACAAAATGACTAGATTCAGGGAGTAATAAATAGATGATGCATTTTTCTTGTTTATTTTCTTTTGTGTGAAAATATTGTTTCATGGTTTTATTGTATTGTATATTTTGAATATTTATGGGTTTTGGAGGAGGGTGGTTAGAGGGAAGGCACGGGAAGGGGGAAAAAAAGGGGAGAAAAGACCACTGTGGAAATTTAATGAGAAACGTTTGTACATATTTTGGTTGATATGGTTCATAGTGTGAAAAATTTTTTTAAATTAAAAAAAAGAAAATGACTATTAAATTGGCCGAGAAGATCTTTTTCCTCTACTGACGATGTTTAGAACATAGAACACAGAGTAGAAGTCCAAAATCCGGATATTGGAAATCCGGACCACCTGACAATCCGGACTTTTCGAAAACTCTCAAACCTTTTCAATTTCGTGGGCTTTTGTGAGCGTGCGTGCATGCGTAAACTCCACAGATGCACAGCGGGAACAAATGACCACTTTAATGTTCTTTAAATCTGCTTGTTTTGATAAATGAAGCATGTTGGGTTTGCTAATAAATAAACTATCAAAATTTATCTGTTCATTGAACACAGCAGGACTGAAACAAATTATTCTACACAGTCCCACTGATCTGCACCCAGTCCATAGCCCTCCCATCACTCCCACCACCCTCTGTTGTGAAGAAGTTCCCCCTAAACCTTTCCCCATTCACTCCCACCACCTAGGCTATGCCCTCTTCACTCTGCTACCATCGGGGGGGAAAGGTACAGGAGCCCGAAGACGAGCACTTAGCGGCACAAAGACAGCTTCTTCCCCTCCGCCATCAGATTCTTGAATGACCAATGAACCAAAGGCACTGCCTGACTTTTTGTGCCCTGTTATTTTTATAGTAATGTTGTACGATGGTTATAATATAAATGTTTGTCCTGTGATCCTGCCATAAAACACCAAATTTCACAACTTGTTCATGACGATAAATTCTGATTCTGAACTCCGCTGAAATCTCGAGTTAGATTTTTAGGGATTAGGGATCAGTTGACCTTGATAAATCTTGTAAACCAGGGCTTGCCAAAACTAGAGGAGATCAAACACAAAATAAATGAGAGCTGGGAACTCCCTTGTTTCCTGCCCTGGGGTGTCAAGTTCAAGTTTATTTTCATCTGATTGTACATATAAATATACAACTGGACAAAACAATGGATCTCCGGACCTTGGTGCACACTCCAGACACAAGCACTATCTATACAGAGTGATCTAAAATAAATAAATATAAAAATAACTTGCCGGTTTCTAGGATTGTTCGACAGTCTCACCGCTTGCAGGAAGAAGCTGTTTCCCAGCCTGGCAGTCCTGCTTTTTATGCTCCTTCTCCTCTTCCTTGAACTAATCTCTCAAAGGTACTGCAGGCTGGATGGTGAGGGTCCACAATGATTTTCTGAGCCCTCTTTAAGTGCTGCTCCCTGGTGCTGTATTTTTTTTTAATTTTAGACATACAACACGGTAACAGGCCCTTTTGGCCCACGAGCCTGTGCCGCCCAACTGACCTACAACCCCCCCCCATCCCCCCGGTAGGTTTCGAAGGGTGGGAGGAAACTGGATTTCTCCCCCACCAGAGGAGATCCACACAGACATGGGGAGAACGTACAAACTCCTTACAGATAGTGGGGGATTCGAACCCTGGCCTTGATTGCTGGCACTGTGACAGGGTTGCACTGAGCCTGTATGTTGGTGATAGAGGAAAGGGATCATTTCAGCCGCTTTAATCACCCTCTGTACTGTAAGGTAAAAACATCATGAGTTGGGACCGGAGAAGGAGTCACCCAGTACTAAGGAGTAACAGGAATGCAGGTGTGACCTTGTATGCTCAAGATAAGTGTGGCAATAACAAGATGATGTGCAGCAGACTAACAGAGAAGGGTAGCAACAGCTTATTCATTGGACAATGTCATGGTATGATAATTTACTAAGTACGTATCCTGAGGTATAAAAAAAACACCACTTGCTGATAACGGCAGAATGCGCCTTCTCCAACTAACACTGTTAGTTGCAAGTGTTACAATCCGGTAATAAAGAACAAAGAACCTTGATTTCGACTCAGTCTGGTGTTTGACTCACTCATTCATGAACAAAGCAGACCTAACAGTACTAACTTCCGATCGGATGCTTTCCAGCTACCACACCACACTATAGCCGCTTTCAGGTGCTCGGACGCAGATAAAGCGCCGGCAGACGCGACTGGGGGAGTGCAGCTGGGACATTCAGGTGGCCACGGAGAAGACGTCTTCTGAATGCGCTGGCTGAAGGAGAGCCGCGTCCGAGTGAACGCCAGGTCCTGTGGCCCATCTGTGCCCTGTGAGCATATTTAGGAAACTCGCTTCTGTACCCAGAGAGAAACACTTCACTGATCTCAACCCTTGACACGCACCCAACAGGGAGACCGCTTTAAGAAAGCATACACGAATACGTTTGCAGAAAGCAAAGGATGGCAAAAGAGACTTTGTTAAAAAAAAATGTAAACTTTGTTTGAAGTGCTGGCTGGCGCCGCAGATGGGAAAATTGTAACAGCTGCTAATAAATTGCAAGCCTCTGTCTTGAGTATATCAGAGTACTTCTGTTAGTGTGGTAATGAACAGATGGCCTTCACTAACGTAAGTAAATCAAATTACATTGTAGAGGGTTAATAATTTCTTGGCTGTTTTCCTAATTGCGTTGAAATGTCTTGTACGTATGTGCACCATTCGTAGACCCCAGATTTCTGTAGTCACTACTGCGTTCGCATTCAGGTACAACGGGGGATGCTCTGAGCCGGAGAATATACCTACCCGAGGAGGGTTAGGTAAGTGCTCCTCGGGGCCGGGTTCTCCACTTTCAGGTGGCCGCCCGACAGCCGCATTGGGGAAGAAGAGGCGGCTTTACAGTCGGGTATTCTGGCCGCCTGAAAGCAGCTTATGAAGCAGCCAGGCAGGGCGCTCTCAATAGTGTTCCCATAGGCAGCATGGTTTGCGCCACACGATTACAGTGCCAGTGACTCAGCTTGAATCCTGCACTGGCCATGAGGAGTTTGTACAATCTCCCCATGTCTGCATGGGTTTTCCCCGAGAGCTCTGGCTTCCTCCCACCTTCCAAAACATTCGGCATTGTAGGTTAATTTGGGTGACATGGATTTAAATGGCCAGAATCACCTTCTACCAAGTTGTAAATTTTTTAAATGTAAATTGATCATTTACAAGTAACCAAAGAGCAGGCTAATTCCATTAATCACAGATGTTACAAGTGATAATTCAGCATTCTCTTCATAGGAGTGAAATTTCAGGATGTGGGTCCTGTTTGCAGTCAGCTCTGTCTGGTCATACTCTCTTCCCCCCTCTTAAGTCACCTGTCATCACTCCAACAGAAATGTCCCAGCTCACTCAACCTTACTTCGTGGGACATGTTTACCAATCTAGACAATATTCTGGTAAATCTCCCCTTTTCCCTCTCTAGGGGTTTGTCAACAGCCTATCCAATTGTGTCATGTAGCCACAGCCCTCCAATCCAGGCAGCTTCCTGGTGAGTCTTTTCTGCACTCTCTCCATTGCTACGAGACCTTTCCAGTAGAGGACCCCGTATGGCCAGGGTCCATGCAGTTTAACCAAGGTGTGCAAGTCTCCCCCAAACTTTCCTCTGTTCCTCTGGCATCGGCCATGGCTGTCCCGGTTCAAGAAGGAGGCGTAGTGCAGAGCAAAGAAGGTTTTCAAAGTTTGCAGAGGGATCTGGATCAGCTGGAAAAATGGGCTGAAAAATTGGCCGATGGAATCTAATAAAGAGGTGAGATGAGGTGCTGCATTTTGGAAGGACAAACCAAGAAAGGGGATTGTGGTGTGCAGTAGAACAGAGGGACCTGGGTATACAGATACATACTTCACTGAAAGTGGCATCACAGGTGGACAGGGTTAGTAAAGAGAGCTTTTGGCATATTGCCCATAAATCAAAGCATTGAGTCCAGGAGTTGGGATGTTATGGTAAAGTTGTATGAGACATTGGTGAGGCCAAATTTGGAGGATTGTGTGCAGTTTTGGTCACCGAACTACAGGAAAGACGGCAATAAGATAGAAAGAGGGCAGGGAAAATTTACTAGGATGTTGCCTGGACTTTAGAAAAGTTACTAGGGAAAGGTTAGGACTTTATTCCCTGGATCATGAGGGGAGAATATTTAAAATGATGAGGGAGACAAACAGAGTAAATGTAGAGGGGCTTTTTCCATTGAGTGTCGGTGAGATACAAACCAGAGGATATGGGTTAAGAATGAAAGGGGAAGCATTTAGGGGGAACATTCAGGGGAATTTCTTCACACAGAGTGGTGGGAATGTAGAATGAACTTCCAGCTGAAGTGGTGATTGCGGGCTCAATTTTAACATTTAAGAGGAATTTGAACAGGTCCATGGATGGGAGGGGTGTGGAGGTCAGCAGGACGAGGCAGAAAAATGGTTCGGCACAAACGAGAGGGGCCAAAGGGGCCTGTTTCTGTGCTGTAATGTTCTATGGTTATAAGACAGCTCACCCACCCTATACCCCCTCCTTCTCAAGGGCAGTTAAATGCTTTCATTGTGACACCCAGATCTCAAACATTTAAAAAAATGTGGCTTTTTAACTGTGGCCCAGTGCTCAAGGACATGGACAGAGGAACTGTGGGTGAAATTCAGTGTTCAATCACTGACCACCCCCTTTTCTGAACTGATTGTAGTGCTAAGGTCCTCATCTCACGGAACCCACTCACTCACCACGGCCAGCGTGACTAGTACAGCAGCACCAGCAACCCCGGTTCAGACCTGCTGCTGGCTGCGAGGAGTTTGTATGGTCTCCACTTGACCTTCATGGGTTCTCCTCCGGGATTCCTCCCACGCTCCAAAGACTTGCTGGGGAGTGGGTTGGTGGGTAAATGCGATCGGGCGACACAGGTTTTGTGGGCCAGAAGGTATCATTAAAATTAAATTTAAAATGTTTGTGCATTCGACTGAGTAGAGGGTTTTGAGGCCCTGATTTCTGGTTGCACCATTGGGACAGCTCTGAGGAGGAAGACCGTCGAAGATTACAGCACAGAAACAGGCCCTTCAGCCCACCTTGTCCATGCTGACTGCACAGTAATCCGGTTTGCCTGCATTAAGCATGCATCCCTCTACTCCGGTTCCTATCCAAATGCCTTTCAAATTATTTCAGCCTCCTCCCAGGGCAGTCGTTCCAGATATCACCCTCTGGGGGGAAAATAAACCTGCCCCTCTGGTCGTTCCTAAATCTTTATCCTTAAACCTGTGCCATGAGAGGAGGATCAGTGGGTTACAGTTAGGAGAGGGAAAGGGAAGAGACAGGTGCAAGAGAGGGCCCCTGTACCTGTGGCCCTCAACAATCAGTATTCCTCCTTGTGTACTGTTGGGAGAGACAATCAGGCTGGGGACGGCAGCAGTGGTTGTACCTCCGGCACAGGGTCGGCCTCTGTAGCCCAGAAGAGTAGGGAAAGGAAGAGGAGGGCAATAGTTATAGGGGATTCGTTGGTCAGGAGGACTTATATGGGATTCAGTGGATACGATAAGGGAAACCGGATGGTGGTTTGCCTCCCTAGTGCCAGAGTCCAGGATGTAACTTCTTGTGTCCAAGTCATCCTAAGGGGGGAGGGTAATAAGCCAGAGGTCGTGGTCCATGTTGGCACCAATGACATAGGGAGGAAGAATGAAGTGGTCCTAAAAAATGAATATAGGGAGGGAGCTAAGAAGAAGGATAACAAGGGGGGTGATAATCTCTGGATTACTTCCTGTTCCACATAATAATGAAGGCAAGAATAGTATCAGGTGAAGGTTGAATGTGTGGCTAAATGGGTGGACTAAGGGGCAGGGATTCGAGTTCTTGGATCACTGGGACCTGTTTTGGGGGAGGTGGGACCTGTACCGAACTGATGGGATACATCTGAATCCCAGAGGGACAATTTCCTGGAGGGGGCATTTGCTAGGGCTACCAGGGGGGAAGGGGTCCATATGGAGGAGAACATCGAAAAGAGGGTTTGTCAGCAAAGAGAGAAGGTTTTAGACAAAGTTTAGAGGTGCAAAGAGAGGTGATCAGGTGGGAAAAGAATCGGTGCCGTGATGGGGGTGTGGATTGATGGTAATAAGCAATAGAATTGTCGGTAAAGATGGGGATAGGCAGAAGGTAAGATGTGGGAAATCTCTGAAATGCACTTATTTTAATGCCAGGAGTATTGTGAGGAAGGGGGACGCGCTGAAGGTGTGGATTGGGCATGGCAGTATGACGAGGTGGTGATTAGTGAGACGTGGTTGCAGGAGGGATGTGACTGGCAGCTAAATATTCCAGGATTTTGCTGCTTTAGGTGTGAAATAATTGGAGGGGTAAGAGAGGGCGGTGTGGCATTGCTTGTCAGGGAAACTATTACAGCGGTTGTGATGCGAGATCGATTGGAGGACTCGTCAAGGGAGGCGGTGTGGGTGGAATTAAAAAATGGAAAAGGTGAGGTTACAATTGTAAGGGTGTATTATAGACCACCTAGTGGGGAATGAGAACTAGAGGAGCAAATGTGTGAGGAAATAGCTGTGATTTATAATAAGCACAGGGTGTGTTAGTTGGGGATTTTAATTTTACTAACATCAATTGGGAAACACATTCTGTGAAGGGGCTGGATGGCTTAGAAATTGTAAAATGTGTGCAGGATAGTTTTTTGCAGAAATACATTGAGGTACCCACTAGAGAAGGGGCAGTGTTGGATCTACTGCTGGGGAATGAGAAAGGGCAGGTGATGTTGATATATGGTGGGGAGCACTTCAGATCCAGTGATCATGATACCATTAGCTTCGATGTAATTGTAGAAAGGGATAGGTCAGGGCCTAGGACTTAGGTTTTTGAGTGGGGGGGAAAGCCAGATTTGAAGAGATGAGAAAGGTCTTGTGAGGAGTGGATTGGGATGATTTGCTTTATGAGAAGGAAGGTAGAGGAGATTGGTACAGAATCTTTATGTTCCTGTTAGAATAAAAGACAGAGCCAAAGGTTTGAGAAAGCCGAGGTTTTCAAGGGAGATTAGAAAGTTGGTTCGAAATAAAAGCGAGGCCTACATTAAATACAGGAAGCAAGGTATGGATGAGATGCTTGGAAAATACATGGATTGTAAAAAGAAGCTTAAGAAAGAAATTAGGAATACGAAAAGAAGGTACGAGGTGGCTATAGCGAACAGGGTGAAAGTAAATCCGAAGAGTTTTTATAGATATGTGAATAGCAAAAGGAGAGTGAAGGATAAAATTGGTACCTTGGAGAATCAGAGCGGACAACTGTGTACAGAGCCAAATGAGATGCGGAAGATATTGAATGAGTTCTTCTCATCAGTATTCACAAGGGAAAAGGATATAGAATCATGTAAGATAAGAGAAGCACAAAGGGTGATTATGGAAAATGTAGGAATTAGGTAAGAGGGGATGTTGGAACTTTTGAGGTATATAAAGGTGGATAAGTCTCCGGTCCCAACGAGATTTTCCCTGAGGGAAGTCAGGGAGGAAATAGTGGAGGCTCTGCCTGATTTTTCAACAGTCACTGGAGTGGGGGCATGGTGCCGCAGGATTGACATGTTGCAAACGTGGTTCCTCTGTTTAACAAGGGCTCCAAGTGACGCGCAGCAATTATCAGCCAGTAAGTTTGACGTCAGTGGTTGGTAAACTAATGGAAATTATTCTTAGAGATAATATGTATAAGTACCTAGAGAGTCAGGGACTGATCAGAAACACCCAGAATGGGTTTTGCAGGGAAGGACATGTTTGACAAATAACATAACATAACATAACATAACAATTACAGCACGGAAACAGGCCATTAGGCCCTTCTAGTCCGCACCGAACCAAACACCCCTTTCTAGTCCCACCTCCCTGCACAATGCCCATAACCCTCCATCTTCTTCTCATCCATATACCTGTCCAACCTTTTCTTAAATAATACAATTGACTCCGCCGCCACTATTTCTTGTTGAATTTTTTGAGGCGGTGACTAGGAAGATTAATGAAGGTAGGGCAGTAGATGTGGTCTATATTGATTTCAGTAAGGTTTTCAATAAGGTTCCACATGAAAGGTATTAATGTTGAGATAGTCAGGTGGGTTCAATGGTGCTGGAAGGTAGATGCCGGAGAGTCATGGTAGATAACTGTCTGTCAGGATGGAGGCTGGTGATTAGCAGTGTGCCTCAGGGATTGGTGTTATTTGTCATTCACATTAATGATTTGGATGATGGGATGGTACATTGGGTTAATAAATATGCGGATGATACAAAAATAGGAGGAGATGTGGATAGTGAAGATGGTTTTCGGGGACTGCAAAGGGATTTAAACTGCTTAGAAGAGTGGACTGAGAGATGCCAGATGGAGTTTAATATTGATAAGTGTGAAGCGCTTCATTTTGGGAAGAATAATCAAAACAGGGCATATGCAATGAAGAGGAGGGCATTGAGGAATGCAGAGGAACAGAGGGATCTTGGAATAATGGTTCATCATTCTTTGAAAGTGGATTCTTATGTGGATAGAGTGGTGAAGAAGGCTTTTGCTGTGCTGGCCTTTATAAATCAAAGCATAGAATATAGGAGCTGGGAAGTGATGTTGAAACTACTCAAGGTATTGCTGAGGCCAAGTTTGGAATATTGTGTGCAGTTCTGGTCCCCAAATTATAGGAAGGATATCAATAAGGTAGAGAGGGGGCAGAGAAGATTTACTAAAATGTTGCCTGAATTGCAATATCCAGAATACGGAGAAAGATTGAGTAGACTGGGTCTTTATTCATTGGAGCGTAGAATGTTGAGGGGGGATTTGACAGAGGTATTTAAAATTATGAGGGGATGGATAGAGTAGATGTGAATAGGCTCTTCCCTTGAGGGTAGGTGAGATTGGAACGAGGGGTCATGAGTTAAGGATTCAGGGTCAAAAGTTTAGAAGTAACATGAGAGGGGGCTTCTTCACTCAGAGAGTGGTGGCTGAGTGGAATGACCTTCCGGAAGAGGTAGTTGCAGCAGGGTCAATTTTGTCATTTAAGAAAAGGTTGGATGAATGCATGGACGTGAGGAGATTGGAAGGTAATGGACAGGGAGCAGGTAGGTGGGACTAGAGATCTCTTAAATCGGTGCACACTAGAGGGGCCGAGGTGGCTTGTTTCCGTACTGTAATTGTTATGTGGTTATATGGTTAATGACCATGATGCCGGAGCTGCTGTAACAGACCCAGGGAGGAAAAAGAGTAGAGACATACTGCTGCTCCTCAGGATCCAACCATCTTGTTCTAATGCCAGAAGCTCTTTACAGGCTTTAAGTGGCCTGTAATGGAGCTGATAGTGGTTTATTTTAAATTCCTGCAACGGGTGGATCTGTGCCCAAGATGGCGGCTCCTGTGCTTGTCAGTGGCCTAGAAGGGTTGCAGACTCCAAGGGAGTCTGCAGGCCACCACAGGGCCACAGAAATGGGGAGAATACCCTCCATCAAGTAGGAGAAGCAGAGGAGATGACCCTACAGGGTGGTGAACATGGTGGCGGACCATCAAGGGTCTTCAGCGGCTGAGGAACCCACACAGGCTGCGGGGTGTTGGAGACTGGCTCATGGGAGATGGGTATCAAGAGGGCGCTGAGGCCATGACCTCCCAAAGGGAGGCTTCCCGATCATGTCGGGTGTTCAGATCTAGATCTCGAGTAGCCGATGGATTGAGCGAGAGTCTGTGTGGCTGCAGAGGCTGCAGGAGTGAATGGGAAGGGAAGGATGAGAATCACTGTTCTTAGACCCAATTGTTACTGACATATTTTGCTTGAGAAAAATTGCCATTGGTCTATTTCCTTTGGAGTTCTGAAACCATGCACAGAACGAGTCAATAACGCACGATTAAAACAGTGGTTTTCAAACTTTTTCTTTCCACCCATATCCCACCTTAAGCAATCCCTTACTAATCACAGAGCACTGATAGCACAGGGATTACTTAAAGTGGTAAGTGAGTGGAAAGAAAGAGTTTGAGAACCACTGCATTAAACTATTATGAGAAAGATTCAAACAAAAAAGTGTATCAACCAAATCAAGTTGATACAGAAAAGTTCGGTAATATCTTATTCAAAAGACTTCTAACTTGGAAATATCTAAAGAAATTGTGGCTTAGGTATATTATATTTGTTCAATATTGTATCAAAAGACATTAAACACTCATCTATAAACAGATCTGAAAAATAGACAATTCCTTTGGTTTTCCATAAAGAAAATGCTCGATTCGTTACAGACAATAAGAAAAAATAGTTGAGAAAATATAACTAGATAAACTAAAAAAATTTAAATCAAAAAATTTGCGAAATTGAATCTAAATCGAAAACGTATGTTGAAGTAATGGGTTAAAGGTACATCTACTAATCTTAGAGATTGTAAAAGGAAGAGCAGTTCCCAGTAAAGAAGCAAATGAAAACCTCCGTACAGATTTCAATTCCAAATCTGTCCAATGAGGGCATTCAGGTCTGTCAGAATAATATACCCAGAAAATAATAGATTGAATATTAACTGCTCAATAATAAAATCAAAGATTAGGTAAAGGCACCATGTTTCTTTAATTTCTGCAAATGAAATTTACTCAATTTCGCATTCTTATTATTCATAGAAACATAGAAAATAGGTGCAGGAGGAGGCCATTTGGCCCTTCAAGCCAACACGGCCATTCATTATGATAATGGCTGAGCAGTATCCGGTTCCTGCCTTCTTCTCATACCCCCCTGATCCCCTTAGCCACAAGGGCCAAATCTAACCTACTCTTAAATATTGACAAGGAACCCGCCTCAAATACTTCCCGTGGGACAGAATTCCACAGATCCACCACTTTCTGAGAGAAGAAATTTTTCCTCATCTCAGTCCTAAAAACTTTCCCCTTATCCTTAAATTGTAACCCCTAGTTCTGGTTTTTCCCAGCATTGGAAACAACCTTCCTGCATCTAGTCTGTCTAAACCTTTATATGTTTCTATAAGATCCCCCCTCAATCTTCTAAATTCCTGAGAATACAACCTTTCTTCATATGCAAGTTCTTCCTTCCCTGGTATCAGTCCAGTGAACCTTCTCTGCACCCCCTCCATGGCGAGGATGCCCTTCCTCAGATAAAGAGACCAAAACTGCACGCAGTACTCCAGGTGTGGTCTCACCAAGGCCCTGTCTAGCTGCAGCAGGATCTCCCTACTCCTGGACTCAAATCCTCTCGCTATGAATGCCAACGTACCATTCACCCTCCTCATCGCCTGCTGCACCTGTTTGCCCACTTTCAACGACTGATGCACAGCAACACCCAAGTTTCTCTGCATCTCCTCTTTTCATAAACAGATACCATTCAGATAATAGTCCTCTTTCCTGTTCTTATCTCCAAAGTGGATAACCTCACATTTTTCCACATTATATTGCATCTGCCACATCTTGGCCCACTCGCCTAGCTTTTCCAAATCACTCTGCACCCTTCTACACAGCCAATCCCACTAACCAACTTTGTGTCATCTGTAAATTTAGAGATATTGCTATCTATTCCCACATCTAAGTCATTGATATATATCGTAAACAACTGCGGCCCCAGCACTGAGCCCTGCGGTACCCCACTAGTCCACTGGCTGCCATTCTGAAAAGAACCCATTTATTCCTACTCTTTGCTTCCAGTCCATCAACCAATTCTCTATCCACCTTAATACCATCCCTCCTATACCGTGCTTTTCAAGTTTGTACGCTAGTCTTCTGTGAGGAACCTTATCAAATGTCCAGATATACCACATCCACTGAACCCCCCCCCCCCCATCCACTCTACTGGTTACATCCTCAGAAAACTCTATTAGATTCGTCAGACATGATTTTCCCTGTGTAAAACCAGGCTGACTCTGTCCGATGATACCACTACTCTCCAATGTACTGCGATTGCATCTTTAATAACTGATTCTTGCACTTTCTCTACACCGATGTCAGGCTATATATTCCATACATAAGAGGAAATTTTAGAGTCAAAAACTGATTTAGGATTAAAAACTGGAACTGCTTGAAATAGGTACAGAAATTTGGGTAAAGTTGTCATCTTGATAGCATTTATATGACCTATTAAAGTTAAGGTCAATGGAGACCACCTAGAAAGTGTTTGTTTCACATCGTCAATCAAATGGGGGGGGGGGGATTAAATTTGTATAAAACTTTAAATTCTTTAACGATCTTAACCATAAGATATGCAAAGTGTTCTCTGACCCCTCTAAAAGATATATGCTCATAAGTAAGTACACGCACATTCAATGGAAAAATTTCACTCTTGTGGAGATTCAATTTCTAACCTGTAAAAAAAATACTGAATTGGGACAGCACTGAAGGATCTCAGAATCAGGATTTTTTTGTCACGAATATCGCAGGGGAATATATAACTAAAAGATCATTGGGCAGAGAAAGATACCTTAAGAATTACATCCACTCTGTTAATACCCTGAATATCATTGGAGTCACAAAGTGCTATCCCAAAAGGTTCCAAGGCTGCATTAAATAATAAAGGACTTAATAGACAACCCTGTCGAGTTCCTCGAAACAGATTTTAAAAGATTTTTGATCGCTGCAGCAACAGGAGCACGATAGATCAAATTAATCCAGGAAATAAAACCAGGGCCAAAATTAAATCTTTCCAAAACTTCAAACAGATATTTCCATTCCACTCCATCAATAGCACTCTTTGCATCTAACGATACTATACATTCCCAAATTTTAGTCAATGGAGGGTAAATAATATTCATTAACTTAAGGATATTAAAATGTGAATAACGATTCTTTATAGATCCTGTTTGGTCCATATAAATTATGTGAGGAAGAATATTTTCCAATCTGAAAGCAAAAATCTTAGAAAGAATTTTGGAATCAACATTCAACAATATTATTAGTCTATCAGGAGCACAAACTAAAGGGTCCTCATCTTTCTCAGGAATTAACGAAATTGATGCTTCATAAAATGCCCATGGCAACATTCCAAGAGACACAGAATCGTTAAACAACTGAGGCTAGCAAATCATTTTTTAAAAACTCAACAGTATAACCATCCGGGCCTGGGGCTTTGCTGATTGAAGTGAGGAAATAGCTTTAAAAATGTCCATTTCTGATAATGGAGCTTCCAATAAAAGTTGTTCAATTATTGCAGGAATCTATCTATATTTATGATATTATCGGGAAAGTGAGATTTATATAACTCAGAATAGAAACCCTGAAATGCCTTCTGAATTTTATCATGATCATATACAATGTTGCCATCTCCTTTACAAATCTTAGGAATCTGTCTTTTACCCATAGCTACCTTTAATTGTCCAGCTAATAATTTACCTGATTCATCTCCATCTACATAAAATTGGCTTTTTGATTTAAACAATTATCTCTCGATAGAATATATTAATAATAAATCATATTGCATTTGGAGTTCTATTCTTTCTTTATAGAGATCCATATTAGGTTTCCTCAAGTTTTCTCTATCAATTTCTTTAATTTTTTTATTCAGTAATGACAACTGCTCTTTTGTACATTTCCATAACCCTGCTGAATAAGAAATTACTTGTCTTCACAGGTATGCCAAGCAGTTAGGCTCAACATTCCCTCAGTTGAATTTGTGAAAAAAAATGATAACTTTGTTCCTTAATAAAGTCTACAAACTTCTTATCTTGAAGTAAAGTCGAGTTGAACTGCCACTGCTAAGCTCCAGTAATGACATAAAAAAATTTAAAAGTGACTTTCAAGAATGCATGATCGGAAACACCAAATGTATCACATATGCAGTCCATAACCAAGGAGGCCAGATGAGTATCAATAAAGAAATAATCAATCCTAGAATATCTATGATAAACATGAGAATAAAGAGAGGTTTTAGTCCTTAGGATATAAAAGCTTCCATTTATCAACCAATCCATAATCAATTAGAAAAGAGCAGATTTATTAGGAAATGTCTGATTAGAGGAAGACCTATCAATCACTGGATTAAGAAGGTAGTTAAAATCTCCACCCACAATCAGTATATATTCATTTAGATTCAGTAAAGAAGCAAACACCTTCTTAAAAAAAAATCCAGATTGTCAATATTGGGAGCATATATATTAACCAAGGTGATTTTTTTTATTTTTTAATGTACCTGTAATTATAAAGAATCTACATAATCCATGGGATCCATAATCATTTTAAAATGCACAAGGCAACTTTAGAGTCAATAGAGATCGATAAACCTTTAACTTTTAACTGAGAAATTGCAAACCTCTCCAGAATTTGAAAACCTATTTTCATCCTCTTTGCAAATGTTCATCCCTTGCGCAAAGATAATATTGGCTTGAAACATTTTAAACATTTTTTAAAAATTTTTTTCCATTTAATTGTATGGTTCAAACCATTAACATTCAGAGAAACGTCGTAATAATTTTTAACATCGATTTAAAAGTTTATTTTTAAAATTGTAAAAGTAAAGGTTTCTGTGCATGCGTAGACCACATTTGGAAGGGGAACCAAAAAAAGGGCAAAGATCAAAATGTGTAACAGATTTATATTTGAGTGAACTCCCGCTGTTACCCAGATACAATCAAACTAATCTAGTAAATCCCTCACCCTCGAGTTCTGCAATGGAGCTGCATGCTAACCTACACTTAATCTAATCTGTGGTCTCAAACCGGCAAGTCTCCAAATTTATATTTAATTCTGACTTTCACAGCAAAAAAGCAAAAAGAGAAAAGTATTCTGCCATTTTGATATGACTCTGTAAACTAACACGAAGATTAAAATAATCTAGTTAAATGGTTGCTTGCTGCACTCATATGTTAACACTCAATATCTTGTACATAAATAGAAGAAGAGTAGGCCATTTGGCCTGTCAAACCTGCCTTGTCTTTATAACATGAGCTGATGCATTCTGCCACTCATTCCCACTCCCTGCCTTCTCTCCATAACCTTTGAAACACCCATCTATTCAGATACCTATCAATCTATACCTGTAACAGTTAAAAAAAAGTGTAATTTACAAATTTACAATCTGAAATAAAACTGTAACTTTTCCCATGTTCTTCTCCACTCCGTTGCTTGGCAACACTAGTTACAAGGTCAAAGGTTTGGCCATCACCCAAAGTGTGCCCTTGGATCCAGCAGGATGGACACAGAAACTAAACAATTTTCAGACTGGTATTCATAAACAATGGAATGATAACCACATCTGTCAGAAAATTGAAAAAAAATAGAATATTCCTCCATTTTAAAATGGTTCTGTAAACTTACATAAAGAATTAAATATCCTAGTTAAATGATAAACAGCTAATTCTAAAAAAAACTAACAAAACTTACAGTGCACAACTCAATTTAAAGAAAATAAGGAGATAAAACTCTTTAAAAAAAGATGCAAGGTACCTAGTTTCAAATTCTACTTGCAAAACAAAATACACAATACTAACGTATATATCAGCGTCCATCCACAAATTACATTAATTATAAATAACACCAAGGAAGAGAAGAAGAGAAAAGGAAGAAAAGGGATTAAAAATGTAAAAAAAAGGTTACATTAAATCAAACAGCTCAATTTAAACCGGCAGCAGAGAACAAAGCCATCTGATAGGTTTCACATCCTGTGGAACGATCTTCAAACATGCAGGAAAAAGGAGGGAAGGTCTGCGTTTCTGTTTGTAGGACTCAGCTATTACTTCTTTGTATTTCCTTCTTTCATTGAGAACTTCTTGCGGGTAAACTTCCACAAAGCAAATAGCAACTCCTTTATATTCGGTGGTTACGGGTTATATTATATTTTATATAAATATGTTTTTGAAAGAGATAGATTGTAGGGGTTTAGTGTGTAGGTCACTTCATAAAAGACACCTCATTTGAAATGCAAGAGCATAAGCAGAAACTTCATGTCCACAGTGACTTTGATGAATGCCTATGGAGACTTTACAAGTAGGTGTTAATTGGACTGATTTGCAGAGTAAATGGACTATTGTCTTTAAACCAACAGATATCCAGGCTCACAAACTGATTCCAGTGCCAGCAATCTGTCTGGTTGCAGTTTGCTGTTCTAAGAGGGGTCATGTGGTTTTGCAAACAGAGAGAGAAAAAACATGTGATTCTTTGGCGAGAGAGAGCAGGGTCAGTTCTACAGTTCTGCACTAGCTGCAACATGGGAAGCTGTCAGACTTGTTGTAGATGGGTTGTGAGTTCTGAGTTCAGCCTGTTCAAAACCCTTGTAGTCCTTACAAGAGGAAATGGCTGGCTAGAGTGTTTCACCTGAAATAAGGGAAACAAGATGAACTCTGTGGTGACCTGGAAGAAGAGGTTATGATTTGGAAAACCCATGATGGGGCAAGATACTGAATGGCTGATCAGAAGGAAACTGTTTGTGTCCAATGAGCAACAAATCTCTCTCTGAAAGCAATGAGAACCTTCCTGAGCTGTAACTATTTAACTTTAAGCACCAGAGCCTGGTGAAAATTCATAAATGTTAAATTCTGTGCACAGTATGAGAATTGCCTGATACCGGTGAACTTGGAGAAGTGAGAAGTGAATAATTGGACTATTAACTTTCCTAAACATATACACATTACATACACTTGCACTAAGAATTAGAAGGGGGTTAAGTTAATAGTAATAAGTTAAAGCTTGATCCTGTTGATAAAATTAAAAACAACTTTTGTTTAAGTCTTGATGAATTTCTATTGCTGCTGGGTTTTGTGGTCCTCTGGGCTCGTAACACTATAGTCCCACACTTTCGAGCTTCACAGATAACTGCCCCCTTGGTCCGAAAATAATGAAAACATAGAATAACTTGTTGTAGTCTTTCTTCGGGAGATGGTTTTCGTTTCAATGCATGGTGCACTCAGTCCAAGGTCAGGGGTTCTTTCCCGGCATGTTGGAAAAGAAATTCCAGGTCCAAGGTTGGAGGATTCTTAGAAATCTCCAAGCAGGTTAGAAAAGTATTCCAGTGGATTGTCTGAATCCAGGTTTTATGGCTGACCAAAGATTCTCAAATATTATTCTTCGATTCCTGCTTTCCAAATCGATATGGTTTTGTCTGTATTCCTCCAACCAGACTGTAGCTTCCTTAAAATTCTTGTGAACATTTTGTAAATTTTGCTATGTATATCAGATACTTTTTTTCCAGTTTTCCCACTCTGTCATTCAAACCTTGAAGATTTATTTTAATATCTAAAATCTGAGTAAATAGTCTCTTTAACTGAGCCTTTGAAGTCAAGCACTATTTTTTCCAACCTCAAGTTGGCAACTTCGACTCTAGACATCGATTCCATAATAGAGAGATATTGGAGCTCGGTGTCCTTTGATTCATTGTCTTCTTCCCCTTCTTGCCTTCTGCAAAAGGCACACCACTTCTTGCCAACAGACATCTTCAGTAGTTGAACAAAAGAACCTCCTTGCTCTTTTGTCCTGAAAAATTAAAGTTGCACTGTTCAAAAGTGAGATATAGTTTAAAACATAGATTCTCAATGTGGGGCGAATGCCCTGCCGGTGGTGCATGGGAATATTTTGGTGGGGCGTTGGGGCTTAAGAATATTTTAGTGGGACGTAGGAATATTTTGGGAAATAATTAAAAAGTTGGTTTGAGAAAATAAACTCGTTATGTTTGTGTGAAAGATGTGACTTGGCAACACCTTCAGTGCAACACAATGGTGGTCACCTCCAAGTAAAATCACATTGTTCTTTTTATTTTCATAACATGAGTTTTTGCTCTTCCAATGTTTCTCTTATTTTAACTGTTGGTTAATATTATATTTTTTCTGACTGGTCTTATTATCATCCATTCCAAATTATCTCATTGGTGATGAGGATTCCAAATGATCTCAGCAATCATGTCTCTGTCCAGACCTCTTTACTTTTTCAGTTCAGTAGTGAGTGAGACCTGTATCTGTCTCCGTGCACTAGCGTACTGATGAAGGGGGGGGGGGGGGAATCCGCCCCAGGTACCAGCCTGAGGAGAATGCCAACCGTGGAAAAATATAGGGACCCCAGAAAGCAAAGCACGAGGTGAGTGCCGTTTTGATGACCTCTGTGAGAAAAAAATTTCAGAAACCACATTAGTGTTGTTTTTTCATGTTTTTTAGGGTCAGTTATATATTATGCAATTTTAAGACAATAAAACATTGATTGATCTGTTTCAGGGAGCTCGCGCTTTGTATTAATCTGTTTCAGGGAGCTCGCCCTGTTGTATATTCAAAATGAGCAGGCCAAGCAAGTAAAAGATTCGTCACTATTCAGCGGTGTTCTTGAAATTTGGGTTTATACCTGCTGTACATGATGAACGTGCACCTTTTTTCCTGTTATGCCAACAGACTTTGACGAATGAATCAATGAAAGCAGGCCGTCTTGAGGGTAAAACATCCTAACCATGTCAGTTTGAAATTGGAATATTTTAAATCACTGAGTTTGAAAATAGATCAAAAATCACTTCCTTATTCACTGCGCAAACTACAGCCCTGAATCGTACCCTTCAAGCTGACTATGTAATTTCTCTGGTGATAGTAAAACATGGGAAGATCATACGTTTGGGGTGGAATGGATCATTGTTTCTCAAAACACTTCTACAAAAGGATGGCAAAGATGTCTGACCAATGCCATTGAGTCTTCAACAGAGTAGATGACATGAGTCAGGATGTCGAATAACAGCTTATGGAGAAGATGAAATCACAAAAGTTCTCAATACAACTGGGTGAATCTACCGTACGGGACAGTGAGGCTCTGTAATTGGCATACGTGAGATATATTGATCAGGTAGGGTTTCAAGAAGTGATGTTGTTTTGGGAATCATGAGAAACAACCACTTCTGCAAGTTGATATCTACAGCAAGCTCAAAAATTATTTAGATGAAAACGAAACACCAAAAGGAAACATTGTATCTTGTGCTGTAGATGGTGCACCTGCCATGTTGGGTCAAAAAACAGGATGTTTAAAATTAATGAAGGATGAAAATCCAAACATGTTGGTTGTGCATTGTGTTATCCACTGAGAAAACTTAGCTGCCAAGAAAGTTTCCTTGTTCTACATGGGATACTGCATTCTGTGATCTAGTGCATCAATGTCTTCAAACCTAATGCCGTCAAATGTGAACGTCTGTTTAAGTAGTTTTGTGTCGATAAAAATGCAGAACATGTGAGATGATTGCTTCATACTGAAGTCAGGTGGTTGTCAAAGGGAAACTGCTTCAAAAGGTTTATGGACAAACCTGAAATTATGCTCTTGCTAACAACAGCTTATGTGAGTTATCTGACAGAAATTTTTGATGAACTAAGTACATTGAACCAGCACAAGCAGCAAATATGATATTTGTTGATGCAAAAACAAAGATATTTGGATTCATGACCCTTCTAGAATTATGCCAAAGGAATATTTCTGCAAGAAATTTCAGTCAATTCTATTGACTGAATAAGTGTGAGGTAACTAATGTTGTTCCAAACATCATTGTTGACCATTGAAAATGTTGATTACTGTCTTCAAGGATAGATCTTGTGATTTAAAGACAATGGATTTTCCCTCTTGGTTAACTCAGCCATTCCTGGTAGACTTATCGGAAGCTCCAGTGCAACACCAAGAGGAGCTATCTGAGTTGCAACATGATGAATCTGTGAAAACTCTGTTCAAAGTGAAAGGAACCATGATGTGACTGTCTAACAAGATCGAAAAGAAGTACCCAAACTCGACTGCTTTAGCAAAGGAATTATTGGTACATTTTCCATCGTCTTATTTAGTAGAATGTGGCTTCAGTGATTTGCTACAAGCTAAGAGAAGCCGACTGGAAATTATAAAATGTGGAGATTTAAACTAACAAAATTAGATCCTCAAATCAAAAAATCTACAGCTAGCGTCAGGGGCAAGGTTCCCACTGAAGTGACATCGTTTGTTGAATGTGTGTTTGAGATGGTTTATATATTGAAGTAGTCGTTGAATATGAAATATGTGTTCCAGTATATTCCCGACCTTAATTGCATTGAAATACACGTGCAGTAAGTGATTTAATTAAAACTTCTTTTGAATATATAACTTTTTTCCACTAATAGTGGGGTGCATGTTTTTTTGGAAAAATTAAAGTGGGCCCCAGAGCAAAAAAAGGTTGAGAACCACTGGTTTGACAGGTTGAAGCAGTGCCTAAAAGCGTGCTCTGCCAGTAGATGACTTATCTGCTTTTGTCTCATACTTTGAAGAAGGGGTCAGGTCCAAAATGCCGGTTATATATATCCTTACCTCCAATGGACGGTGTGAGACCGGCTGAGTTCCTCCAGCATTTTTGTGTCTTTACTACAATCGTAGCATCTGCAGATTTTCATGTTACACTCTCAACAATTCTGGGGGACTCACATTGTCCCTTTGTACCAGAAATGTTCAGAGGAATTAGAGCCAATCACAGGCAGGCGGGACTAGTGTGGGTGGGACATTTTATTCAGCCCGGGCAGGTCGGGCCGAAGGGCCTGTTTCCACTCTGTGACTGATTAGTTCACCTATCGGCCAAATGTCTGTGATAATATAGACATACTGCTCAGTATCAGCCCAATTACACCCAATTAACTTACAAGCTCCAGTACACTTTGAATGGTGGGAGGAAACCGTAGCACCCAGGCAAAGCCCATGCAGACACGGAGAGAACATACAAACACCTTACAGACAGTATCCCGGGTTGCTCGCACTGTTACAGCGTGGCACTAACCGTGCCTCTCCTGCCACCGACGCTGCGTGACCAGTTCTGTCTTCGAAAAATCTCCTTTTAGCATCAGGTTCTGATGGGATCGTAATCTGGGTCCTATGTTTGCTTTTCCTTTCTCTCAGTCCCCAAGTCATCTATTAACCAGCCAGTTGTGTAAACAATGGAATTACCCTGATCACGTGTCCTCGTGCTATGCAGGATATTTTCTTAGTAAACATGGTATCAAATCTCGGGTTCCAATTGCCTTCCATTGAAGATATTGATGTGCGCAGCTGCCTTCAGAAAGCAGCCAACACTTTAAAGGAGCTCCGTGACCCTGGTCACAACCTCTTATCACTGCTGCCTTAGAACCACAAAGCCACAGAACGTTACACCACAGAAACACACACTTCTCATCTGAGCCGAAGTATTTTTCTGCCTATCCCCATTGAACTGGGCCCAGACCAGGGTCGGGGCCAAGGGGAGGGGGGCATTTGTGGGCATTTCCCCCTAAACGAGGTCTTGTGACCTCCCCCACCTGCCCACGAGTATTACACCCCACCCCCAGCACCAAATGAATTATTGCGACCCGCAGCCTGGCGTCAAGAGCGACACAGTGGGATCAGTGGCTACCTTGGTTTCCCATAACCCCC
This sequence comes from Narcine bancroftii, assembly GCF_036971445.1. NCBI lineage: Eukaryota > Metazoa > Chordata > Chondrichthyes > Torpediniformes > Narcinidae > Narcine > Narcine bancroftii. Next base: position 160,437,969 of record NC_091469.1, read on the forward strand.
ACACAGCTGGGACAGCTCTGCCGGCTCCAGTGAAACGCACATGCCTGTTGCCCGCGATGCATCTCAGCAAGGCTGGGCGATACAAAGCAGGAGAATCCTCGGGGGTCATGGGCGAGGGGCACGGTATGGGAAGGGTCCACGCAGCAGCCCGCGGTATCGCATCCGCAAGGAGGAGGTTCACGGTAGGCACATAGGCAGCTGAAAACTCTGTATTTTTACTTTATATATTTTTTGTATATGTGTGATTATTGTGTGCTGTGTATTGTGGGTGGGGAGATCACAGGCATGCACAGGGCAACACCCTTTCCCCCACGCTGAGCGAGTTTTCGAAGGTCAGATTGAGCTCCCCCCCAGGTTACCCTAATGCCCCCCATGAAGACTTGTCTTGACCCAGTCTATATCCCTCCAAAACTCCTAATGTCAAAACTGAGCCCACATTCACCACCTCAGCTGTTCCCCCAAACCTTTCCCCTTTCACCCTTAACCCATGACCTCTCACCGACCCTCAGTGGAAAATGCCTGTTTGCATTTGCTCTGTCCGTACCCCTCATAATACCTTCAGGCACAACCTTATTATGCTCCTACATCCAGGAGTATGAGGGCAAGGGACGTAACACGACATCTTCACGAGACGCTGGTGAGACCACACATGGACTATGGCATGCGGTTCTGGTCACCATGCTGCAGGAGGTGCTGAACCTGGAGAAGGGGTGGAAAAAATTCCACCAGGATGTTCCTGGGACTGGAGTTAGAAGGAGAGGCTGGATAAGCTGTTTCACTCTGGAGCGTGGAGACTGAGCTTCTGTAGGTTAATTAGATCATGGGGACGTGGGTGGATAGGACGGGTAAGGGTAAGGGTAGTCTAAAACTAGAGGGAACAGATATAAGACGGGAAGGGAAGAGATATAAAAGAGGCCTAAGGGACACCTGCTTCACACAATGTGTGGATCGAACTGCTGGGAGGAAGTTGCAGAGGTAGCTGTAAAGATATTTAGACAGTTTGTGGAGAGGGGTCATTCAAGGGGAAATGAGCTAATTCAGGAAGGCAATGGATGAGATGGGCCAAAGGTCCTGTTTACCTTATTGAATCACCCAATGGCTAGCAATGAGAGGCAGAAAATTGGCTCTTCTATGTTGTGCCAACCGATGCATACCACAGGTGAACAGGGTTGCAAAGAAAGTTTTTGACACCTTAGCCGTTATAAATCAAAGTATTAAGTCAAGGAGTTGGGATGTTATGGCAAAGTTGTATAAGACATTGGGTGAGGCCAAATTTGGGGTTTTGTGTGTAGTTCTGGTCGCCGAACTATAGGAAAGATCTCAATAAGATAGAAAGAGGGCAGAGAAGATTTACTAGGATGTCACCCGGACTTCAGAAGTTAAGTTACAGGGAAAGGTTAGACAGGTTAGGACTTTAATCCTTGGAGCGAAGAAGAATGAGGGGAGATTTGATAGAGGTTTACAAGATTATGAGAGGTATGGACAGAGTAGGTTTTTTTCCACTTAGATTGGGAAATACGAGAGGGACATAATTTTAAGATGAAAGGGGAACGGTTTGGGGGAACATGAGGGGTAAGTTCTTCACTCAGAGAATGGCAGGAGTGTGGAAGGAGCTGATGTGGTGAATGAGGACTCGATGTTAAGTTTAAGAATAAATTGGATAGATACATGGATGGGAGAGGACGGGAGGGTTCTGGAATAGGAGCAGGTCAATGGGACTAATGACTAGAAAGGCCAAATGGCCTGTCTTCTGTGCTGCAGTGTTCTATGGTTCTAAGTTGGGACAAAGACCCTGTTTCTTATATAAGCTACCCTACTTCATAGTCCTCTATTTTTCTTTCATCAGAGCCTCTTAAATGCCACTAATGTTTCAACCTCCACCACCATCCCCGGCAAGGCATTCCAGGTTCCCACAACTCTCTGAGTAAAAAACTTACCCCGATGCCTCCCCTAAACTTCCCTCCATTTGTATAAATGTCCTCTGGGGATTGATGATCCTGCTGTGAGAAACAGGTGCTGGCTGTCCACCCTATCTATGCCTCTCAGAATCTTGTAACCTCTATTAAGTCTCCTCTCATCCCTCTACACTCCTAAGAAAAAAGTCCCAGCTCTGCTAACCTTCCCTCATAAGACATTTTCCAATCCAGGCAACATCCTGGTGAATCTCCTCTGCAGCCTCTCCATAGCTTCCACACCCTTCCTGTAATGAGGTGACCAGAATGGAACACAATTCTCCAAGTGTGGTCTCACCAGAGATTTGTAGAACTGCAGCTCGACTCTCGAACTCAATCCCCCCCCACCCCCTGACTAATGAAGCCCAGCATCCCATAGGCCCTCTTATCAACCTGTGTGGCAATCTTGAAGGATGCATGGATTTGTACCCCAAGGTCCTTCTGTTTCTCCTCACAAGTATCCAACCATTAACTTTTACCTTGTCTCCAAACTGGCCCCTTCATCAGTCTGTGGCTTCTGGCCTCAGGTGAAGGGAGGAAGGGGAGACAACAGAGCTAGGCTTTTTTTACACAGAGAGTTGTGGGTATTTGTATTACCTTGCCAGAGGTGGTGGTGGAGGCTGGAACAACAGAGGCGATTAAGAGGCTGTTAGACTGGCACATAGGTGAAAGAAAAATAGGGAGTTACAAGGTAGGGAGGATTTAGGGATTTTTTGGGTAGGTATATACTGTATATGAGTTGGCACAACATTGTGGGCCGAAGGGCCTGTACTGTGCTGTAATGTTCTCTGATCTATGTTCTTGGACTGTACTCCTTGGAATTCAGAAGAATAAGGGGAGACCTCATAGAAGCATTTTGACTGTTGAAAGGCCTGGACAGAGTAGATGTTTCCCTTGGTGGGAGAGGTGAGGACAAGAGGGCACAACTTTAGGGTTGAAAGGCACCCATTTAAAACAGAAATGCGGAGAAATTTCTTTAGCCAGAAACATCTGGAATTCACTACCATGGGCAGCTGTGGAGGCCAAGTCATTGGGTGTTTTTAAGGCAAAGATTGATGGGTCTCTGAATAGTCAGGGCATCAAAGGTTAGGGGGAGAAGGCCAAGGAGTGGGAGAATGGATTGTCTCATGATGGAGCGGACTCGAAGGGCCGAATAGCTTACTATCCCTGCATTCCATAGTCTTATGGTCACCTACAACCTCACATCAAGCATCAAACCCAGCTTCCAGCCTCCTTCTCATCGCTGTCCACATCTGGCATTGGTCTTGTTAAACCTCTTCCCAGCACGCTCTCTGCTCCAGGAGGAAGAGCCTCCGAATCTCTCCATCAGGAATGTTCTCTACGTCCCTGTGAGGACCTTCCCAAATATTCTCTACATCCCTGTGAGGACCTTCCCTCCCTTCCAGACACGTCAGCAGGTCGTGAATCATACTCTTCAAGTCTGAACTGAGCATCAACCATATTCCAACACAGTACAGGCCTGTCAGCCCACATCGTCCTGCTGACCCATATAAACCTAGTCTAATCCTTCCCTCCTTCACACCCCTAACCCTCTATTTTTATTATATCCATTTAAATTTAATTTTTTAATTTAAATTTATCTTCAGCACGGTAGAGGCCGATTCCACCCATTTAAATCCATGCTGCACAAATACACCTACATTACTTTACAATCCCGTTTTGAAGGGTGGGAGGAGACCGGAGATCCCAGGGAAAATCCACACAGGTCACGACGAGAACATACTAACTCCTTGTAGACAGCAGGGGATTCAAGCACGGGTCACCACCACTGTAAAAGCCTATCTCAGACTGCCGATCTAAGAGTAGTTTGAATGTCCCTATTGTACCAGCCTCCCACCGCACCCCCTGGCAAAGCACTTCAGGCCCCCCCCACTACTCTCTGAGTAAACAACCTTACCTCTGATGTCCCCCTCCCTAAGCTTTCCAACCCTCATCTTAGACAGGGGCTGCAAGTGTGCTGGAGGCGAATCCACGGACACTCGGTGACTCAGGAATGGACTCTCCTTTGCTTCTCTTTCTCTGACTGTAAGGGGTATTTAGGGCAATTCTTGGTGATGGCAAATCAGTCTGACTTACGGCAGACTGCGTATCTAGAGTGCAGAGAAAGATCGAGTAGACTGGGTCTTTATTCATTGGAGCGTAGAATGTTGAGGGGGATTTTGATAGAGGTATTTAAGATTATGAGGGTAGATGTGAATAGACTCTTCCCCTGGGGGTAGGTGAGATTGGAACGAGGGGTCATAAGTTAAGGGTTAGGGGGCAAAACTTTAGAAGTAACATGAGAGGGGGCTTCTTCACTCAGAGAGTGGTGGCTGAGTGGAATGACCTTCCGGAAGAGGTGGTTGCGGCAGGGTCAATTTTGTCATTTAAGAGGAGATTGCATGGATGTGAGGGAGTTGGAGGGTTGTGGACAGGGAGTGGGTAGGTGGGACTAGAGGAGATCACTTAGGTCGGTGCAGACTAGAGGGGCTGAGATGGCCTGTTTCTGGACTGTAATTGTTATATGGTTATATGGTAATATTGCACTGTCTTTATTACACGGCAATAAATTGAATCTTGAATCTTGTCCTCTGCTATTGACCTTTGCGTACCCAGCAAAAAGGTGCTGGCTCTCCATCCTACATCAACCTCTCTTCATTATTGTCATGGGGAGTCCCTAATTTCCCGCCAAGTTCAAGACCTCAGCAGATGTGGGCAGACCTCGAGTGCTCTTATCAGACCCATATCTTCCTGTGTGCGATTCAGCTCAAGTGTCATTCCTCGCTTCCAGTCACTGGCAGGCAAGGGATTTCCAGGGCCAGTGACCCGTGAATGACTTCCTGGAGCTCTGGTGCATTCTTCCTGGTATTCCACAGACTGCCGGGAGACAGGATCTGCTGGCGTATGATGAGAGAATGGGCCCAAAGTGGATAAAAGAGAGACCAGTGTTGTCGGCTCAAGAGGGCACTATTCAGCCGGTATGTCCACAGAGACCTCTCAACAGTGGGGACATTCTGCGAGCTTCTCCCACCATATCCTCTACTAACCTGCTTACTACTGCAGGGGGCAACCTCTGTACCTGCAGGAGTGCAAAGGGACAGGACAACACCTGGCCGGCTGTCAATCAGTCGACCTAAATGGATCAAGCGCCACCCGGTCGGGTGTCAATCACCCTACGGGATATAAGCCTGCGCCGGCCTCTGAAGCTCACTCAGAGTTACTGCAGCCACAGCCAGCCTGGCTCTGCGGAAGTCTTTGTGGATTAAAGCCTGTTGTACAGGCCTGTTCTATGCTGTATATGGTTATATGGTCTTTATCTTGTGTGTGTCTAATTCTGTCTAACAGCACACCACAGCTTTCTAATCATCTGACCTTCTGAGAGCTCTACTCTGATACCTGAGGTACCAATGTTGTTCTCTGAAGTTGACTTTCAGGTTTAGAACTTAGAACATAACAGCACAATACAGGCCCTTCAGCCCACGATGTTGGCTGACCTATACCTATCTATCTATATCAATGTGTGGGGGTGTGTGTGTATGTGTGTGTGTGTGTGTGTGGATGGGTGGGTGTGTGTGATGTGTGTGCCTATGTGTATGCGTGTGTACATGTGTGTGTATGTGTGTGTGTTTGTGTGTGTGTATGTGTGCATGTATATTTGTGTGTGTATCTATGTGTGTGTCTCTGTGTGTGTCGATAGAGAGATATAGAGTGGCAGGGAAGACACTGTCTCGATCAGGGACCTGGCACCAGCCGGGAACGAGGGTCCACCACCCCAGGGAGTCAGGACCTACCCAGGGTTCCCTGGGGAACAGCAAGGGGCTCAGGTGAGACGTCTCAGGAAGTGCTCCAGCCACCCCTCGACCAGAGCCGGACCACCCACAACCCAAAGGCCCGGAACCACAGGGGGATCAGGAAGTCCAGAGCCCACTAACACCACGGCACTGGGCCTGCATCTCCAGGCCTCCTGACAGGTTGAATTTGTAAATAGTTTAAATATTTTTGACTATTCTATGTTGTCTGTTTCACCTGCAGGCTTCATTCTAAAGGAAGGGACAGATGTAGTGAACTGGGAATTCACTACTGGTGCGATAATTGAGGGACTGGCTCCTCCCCTGGCTCTGCCTCCACATATCCCAATGTAAACCCTGGATCCCCATCAAAACCCAAGTTCAGTCCACAGACCTCGTGGGCTATTCTTACTGGATAAAAGTGTGTTGTCCTCTCTCTGGTCTTGAGAGTTCTCAGTCGCGCTACGCAGTGGTAGAAAAGGGCAGTTGGACAGGGCCTATATTTGGGGTGTCAGCCCCTATTTCCTTCCCCAATAGCTCACCTGGATAGCCCACCAACTGCTGATAGCCTACACGCCAGCGAGGCAAGCACCCCGCTGAAAGGTCCCAATGAGGCAGCCACTCCCAGCGCGACTGTGGCCAAGTCCTCAAGCTGGTGGGGGTGAGATGGAGGATGCCCTGGTGGAGGATGCCCTGGTGGAGGACCCCAGCAGCCAGCCACAGCAGTGGCGAGCCTGGAACTTCGATCATGGTGGGCAGAGATGCCCACAGACTCCCCGCACTGTCCCAGCACCTGCCAATGATGGAGGTGGGGCATGTGGGCATTTGGCAGCGCCCGCATTCCATGCTAGTGTCCTTCAACTATTGTATTGGGCAGTGTTTGTCCACATGGTTATTTGGTCCTAAATTCTGCTCTTGGGCCTGTAGGATTTGAGAGGAGGTGAGCCACCCGGGAACGGGGCATTACTGAGGCAATGCGGAGATGGCGGCGGATGGAGGAGGAGCAGGAGATAAGACAAGAACAGTACAGGCATCTGCAGTGTGATCCGCAGGTTGCAGTGTCGGGGATCCTGACCACACTTCAGGGTGCCGTACGGGAGCAGGCCTCAATGAACTGCATTTCCGTCCAGACCTCCGCTGCGACCCCCTCACCTGCACCCCCCCCCCCACCATACCCCACCCTCCTGGCACCTCCTCCATGGTCCCAACTGCAATTCACCCATTACCTGCAGGCCGCCCCACAGCAGGAGGAGGTGCTGTGGATGGCAAGGGGAAGATGGTCTGCGTCCTTGCCCCCTCCCCTCATCCTCTCAACAGTGTCGCAGTGCTCAGTCAATGAGAGATTTGCATTTCAATGCCTCTAGGTGCGCAGTGTTGCACTTTATTAGTCGGTAATATGTTTGCGTGGGGACACAGGTGTTGGCTCAACAAGTGCTGTCCCTTTGCTGCCTTGCCTTGCTCTAACTACATGTCTGCATTCAGGTTCATAAGCTATTGCTCTGGGGGGATTGAAATAATCTACGGGTCCATTAAAGGAGAGAACGTGATACTTGTTACCGATGTTCTGCACGGAGCATCACTGCTGGGAAAAGATTTACGTGTCTGTTTCCTTCTGGTTTCAGATGCAGCGTTTTTATCAGATACCAGGCACACGTAAAGAATGGAAGGCATCGAATCATTATATGTTTGCATTAGATGGTCCTCGCCAGTGGGCAGCAACGCACAGTCAGTGGAGCCAGGCCACTTAGCACTGGGTCTTTGAAAGAGGTGCCTGCACAGCTCAAGCGATGTTGAATTTTACTGCCTGATAACCTTGCACTACACGTCTTGCTATTTAATCTAATAAAGTTGAACCTTGGCATCATTTCGCAGTCGCCAGTGTCCGTGGCTTACAGAGTTGGAGCCGAACCATGCAAGGGATCTCTCCCTCTCTGGCTGAGGGAGTGCCTGCCATGCAGTGATATTCCATTCAGGCAGGTCATGCTCCTTGATTGACAAAGCGCATGGGATGTCCGTAAACAGTGTGAGTGTGAGCACTGCTGAGCCAAGGAGGTACAGAGACCTTGCCTGTGTTAATTGTGAGCACTGCAGTGCAAAGAATTCAGACACAAAGTTCATAGACTGTACAAACAGGCTTTAATCAGCTTAAACTTGTACTCAAACAAAGTCTCTGTACCTTCCTGGCTCCAACTGACGACCAAAGGGGCCTGCAGGAGTCTTTATAAGGGCCGGTGATTGACACCGGGCAGGTGGGGACAGCCTCCCAGGTTGCCTACCTGCAGGTACAGTGATTGTCCCCTGCAGTCAGTCAGTGGGAGTGCAGCCAGTGCAGTGGTTGTAACACCACAGTGAGTATCGCATTTAGCTCACCTATTGATTAATGCATGCACACATTTCACATCCATTCTGCTGTCTGTTCACATGACGGACCAATTCGTTTCTTTCAGGCCTGCACACTATCTGCCCATTGTGGGGACTGAGGTAGACGCGCACTTGCCGTGGCCACAGATATCCACCTGCGTCTTCTGCCTTCCTGTAAAGGGCTGAGTTAGCTAACACCCGAGCATTGTGAGTGCAGTCTGTGAACTTGAAAGCAAACAGTGCAATGCAACAAGTGGCAATCAGTGGGCACCTCTTTCCGCAGGTGGGCTGAAAGGTGGCAGATGGAGTTTAGTGTCGATAAGGGTGAGGTGTTTCATTTTGGGAGGAATAACCAAAATTGGACGTATGCAGTGAAGGGGAGGGGATTGGGGAATGCAGAGGAACAGAGGGATCTTGGAATAACGGTTCAGCGTTCCTTGAAGGTGGATTCCATGTAATGAAGAAGGCTTTTGGTGTGCTGGCCTTTATAAATCATAGCATATAATACAAGAGCTGGGAGGTGATGTCAAGTCTGTTCAAGGCATTGGTGAGGTCAAATTTGGAATATTGTGTGCAGTTCAGGTCTCCAAATTATAGGAAGGATATCAATAAGGTAGAGAGGATGCAAAGAAGGTTTATTAAAATGTTGGCTGGTTTGCAGAATCTAGAATACGGAGAAAGATGGAGTAGACTGGGTCTTTATTCATTGGAGCGCAGAAGGTTGAGAGGGGATTTGATAGAGGTATTTAAAATTATGAAGAGAATTGATAGAGTGGATGTGAATAGGCTCTTCCCCTGAGGGTAGGTGAGATTGGAACGAGGGGTCATAAATTAAGGGTTAGGGGGCAAAAGTTTAGAAGTAATATAAGAGGATGCTTCTTCACTCAGAGAGTGGTGGCTGAGTGGAATGACCTTCCACGAGAAGTAGTTCCGGCAGGGTCAATTCTATCATTTAAGAGGAGGTTAGATGAGTAGGTGGATGTGAGGGTGTTGGAGGGTTATGGGCAAAGGAGTGGGTAGGAGGAACCAGTGGAGCTTCACATAAATCGGTGTGGACTAGAAGGGTCGATATGGCCTGTTTCCGTACTGTAAATGGTTATATGGTTATGGTAATATGAGAAAAGTACATAACTCCCTTACCGTCCTCCGTGGTCCATGACAGGTTGAAGAATGACAGAGTGCCATCCCTTACAGTTGGAGTTTGGGGGGCCATGATGGGAACATGTGTGCCGTCGATAGCCCCAGCACACAGTGGATATTGCTTCTCGGCCAACCCGTTCAGAGTCTCCTGAACGCTTCATGAGGGTCCATCTCAGGGCACGAGTCATGACCATCTACCCGGTGAATAAACCAACCCCATAGAGAACACGGACAATGCGATATTCACATGGGGTGGCATACCACCTCAGGCCAATGGCAAGGTTCTGAAGTTTGTAACCTGACGCCTCAAATCTGGCTCCACAAGGTCACATGT